>NC_092337.1:131562500-132162500 GCF_046630445.1 Rutidosis leptorrhynchoides
ACGTCTGACTAAGTCTAACATAGTCAAACATCTAAATCTCATTCCTGCAGTTCCTGTAACCACATACAAACACGGATAGGATAATAACGAGCAATCATGGTGGCCTGTAAACTGTTGTACCTGCAATGGATGTGGGCAGATGTCCAAGGGACTTGCATAAAATGCATCAACAGAAGGTGTGAGTTGTAAGGAAACGAAGGAGGTGAATTTATAAGAAAATCTCCGACAGAACAATTAAAATGGACGATTGCATTTAAAGCGGATCCTAATTCCCTTGATTACCGGAGAGTCAAATCTTATTAAGAAGATTTTCTTTAAATCTCTTGAAATCTGGGAATCAATCATATCTACGTCAAATGATAAGATGAATCTACACTTAATCATTTCACTCTTCTATGTTAGCTTCATTCGTACTCTTCATATAAATGGATTGTTTATCCAAATTATTCGCTGATGATAAAACTCTAATTTTCAGCCCGTATGCATCATGAAAACATACTTATTATCATTCACGACCTTTCCATTCAAATTTCGGGACGAAATTTCTTTAACGGGTAGGTACTGTGACAACCCGGAAATTTTCAACCAAATTTAAACTTTAATCTTTATATGTTTCCGACACGATAAGCAATATTTGTTAAGTTAAATTTCAAGAATTTTAAACTATGTTCATACATTCATTAAACCTCGACCAAGTTCCAACGATTCACGAACCATTAAACGAATATGATTATATATGTATATGTGTATATATATTATAACTTGAAACGTAAACAAAATATTAGATTAAATACTTTATATGATTGTATCTGTTTCAAAATGTTTATCAATGGAATTAGAAGATAAGATCAAATGATTGAATTATCAGATATATTGAATTATGATTACAAGTCTCTGTTGAAAGGCCCACGTTGATTTGAGAAATCTTTCCATTTTAACAATATTCGGAAAATGGTAAAGTGATTTATAAATAAGAACAAATTGTCAATCATTGAGAACTAGACAAAGGATAGTGAAAGATTGAATCTCATAAAGACTCGATTGATCTATTTAGTTTCAAACGTACAAAAACGTTTTCAGTTTAAAAAGAACTTTATTATTAAAACGTATATAACTTTTATAAGTATCTAGAACCACTTTTGACAACTCATTACTTAACTAGTATGATAACGATAACGATATTTATATTTTATTTTATTAAATATATATAACGATTTAAATTAATATTATATATTTATACGCGTATTATACGTACATAGTTTTATACTTTTACTATACTTAAACTTTACCTTTACTTTATTTTTACTTTACTTTAACTTTAATAATTCACTTTAATAATTCATAATTTAATAATTCACTTTAATAATTCATACTTTAATAATTCACTTTAATAATTCATACTTTAATAATTCACTTTAATAATTCATACTTTAATAATTCACTTTAATAATTCATACTTCTATTATAAATAGAATTCAATAGGTTTCATTATTTCATAGAAACTTGAAAATATTTTTCTCTAAACTCTCTCAATCGATTTACATATATATATTTACTCCGTATTATTTCAAGATATTATTAGTATACATAAAATATTACGACAGAGTGCTGTCCGAGTGATTTCGAAATTGTTTTTCGAGTGGGATAGGATTAAGGAAATTATGGGTTATAGCTATGGAGGTGATTGAGTATGGTTCATGGGTATACTCGTGAGGTCGATATAGTGTTTATCATTTCTGTTGCGTCTACGTACCTTTCCTGCAATATTGAATCTCAATATTGATATGTGAGTACTCATAATTTAACTTTTACATACTAATAGTGCATCCCTGACTAGTGCTCGAGTATTTAGGATTATGCATGCTTGTACTTTTGATATTGCCATTAGACAGGTTAGGTTGAATGTTGAATTAGTTACACTTGCGGTTGAGATAAGGTATAAGATATGCATGTCCTTGGAAAGCTAGGGAATATTAAGAACTTTTCCTTTAGATATCGAATGGTTTCGATGAACGGATTAGAAGTTATAATCAATTGAATTTTCGATATTTTTATTAAAAATGATTATTATTATCGTCGTTTTTATTGTCGTTCTAGTTTTATCTTATTATTATCATTATTATTATCTTTATCAATAAAAGGGATTTATCATTAAAAATTGTCATTTTTTTTTATTATTACTATCGTTATTATCGTTAAAGTTATAATTGGTATTATTATTATTATCTAATTATTATTATTATTATTATTGGTATTATTATTATTATTAATATGTATATCATTATTTAAAAATGGTTATTGTTATTGTTATTATTATTATTACTATATTATCATTAAGATAATTATTAGTATTATCGTTAATAATGTTATAGTAACTATCATTATTAATATTAGTGTAATTAAAACAAATATTTGTAACACCTAATTATTTTGATTACTATTATTATCATTATTATGAACACGATATAAAAGACGATTAAAAGCTATTAAACGAAACGATTAGGAAATAATGGGTAAGAGTATCATGATGAAATTAAAATATTATAAGATATTGATTTAGATAAAATTATCGTTCTTATTATTTTTATCATTACTATTATTATTAAAAGTATCGTTAGTATTAAAACTATCATTTTAACAAAAATTATCATTTTAATAGAAATGTCATTGCTACTATAAAATATCATTATTATTATCATTTTAAATAGAATTATTATTTTAAAGATAATATTAAAAATTATCGTAAATATTAAAGTTATCATAATTAGAATTATCGTTTTATCATAACGTCATCTTAGTAATTATAAATATTGATATTTTTATAATAATAATTATTATTACAAAATAATACAACTTTTACTTACTATCATTATAGATATTATTTTATAAAATAAATATGTGATACAAACATATTTTACTACGTGTAATAACTTACTTTAATAATACCTATCATATTATCTTTATGATATTAAATGAACCCTATAAATTTTATTACTTAATATATATAAAAGTATATTTTATTATATAAATTTAATATAAAATTTTATTTATTAATAAATAAATTATATTATTTACTCTAATAAATCTTTTAAAAATATAAAACAACGATATTTAAACTATATATTAATCATGTATAGATTTTTGGAAATTATTTTGAGTCAAATTTACTTTTGTTGACTTTTGCATATTAGTCTCGAGCATTAGGATTGTGGTACACTATGACTTGACCTAATTTGTTAGACAAATATTGACCAACACATAAATATATATAATTAATTTAGGTTCGTGAATCCGAGGACAACCTTGCACTTGTTCAATGACGTTATATGTATTTTTACTACGAAATACAGTATGGTGAGTTTCATTATTCCCTTTTTATATATATTTTTGGGCTGAGAATACATGCAATGTTTTAATAACTATTTTACAATATTTATATGCGTGAGTTTCATTACTCCCTTTTTAAATGCTTTTGCAATATATATTTTTGGGACTGAGAATACATGCGTTGCTTTTATAACTGTTTTACGAAATAGACACAAGTAATCAAAACTACATTCTATGGTTGAATTATTAAATTGAATATGCCCCTTTTTATATAGTCTGGTAATCTAAGAATTAGGGAACAGACACCCTAATTGACGCGAATCCTAAAGATAGATCTATTGGGCCTAACAAACCCCATCCAAAGTACCGGATGCTTTAGTACTTCGAAATTTATATCATGTCCGAAGAAGGATCCCGGAATGATAGGGGATATTCTTATCTAGTTAATGTCGGTTACCAGGTATTCACCATATGAATGATTATTTTTGTCTCTATGCATGGGACGTATATTTATGAGAACTGGAAATGAAATTCTTGTGGTCTATTAAAATGATGGAAATAAATGATTATGATAAACTAATGAACTCACCAACCTTTTGGTTGACACTTTAAAGCATGTTTATTCTCAGGTGTTAAAGAAATCTTCCGCTGTGCATTTGCTCATTTTAAAGATATTACTTGGAGTCTTTCATAGCGTATTTCGAAGAACGTTGCATTCGAGTCATTGAGTTCATCAAAGATTATTATTAAATCAATTTATAGTTGGATAGTGGATATTATGAAATGGTATGCATGCCTGTCAATTTTTGATGTAAAGAAAGTTTGTCTTTTAAAAACGAATGCAATGTTTGTAAAATGTATCATATAGAGGTCAAATACCTCGCAATGTAATCAACTATTGTGAATCGTTTTTAACGTATATGAACGGGTCCTTTCATATCTAACAGATATAGCTTAAGTCACACACAAGCTATATACTAACAACAACACATGCTAACTACTAACTAGCATACAATAAGACAATACGAGGATCGGCAGCTTGTACGAGCTCACGACTCCTAGCTGATCGGACTTGAGTCTACCGATAGTCCCTGCTACTCAATTCACAGTATAGTTATCCAGATGCAGGGGATGCATCGTTCACACTATACTCCACAATCAGTAGCCTATGGACCCAACCTCCCCTAGGCACGGTTGACCTCATACGGACTCTAACCTCTCCTAGGTACGGTCTTGAGTCCCAGTCTCCCTAAGCCCGACTGGTGCCATTCACACAATGTACACATAAATCACATACAACATCAGGCATACTATATTATTCTAACATGGAAATTTCTACACTATGCATGGTAAAAGAGTCAACCACAGTAGCATGATATGCTACTTAAACTCTATCCGGAGATAGACCCACTCACCAATTACCAGCAACTGCTCAATTATTATTTCTGAGCTTCCTCCTTGTCCTTATAACCTGAGAACAACACAAAAAAAAGTTAATATACATATCCAATAAATAATATAATCATTTCATACGATTAACTAGGTCATAACACCATATATTCATAATTTTATGAGTCTACATCATGACTCCACTCAATAATGGCATACAGGTGCGTGCAAAACACGACATACACACTAAAACTCCTTTTCTGGCCCAAAAACAGTTTGATCTAGTTTCTTAAAAGTTCACCATTGAAAATTATTCTTTATTACGATTCTAAAGATAGTTTATTCATCAAAAACGGAGTTACGTTTTGAAAGTTGCGCCCGTTTCAATTTCATAAAAGGTACTGTAGCAAATAGTGGCACTGTAGCAACTCGGGTACTTTAGCAATAGTGACACTGTAGCAACTCGGGCACTGTAGCAAATAGTGACACTGCAGCAACTCGGTACTGTAGCAAATGCTGTAGCAAAATACTGTAGCAACTGGTTTCGAACAAGTCGCTGATTTCGAACATTTTTCGCCCAAAACTCGATTTTTGAGCGATTTTGATCAAATTTTAAGCACATGGAAGCTACTAAACATATATACAACCTATTCCTAACATCTATTGAGCATCACAAACACATATAATCAAGAATCAAGCATCAAAATGCATAAAACCCATACGAACCCAAAACCCATTTTGAGCAAGAATTAATACATGAATCTATGATATGCATACCTTATATTTATCACGAAATCACAAGGAATATATCTCTAGCTTCAATTAATCCAAAGGCTCACAAAATCAAATTAGGGTTTATGTGTGTGTTTGTGTATGTGTTCGTGTGTGTATTTGAAGAAATGAGAAATGGATAGAACTATCCAGATATATACACTTAAATGAGTTACAAACTCATACCCCATATCACACAGGTATTTACTGAAATGTCCCGTTCTTATTGATTAAAAACGTTCCATATTAATTGATTTCGTTGCGAGGTTTTGACCTCTATATGAGACGTTTTTCAAAGGCTGCATTCATTTTTAAAACAAACCATAACCTTTATTTCATAAATAAAGGTTTAAAAAGATTTATGTAGATTATCAAATAATGATAATCTAAAATATCCTGTTTACATACGACCATTACATAATGATTTACAATACAAATATGTTACATCGTAATCAGTTTCTTGAATGCAGTTTTTACACAATATCATACAAACATGGACTCCAAATCTTGTCCTTATTTTAGTATGCAACAGCGGAAGCTCTTAGTATTCACCTGAGAATAAACATGCTTTAAACGTCAACAAAAATGTTGGTGAGTTATAGGTTTAACCTATATATATCAAATCGTAACAATAGACCACAAGATTTCATATTTCAATACACATCCCATACATAGAGATAAAAATCATTTATATGGTGAACACCTAGTAACCGACATTAACAAGATGCATATATAAGAATATCCCCATCATTCCGGGACACCCTTCGGATATGATATAAATTTCGAAGTACTAAAGCATCCGGTACTTTGGATGCGGAAGCTACTAAATATTCAAATGGAACAAGTTAATCATATAGAATATTAAGAGTAGTTAATAGTATTTCCTAGCATAATATGAACTCATTTATAAAAGCTTTTTCTTCATATTAGCGTTTTATAAGTTTAAATTCGGGTAGTACCTACCCGTTAAGTTCATACTTAGTAGCTAATATACAATTCAACTACTACAATTCTATATGAAAAACTGATTAGAATAATATTTTGCGTTCAAACTTTTATACAATATTTTACAAACTTACAATATCGCTTATTTTACATAAAGCATGAAATATAGCACACAATAACTTTGATACAAGATAGTTGTGAAGATAATTCTAGCTAGTACACAAGTCGTTCAGTAAAGCAATAAAGACACGTAATTCATACGTCCAGAAACAAGTCATGCATTCTGGTTTTACTAGGACTACTTCCCATCCTTGGTCTTGTGGAACATAACCGTTATGGCCGTTGATAAGACAGTGTGTTGTAACGTCATCAAAGGGACGAGGGTTACGTAATGACCAACAGTCTCATAATAACCTAAAAACCTCATTTCTTACCCCAATTACCGACTCCGTCACTTGTGGGAACGTTTTGTTTAATAGCTGTAGCCCGATGTTCTTTTTCTCACTTTGGTGAGAAGCGAACATTACTAACCCGTAAGCATAGCATGCTTCTTTATGTTGCATGTTAGCCGCTTTTTCTAAATCATGAAGTCCTATATTCGGATACATTGAGTCAAAATAATTTCTTAACCCGTTGCGTAAAATAGCATTTGGGTTCCCCGCAATATATGCGTCAAAGTAAACACATCATAACTTATGGGTTTCCCAATGTGATATCCCCCATCTTTCAAATGAAAGTCTCTTATAAACCAAGACATTCTTGGAACGTTCTTCGAATGTCTTACAAACTGATTTCGCCGTAAATAGTTGTGCCGAAGAATTCTGACCGACTCTAGACAAGATTTCATCAATCATATCTCCGGGTAGGTCTCTTAAAATATTGGGTTGTCTATCCATTTTGTGTTTTTATACTGTAAAATAGACAAGAGTTAGATTCATAAAAAAAAATACTTATTAATACAAGCAACTTTTTACATATATCATAAAGCATAAGCACACTATATTACATATATTACACCACACGAATACAACTATCTTATTCCGACTCGCTCGTTTCTTCTTCTTCGGTTTTGGTTCGTTTTGCCAAGTTTCTAGGGATATATGATGTTCCCCTAATACGAGCTGTCATTTTCCACAACGGTTTAGAAAAACCTGGTGGTTTAGAGGTTCCCGGGTCATTGTTACAACTTAAGGGCTTCGGGGGTTGATGATACATATAAAGTTCATCGGGGTTGGAATTAGATTTCTCTATTTTTATGCCCTTTCTCTTATTATTTTCTTTTGCCTTTTTAAATTCAGTTGGGGTAATTTCTATAACATCATCGGAATTCTCGTCGGAATCCGATTCATCGGAGAATTGATAATCCTCCCAATATTTTGCTTCCTTGGCGGAAACACCATTGACCATAATTAACCTTGGTCGGTTGGTTGAGGATTTTCTTTTACTTAACCGTTTTATTATTTCCCCCACCGGTTCTATTTCCTCCTCCGGTTCCTCCTCTTCCGGTTCTGATTCTTCTTCCGGTTCTGATTCTTCTTCCGGTTCCTCTTCGGGAACTTGTGAATCAGTCCAATATATATTCGACTCTTCGTTATTATTAGGTGAGTCAATGGGATTTGTGCTAGAGGTAGACATCTATCACACAATATCAAACATGTTAAGAGATTAATATATCACATAATATATACATGTTAATAATATATAGTTTCCAACAAAAATGTTAAGCAATCATTTTTAAAGAAAACACGGTCGAAGTCCAGACTCACTAATGCATCCTAACAAACTCGATAAGACACATTAATGCAAATTTTCTGGTTCTCTAAGACCAACGCTCGGATACCAACTGAAATGTCCCGTTCTTATTGATTAAAAACGTTCCATATTAATTGATTTCGTTGCGAGGTTTTGACCTCTATATGAGACGTTTTTCAAAGACTGCATTCATTTTTAAAACAAACCATAACCTTTATTTCATAAATAAAGGTTTAAAAAGCTTTATGTAGATTATCAAATAATGATAATCTAAAATATCCTGTTTACATACGACCATTACATAATGGTTTACAATACAAATATGTTACATCGAAATCAGTTTCTTGAATGCAGTTTGTACACAATATCATACAAACATGGACTCCAAATCTTGTCCTTATTTTAGTATGCAACAGATGAAGCTCTTAGTATTCACCTGAGAATAAACATGCTTTAAACGTCAACAAAAATGTTGGTGAGTTATAGGTTTAACCTATATATATCAAATCGTAACAATAGACCACAAGATTTCATATTTCAATACACATCCCATACATAGAGATAAAAATCATTCATATGGTGAACACCTGGTAACCGACATTAACAAGATGCATATATAAGAATATCCCCATCATTCCGGGACACCCTTCGGATATGATATAAATTTCGAAGTACTAAAGCATCCGGTACTTTGGATGGAGTTTGTTAGGCCCAATAGATCTATCTTTAGGATTCGCATCAATTTGGGTGTCTGTTCCCTAATTCTTAGATTACCAGACTTAATAAAAAGGGGCATATTCGATTTCGATAATTCAACCATAGAATGTAGTTTCACGTACTTGTGTCTATTTTGTAAATCATTTATAAAACCTGCATGTATTCTCATCCCAAAAATATTAGATTTTAAAAGTGAGACTATAACTCACTTTCACAGATTTTTACTTCGTCGGGAAGTAAGACTTGGCCACTGGTTGATTCACGAACCTATAACAATATATACATATATATCAATGTATGTTCAAAATATATTTACAACACTTTTAATATATTTTGATGTTTTAAGTTTATTAAGTCAGCTGTCCTCGTTAGTAACCTACAACTAGTTGTCCACAGTTAGATGTACAGAAATAAATCGATATATATTATCTTGAATCAATCCACGACCCAGTGTATACATATCTCAGTATTGATCACAACTCAAACTATATATATTTTGGAATCAACCTCAACCCTGTATAGCTAACTCCAACATTCTCATATAAAGTGTATATGGTTGTTCCGAAATATATATAGATGTGTCGACATGATAGGTCGAAACATTATATACGTGTCTATGGTATCTCAAGATTACATAATATACAATACAAGTTGATTAAGTTATGGTTGGAATAGATTTGTTACCAATTTTCACGTAGCTAAAATGAGAAAAATTATCCAATCTTGTTTTACCCATAACTTCTTCATTTTAAAACCGTTTTGAGTGAATCAAATTGCTATGGCTTCATATTGAACTCTATTTTATGAATATAAACAGAAAAAGTATAGGTTTATAGTCGGAAATATAAGTTACAAGTCGTTTTTGTAAAGGTAGTCATTTCAGTCGAAAGAACGACGTCTAGATGACCATTTTAGAAAACATACTTCCACTTTGAGTTTAACCATGATTTTTGGATATAGTTTCATGTTCATAAGAAAAATCATTTTCCCAGAAGAACAACTTTTAAATCAAAGTTTATCATAGTTTTTAATTAACTAACCCAAAACAGCCCGCGGTGTTACTACGACGGCGTAAATCCTACGGTGTTTTTCGTGTTTCCAGGTTTTAAATCATTAAGCTAGCATATCATATAGATATAGAACATGTGTTTAGTTGATTTTAAAAGTCAAGTTAGAAGGATTAACTTTTATTTGCGAACAAGTTTAGAATTAACTAAACTATGTTCTAGTGATTACAAGTTTAAACCTTCGAATAAGATAGCTTTATATGTATGAATCGAATGATATTATGAATATCATTACTACCTCAAGTTCCTTGGATAAACCTACTGGAAATGAGAAAAATAGATCTAGCTTCAAAGGATCCTTGGATGGCTTGAAAGTTCTTGAAGCAGAATCATGACACGAAAACAATTTCAAGTAAGATTTCCACTCGAAATAAGATTGTTATAGTTATAGAAATTGAATTAAAGTTTGAATATGATTATTACCTTGTATTAGAAAGATAACCTACTGTAAGTAACAAAGGTTTCTTGATCTTGGATGATTACTTGGAATGGATTTAGAAAACTTGGAAGTAAACTTGCAATCTTGGAAGTATTCTTGATTTTATGAAACTAGAACTTTTGGAATTTATGAAGAACACTTAGAACTTGAAGATAGAACTTGAGAGAGATAAATTAGATGAAGAAAATTGAAGAATTAAAGTGTTTGTAGGTGTTTTTGGTCATTGGTGTATGGATTAGATATAAAGGATATGTAATTTTGTTTTCATGTAAATAAGTCATGAATGATTACTCATATTTTTGTAATTTTATGAGATATTTCATGCTAGTTGCCAAATGATGGTTCCCACATGTGTTAGGTGACTCACATGGGCTACTAAGAACTGATCATTGGAGTGTATATAACAATAGTACATACATCTAAAAGCTGTGTATTGTACGAGTACGAATACGGGTGCATACGAGTAGAATTGTTGATGAAACTGAACGAGGATGTAATTGTAACCATTTTTGTTAAGTAGAAGTATTTTGATAAGTGTCTTGAAGTCTTTTAAAAGTGTATGAATACATATTAAAACACTACATGTATATACATTTTAACTGAGTCGTTAAGTCATCGTTAGTCGTTACATGTAAATGTTGTTTTGAAACCTTTAGGTTAACGATCTTGTTGAATGTTGTTAACCCATTGTTTATTATAACAAATGAGATGTTAAATTGTTATATTATCATGATATTATGATATATAATATATCTTAGTATGATGTATATACAGTTAAATGTCGTTACAACGATAATCGTTACATATATGTCTCGTTTCGAAATCATTAAGTTAGTAGTCTTATTTTTACATATGTATTTCATTGTTAATACACTTAATAATATATTTACTTATCATTTAACATAATTAACCAAGTGTATCAATATCTTAATATGATTCATATGTACCTAGTAAGACGTTGTTATAACGATAATCGTTATATATATCGTTTTCGAGTTTCTTAAATTAATAGTCTCATTTTTATGTATATAACTCATTGTTAAAATACCTAATGAGATACATACTTATAATAAAATCATGTTAACTATATATATAACCATATATATGTCATCGTATAGTTTTTATAAGTTTTAACTTTCGTGAATCACCGGTCCACTTGGGTGGTCAATTGTCTATATGAAACATATTTCAATTAATCAAGTCTTAACAAGTTTGATTGCTTAACATGTTGGAAACACTTAATCATGTAAATAACAATTTCATTTAATATATATATAAACATGGAAAAGTTCGGGTCACTACAGTACCTACCCGTTAAATAAATTTCGTCCCGAAATTTTAAGCAGTTGGAGGTGTTGACGTATCTTCTAGAAATAAATGCGGGTATTTCTTCTTCATCTGATCTTCTCGTTCCCAGGTGAACTCGGGTCCTCTACGAGCATTCCATCGAACCTTAACAATTGGTATCTTGTTTTGCTTAAGTCTTTTAACCTCACGATCCATTATTTCGACGGGTTCTTCGATAAATTAAAGTTTTTCGTTGATTTGGATTTCATCTAACGGAATAGTGAGATCTTCTTTAGCAAAACATTTCTTCAAATTCGAGACGTGGAAAGTGTTATGTACAGCCGCGAGTTGTCGAGGTAACTCAAGTCGGTAAGCTACTGGTCCGACACGATCAATAATCTTGAATGGTCCAATATACCTTGTATTTAATTTCCCTCGTTTACCAAATCGAACAACGCCTTTCCAAGGTGCAACTTTAAGCATGACCATCTCTCCAATTTCAAATTCTATATTTTTTCTTTTAATGTCAGTGTAGCTCTTTTGTCGACTTTGGGCAGTTTTCAACCGTTGTTGAATTTGGATGATCTTCTCGGTAGTTTCTTGTATTATCTCCGGACCCGTAATCTGTCTATCCCCCACTTCACTCCAACAAATCGGAGACCTGCACTTTCTACCATAAAGTGCTTCAAACGGCACCATCTCAATGCTTGAATGGTAGCTGTTGTTGTAGGAATATTCTGCTAACGGTAGATGTCGATCCCAACTGTTTCCGAAATCAATAACACATGCTCGTAGCATGTCTTCAAGCATTTGTATCGTCCTTTCGCTCTGCCCATCAATTTATGGATGATAGGCAGTACTCATGTCTAGACGAGTTCCTAATGCTTGCTGTAATGTCTGCCAGAATCTTGAAATAAATCTGCCATCCCTATCAGAGATAATAGAGATTGGTATTCCATGTCTGGAGACGACTTCCTTCAAATACAGTCGTGCTAACTTCTCCATCTTGTCATCTTCTCTTATTGGCAGGAAGTGTGCTGATTTGGTGAGACGATCAACTATTACCCAAATAGTATCAAAACCACTTGCAGTCCTTGGCAATTTAGTGATGAAATCCATGGTAATGTTTTCCCATTTCCATTCCGGGATTTCGGGTTGTTGAAGTAGACCTGATGGTTTCTGATGCTCAGCTTTGACCTTAGAACACGTCAAACATTCTCCTACGTATTTAGCAACATCGGCTTTCTTACCCGGCCACCAAAAATGTTTCTTGAGATCCTTGTACATCTTCCCCGTTCCAGGATGTATTGAGTATCTGGTTTTATGAGCTTCTCTAAGTACCATTTCTCTCATATCTCCAAATTTTGGTACCCAAATCCTTTCAGCCCTATACCGGGTTCCGTCTTCCCGAATATTAAGATGCTTCTCAGATCCTTTGGGTATTTCATCCTTTAAATTTCTCTCTTTTAAAACTCCTTGTTGCGCCTCCTTTATTTGAGTAGTAAGGTTATTGTGAATCATTATATTCATAGATTTTACTCGAATGGGTTCTCTGTCCTTCCTGCTCAAGGCGTCGGCTACCACATTTGCCTTCCCCGGGTGGTAATGAATCTCAAAGTCATAATCATTCAACAATTCAATCCACCTACGCTGCCTCATATTCAGTTGTTTCTGATTAAATATGTGTTGAAGACTTTTGTGGTCGGTATATATAATACTTTTGACCCCATATAAGTAGTGCCTCCAAGTCTTTAATGCAAAAACAACCGCGCCTAATTCCAAATCATGCGTCGTATAATTTTGCTCGTGAATCTTCAATTGTATAGACGCATAAGCAATCACCTTCGTTCGTTGCATTAATACACAATCGAGACCTTGCTTTGATGTGTCACAATAAATCACAAAATCATCATTCCCTTCAGGCAATGACAATATAGGTGCCGTATTTAGCTTTTTCTTCAATAACTGAAACGCTTTCTCTTGTTCATCCTTCCATTCAAATTTCTTCCCTTTATGCGTTAATGCAGTCAAGGGTTTTGCTATTCTGGAAAAGTCTTGGATGAATCTTCTGTAGTAACCAGCCAATCCTAAAAATTGACGTATATGGTTCGGAGTTTTTGGGGTTTCCCACTTTTCAACGATTTCGATCTTTGCCGGGTCCACCTGGATACCTTCTTTGTTCACTATGTGACCGAGGAATTGAACTTCTTCCAACCAAAATGCACACTTTGAAAACTTAGCGTACAATTCTTCCTTCCTCAATACTTCTAACACCTTCCTCAAATGTTCACCGTGTTCTTGGTCATTCTTTGAGTAAATAAGTATGTCATCAATGAAAACAATGACAAACTTGTCAAGGTATGGTCCACACACTCGGTTCATAAGGTCCATGAACACAGCTGGTGCATTAGTTAAACCAAACGACATGACCATAAACTCGTAATGACCGTAACGTGTTCTGAAAGCAGTCTTTGGAATATCATCTTCTTTCACCCGCATTTGATGATACCCGGAACGTAAGTCAATCTTTGAATAAACAGACGAGCCTTGTAGTTGATCAAATAAGTCGTCGATTCTCGGTAGTGGGTAGCGGTTCTTAATGGTAAGTTTTTTCAACTCTCGGTAGTCGATACACAACCTGAATGTACCATCTTTCTTCTTAACAAACAAAACAGGAGCTCCCCACGGTGATGTTCTTGGTCGAATGAAACCACGCTCTAAAAGTTCTTGTAATTGGCTTTACAGTTCTTTCATCTCGCTGGGTGCGAGTCTGTAAGGAGCACGAGCTATTGGTGTAGCTCCTGGTACAAGATCTATTTGAAATTCAACGGATCGATGTGGGGGTAATCCCGGTAATTCTTTCGGAAATACATCGGGAAATTCTTTTGTGACGGGAACATCATTGATGCTCTTTTCTTCAGTTTGTACTTTCTCGACGTGTGCTAGAACAGCATAGCAACCTTTTCTTATTAGTTTTTGTGCCTTCAAATTACTAATAAGATGTAGCTTTGTGTTGCCCTTTTCTCCGTACACCATTAAGGGTTTTCCTTTTTCTCGTATAATGCGAATTGCATTTTTGTAACAAACGATCTCTACTTTCACTTCTTTCAATCATACCATACCGATTATCACATCAAAACTCCCTAACTCTACTGGTATCAAGTCAATCTTAAATGTTTCGCTAACCAGTTTAATTTCTCGATTCCGACATATATTATCTGCTGAAATTAATTTACCATTTGCTAATTCGAGTAAAAATTTACTATCCAACGGCGTTAATGGACAACTTAATTTAGCACAAAAATATCTACTCATATAGCTTCTATCGGCACCCGAATCAAATAAAACGTAAGCAGATTTATTGTCAATAAGAAACGTACCCGTAACAAGCTCCGGGTCTTCCTGTGCCTCTGCCGCATTAATATTGAAAACTCTTCCGCGGCCTTGTCCATTCGTGTTCTCCTGGTTCAGGCAATTTCTAATAATGTGGCCCGGTTTTCCACATTTATAACAAACTACATTGGCATAACTTGCTCCGACACTACTTGCTCCGCCATTACTCGTTCCGACACCATTTGTTCCTTTCGTTCTGTTAACCCCTGGTCCATAGACCTCACATTTCGCCGCGCTATGACCATTTCTTTACACTTGTTGCAAAATTTGGTGCAGAACCCCGAGTGATACTTTTCACACCTTTGGCATAACTGCTTCTGATTGTTGTTGTTGCGGTTGTTATTGTTGTTAGGACGATTGTTGTAGTTGCTATTGTTGTTTTTGTTATTGTTGTTGTTGTTGTTGTTGTTGTTGTTGTTGTTGTTGTTGTTGTTGGGCCGTTTGTTGTAGTTGCGATTGATGTTGCGATTGTTGGGATAATTGTTGCGATTATTATTGTAATTGTTGTTGTTGTTGTATTGGTGTTTCTTATCACCGTTTTCCTCCCACTTTCTTTTGACTTGCTTCACATTAGCCTCTTCAGCCGTCTGTTCTTTAATTCTTTCCTCAATCTGGTTCACTAGTTTGTGAGCCATTCTACATGCCTGTTGTATGGAGGCGGGCTCGTGTGAACTTATATCTTCTTGGATTCTTTCCGGTAATCCTTTCACAAACGCGTCGATCTTCTCTTCCTCATCTTCGAACGCTCCCGGACACAATAGGCACAATTCTGTGAATCGTCTTTCGTATGTGGTAATATCAAATCATTGGGTTCGTAACCCTCTAAGTTCTGTCTTGAGCTTATTGACCTCGGTTCTGGGACGGTACTTCTCGTTCATCAAGTGCTTGAATGCTGACCACGGTAGTGCGTACGCATCATCTTGTCCCACTTGCTCTAGATAGGTATTCCACCATGTTAACGCAGAACCTGTGAAGGTATGCGTAGCGTACTTCACTTTGTCCTCTTCAGTACACTTACTTATGGCAAACACCAATTCGACCTTCTCGGTCCACCGTTTCAATCCGATCGGTCCTTCGGTTCCATCAAATTCCAAAGGTTTGCAGGCAGTGAATTCTTTGTAGGTGCATCCTACACGATTTCCTGTATTGCTAGATCAAAGGTTATTGTTGGTATGTAGCGCAGCCTGTACTGCGGCTATGTTTGAAGCTAGAAAAGTACGGAATTCCTCTTCATTCATATTCACGATGTGTCGAGTAGTCGGTGCCATTTCCTTCAAAATATTCAAATGGAACAAGTTAATCATACAAAATATTAAGAGTAGTTAATAGTATTTCGTAGCATAATATGAACTCATTTATAAAAGCTTTTTCTTCATATTAGCGTTTTATAAGTTTAAATTCGGGTAGTACCTACCCGTTAAGTTCATACTTAGTAGCTAATATACAATTCAACTACTACAATTCTATATGAAAAACTGATTATAATAATATTTCGCGTTCAAACTTTTATACAATATTTTACAAACTTACAATACCGCTTATTTTACATAAAGCATGAAATATAGCACACAATAACTTTGATACAAGATAGTTGTGAAGATAATTCTAGCTAGTACACAAGTCGTTCAGCAAAGCAATAAAGACACGTAATTCATACGTCCAGAAACAAGTCATGCATTCTGGTTTTACTAGGACTACTTCCCATCCTTGGTCTTGTGGAACATAACCGTTATGGCCGTTGATAAGACAGCGTGTTGTAACGTCGTCAAAGGGACGAGGGTTACGTAATGACCAACAGTCTCGTAATAACCTAAAAACCTCATTTCTTACCCCAATTACCGACTCCGTCACTTGTGGGAACGTTTTGTTTAATAGCTGTAGCTCGATGTTCTTTTTCTCACTTTGGTGAGAAGCGAACATTACTAACCCGTAAGCATAGCATGCTTCTTTATGTTGCATGTTAGCCGCTTTTTCTAAATCATGAAGTCCTATATTCGGATACATTGAGTCAAAATAATTTCTTAACCCGTTGCGTAAAATAGCATTTGGGTTCCCCGCAATATATGCGTCAAAGTAAACACATCGTAACTTATGGGTTTCCCAATGTGATATCCCCCATCTTTCAAACGAAAGTCTCTTATAAACCAAGACATTCTTGGAACATTCTTCGAATGTCTTACAAACTGATTTCGCCGTAAATAGTTGTGCCGAAAGTCTTTCAAAGTCTTTCAAATGATTTACAAACTGTCTTCGAAGTCTCTTATAAATGATTTACAAAATAGACACAAGTACGTGAAACTACATTCTATGTGTCATAAAGTCTTTCAAAAGTGTACTAATACATCTTAATACACTATATGTATATGCATTTTAACTGAGTCGTTAAGTCATCGTTAGTTGTTACATGTAAGTGTTGTTTCGAAACCTTTAAGTTAACGATTTTGTTTAATGTAATTAATCCCATTGTTATTATATTTAATGTAATTAATCCCATTGTAATCCTTGTGAAAAATCATGCATGTTGGACTTAAGATTTGTGTCAAAAGCTTTTGTAATGCTCTCGGTGTGTCAAAACAAAGATTCGTGCTTTATAGTGTGCTAAATCTGTTTTCAAAGTTACACGAATTGACCTAGAGTGAACTAGAAATTGATTGAGGCTTTTTTCTTCTGGAATATGTTAGTTTATATGTTTCTTAGTGTATTCTGAAAATGTGAATTTTCATGAGTTATAAGCTTGACCAAATGATATGTCTATTTGTTGACTAAAACTTTAGGGTCTGTAAAGATAGGCTAATATGTACAAATTGGCTAAATGAATGTCTATGATTATTTTATCACTAATACGTTGGAGTGTTTTGAGTCATTTCCAATTGGCCGTTCATCAAAATCTATTTTCAATATTAAATGAGAAATGTTCTAAAACTGATGCGCATGCTGAAACTGATTTGGTAAACGGTAACTAGACCTTTTCTGAAACGCGACTTGTATACATCGTATGAGGGTTGGGTTAGACTTTTTCGAATCTATTTTGAGTTTATTTATGATCTGGAGTTTTCCATGTTTTCATGATTTATGTGCTAAGAGTTATACTCGTTGCTTTCTGTGATGTGCGTATTCTAAGGACATGCGATAAACTGCGAATGTGCAAATTGTGAACTATGAGCTGTAACATGTTATTTGACTTAGGTCTGACATGTTGACCATGATTGCATGACCTACTGAGATGTTTGACTTTAGTTATCCACTTTGACCGGGTTGACTTTTGGGTTGACTTTTGTTGACTTGCTTGGACTAGTTGACTTTTACTTGCATGTTGAGTCAGTCTGAGCACTAGGACTATGCGTACACTATGGGTTGACATAGTGTGACCTATGTGTATACTTAAGATGACTTATTTGACTAGATTGCATTGTTCGGTCATGATTGTTCGACTACTGTACGGTTTTACTAAGAGATTTCAGTGCTTTTGCTGAGGTGAGTCTACAGTCCCTTTTTCATCAACATTTTTTTGGATGAGATACATGTTGTTCTTGAAACTGTTTCTTAAACTATTTTTACAGTTGTTTTACATATTAGGCACGAGTAACTTAAATGAATATACATATGAGTTCAGATCAAACATCCTTTAGCTTGATTATAGTAATTACTTTACGTAAGCTCGACTTATAGGGACGGTACTGTTAGGTTTGACAAACCTCGCCTCAACCTACGAGGTGCTTATTCTGTTGTAACTTGTACACCTGATCAGTGTATGCTTAGAAAGGGTAAAGGGAAGACGTGTAGCGCTTTAGCTATCCGCAGGGTTAAAGCTTTATAATCAAGTGCTCATGATAATGTATACTTTTTTACGATGCTTTTATTTCAGAAATCTTGTGGCCTAACTTACGATGAATGATACTTAAACTTGATGTTTACAAACTTGAAACTGGACATGGTAATGTCTACAAACAGACGAAACAAAAAGAACTTTTTAATGTCACTCACAGTTGAAACTTGACGTCACTGATTACAAACAGTTTAACACTTGGCATTTGCTATATGCAAACTTTTGAGAATTGATTTTCGATAAATGATTTATGAAAACTGTTTTATGAAACATATGATGAACTATCTACTCAAACCTGTAGATTCACTCAACTTTATGTTGACTCGTTTTTCATGTTTTATCTCAGATATTAGTTGCTTCCACTTTAGAACATTGTTGTTACGTAGAAGTCAAGCCGAGCACTGGGACCAGAGTTAACATTCCGTTAATGGATTTTGACGGGGTGTTATATAAATTGAATTATCTTCGAGTATGAAGTTGTAGGGCTGTTGTAAGACTGCCTGATCCTAAGAAGAATATTATGGGTGAAAGAGGTATAGATTGCATATTTATTGGATATGTTGAAAATTCCAAGGCGTATTGGTTCTATGTTATAGAACCTAATGAGTTTGTTTCAATCAACTCAGGGATTAATTCAAGGGATGCAATCTTTGATGAAAATCGATTTTCATCTATAACTAGGCCAAAGGATATAATTTCAAGTAATAATGGAATCAATAAGGAAAGTAATAATGAAGTCTCTGAAGAAGGCCGATGATCAGTCACTTGAGCTTCGAAAAAACAAAAAAAAACAAAAAAAACATAAATCATTTAGACCAGATTTTTAATTATTTTTAGTTGAAAGGCTCCAGGGATGATATTTGTACCAAATATCCATATTGCTTCAATGTTAAGGATGATCCTAAAACATTTAATGGAGAAATGAGGTCTCAAGATGTTGCATTCTGGAAGGAGGCAATTAATGATGAGACGGATTCCATCATGGGCAATAATAAGGAGATAGATTCCATCATGGGTAATAACACTTGGGTGTTAATTGATATACCTCCTGGCTGCAAACCTTTGGGTTATAAATAGATATTCAAAAAGAAGATGAAGGTAGATGGAACTATAATTTCAAAGCAAGGTTAGTCATTCAAGGCTTTAGACAAAAGTCTGGAATTGACTATTTTGATACTTATGCTCCAGTGGCACGTATCACTACCATAAGACTGCTGACTGCATTATCTTCAATTCACAATCTGGTTGTTCTCCAGATGGATGTGAAGACATCATTCTTGAATGGTGATTTGGATAAGGAGATTTATATGAATTAAACTCAAGTCTTTGTCATGCCAGGAAATTATAGCAAGGTATGCAAACTTGTGAAATCCTTATATGATTTGAAACAAACACCTATGCAATGGCATCGAAAGTTTGATGAAGTAGTTTTATATAGTGGTTTTAAATTGAAATAAGCTGATAAATGTGTATATAGTAAATTTGATGATCTGGTAAAGGAGTTATAATTTGTCTATATGTTGATGACATGTTAATCATTGAGACTGATTAAAGTCAAGTTGATTTAACACAAGACTTTTTGTCATCAAAGTTCTCCATGAAAGATATGGGGGATGCTGACGTTATCCTTGGTATTAGGATTAAATGTGAAAGTAATGAAATTTCAATTTCTCAATCTCATTATATTGAGAAGGTGTTAAGAAAGTTCAATTGCCTTGATTGTACTGTGAGTACACATGTGGATCCAAGTGAGAAACTTATGCCTAATCAAGGTAAAGTTGTATCAAAACTTGAGTATTCACAAGTGATTGGTTGCTTGATGTATGCCAAGACTTGTACATGATCGGATATTGTTTCTGCTGTGGGAAAATTGGGTAGATATACTAGTAAACCCAGTACTCATCACTGGCAAGAAATTACGCGGCAACTGAAGTATTTAAAGAAAACTATGGACTATTATTTATCTTATAGTGGGTTTTCTTTGGGTATAGAAGGATACATTAATGCTAGTTGGATAACCAATGTTGAAGATTATTCTTCAACAAGTGGTGTTCTTGCTTAGAAGAGGAGCCATTTCATGGGTTTAAAAAGCAAACAAATATTACCAACACAACGATGGAGTCAGAGTTTGTTGTTGTAGGTTGAAAAGACCCGTTTATATTGTGACGACCCGGAAATTTCTGACCAAATTTAAACCTAACCTTTATATGTTTCAGACACGATAAGCAGAATTTGTAATGTTGAATCTCAAAAAGTTTGGAACTACATTCATGTAATCAATTACCCTTTGACCATGTTCGATGATTCACGAACAATTATGTGTATATAGATATGTATATATAATATATAATATTAACTGAAAACATTAACAAAGTATTAGATATATGATACTTTACATGAACGTATTTGTTTCGATATATTTATCGACAGAATTAAGAGATAATATCAAATGATTGAATTATCAGATACATTATGATATGATTACGGGCCAATGTTATGAGGTCCACTGTGATTTAAGAAATCTATTCTTTTTGACAATATTCGAAAAATGGTAAAATGATCTATAAGTAAGAACGTGGAGTGTAAATAACTTAGATGTTGGATATCGACAAGTTAAGTAACTCGACATTTTTCATTAAGAAGATTTCATACGTTTATTAAACCTTTGGACTTTATCACATGCTTCAACAACAGACTGTAATTTAAAATATTGAAACCTATTATGAATATATATAATTCTACTTTTCTAAAATATTTTATGATATAACGATTTAAATTAATATTAAATATATTTATACGCGTATTATACGCACATAGTTTTATACTTTTACTATACTTTAACTTTACCTTTACTTTACTTTTACTTTACTTTTACTTTACTTTAACTTTAATAATTCACTTTAATAATTCACTTTAATAATTCATACTTTAATAATTCACTTTAATAATTCATACTTTAATAATTCACTTTAATAATTCATACTTTAATAATTCACTTTAATAATTTATACTTTAATAAATTCACTTTAATAATTCAAAAATATATTATAAATAGAATTCAATAGGTTTCATTATTTCATAGAAACTTGAAAATATATTTCTCTAAACTCTCTCAATTGAATTACATATATATATATATATATACTTAGTATTATTTCAAGATATTATTAGTATACATAAAATACTACGACGGAGTTATATTCAGACGATTTCAAAATAAGTTTTCAAACGGGATAGAGCTAAGGAAATTATGGGTTATAGCTATGGAGGTTATGGGTATTGTTCGAGGGTATTGCTCGTGAGGTCAACCTAACGTTTATCATTTTCGTTGCGTCTACGTACTTTCCTGCAATATTGAATCACAATATTGATACGTGCGCATTTATATCTCATCTTTTATATATTAATAGTGTATCCCTGACTAGTGCTCGAGTATATATGATTATGCATGTTTGTATGCTTAGTTTCGTCGTTAAATAGTTTATGATAAATCACGAATTTGATACATATGCTACTGAGATAAGGTATATGATATGCATGTCGTTAAAAAGCTAAAGAAAAATTAATAACTTTTCATTTAGAAATCGTGTGGGTTCGATGAACGGATTAAAAGATATGGTCAACTTAATTATTATTAATTTTAATATTATTATTAAAACTATTATTATAATTGTTATCAGTTGATGTTATTACTAAAATTATCTTTATTACTAAAAATTAATATTTTTATTGAAACTATCATTTTATTATTTTTATCATTATTATTATTATCAATATTATTTTATCAAATAAATATGCGTACAAAGATATTTTTACCACACATAATATAATTACATTAATAATACATACCACTATATTTTTATGATATTAAGTGAATTTTATAAATTTTATTACTTAAGATATATAAAATTATATTTTTATCATATATGAATTTAAATATAAATTTTTATTTATTAATAAATGACTTGTATTATTTAGTATAATAAGATCTGATAAATATATTTAAATATATAAAACGACTATATATAAGTTATATAATAAACATGTATAGATTTTGGAAGTCATTTTGGGTCAAGTTGATTTTTGTTGACTTTTGCATGTCGGTCTCGAGCATTAGGATTGTGATACACTACGACTTGACCTAAATTGTTAGACAGATATTGACCAACATATAAATATATATACTTAATATAGGTTCGTGAATCCGAGACAAACCCTGCACTTGTTTAGTGCCGTCATATACATAATTGCCACGAAATACAGTATTGTGAGTTTCATTACTCTCTTTTTATACATATTTTTGGGCTGAGAATACATGCACTGTTTTATAACTGTTTTACGAAATGGACACAAGTACTAAAAACATTTTCTACGTTGAGTTGTACCACTTTGCATATATTTCCCTAATAGCTTGGTAACTACCATTTACATGCGGTATTGTAAACGCGAATCCTGTTGATAGATCTATCGGGCCTGACAACCCCAACTTGACTGGACGACCAGTATTCAAAGGTTGCACAGTAATTCGTTTCAGTGACTACACTTGGTACAGTGTAGTGAGATTTCATAATAAAGGGAATATGCGACGTTGATTAAATGTTAAGTATGGTTACCAAGTGCTCAACCACTTAGAATATTTTTATTAAAACATTTATGTATATGAAATCTTGTGATCTATTACTATTACGGAAATGATTGATTATGATAAACTAATGAACTCACCAACCTTTTGGTTGACACTTTAAAGCATGTTTATTCTCAGGTATTAAAGAAATCTTCCGCAGTGCATTAGCTCATTTTAAGGATATTACTTGGAGTCATTCATGACATACTTTGAAAGACGTTGCATTCGAGTCGTTGAGTTCATCAAGATTAATATTAAGTCAATTATAGTTGGATGTAATATGAAATGGTATGCATGCCGTCAATTTTAGATGTAAAGAAAGTTTGTCTTTTAAAAACGAATGCAATGTTTGTAAAACGTATCATATAGAGGTAAAATACCTCGCGATGTAATCAACTATTGTGAATAGTTTATAATATATATGAACGGGTCCTTTCAGTTGGTATCAGAGCGGTGGTCTTAGCGAACCAGGTCTTGCTTTAGTGTGTGTAACTGATAGTTGTTAAGATGCATTAGTGAGTCTGGTCTTCGACCGTGTCTGCATGTCAAAAAGTTTGCTTATCAATTCTATTCGGAATTCATCTACTTATCATCATTAGAAAATTACCTGCTTATCATCTTAAGTCTAGACGCGTTTTCCTACATTTATTGCATAATAGTGTATAGACGGATTCTTATCTTAGCACATCTATTACTGTGAACTTTGGCTGACATCTTTTCAAAGATTCCCCGTAATTTACGGAATTTTGGTATATTATATATACATACGCAAATTATGTAATTGAAGAATACCAAATCTAAATTCTACAATCTATTTCATACCAAAATTTTTTTCCCTGATCCTACGAGATGGATCCCTCAACCAGTTCGAATTCCTCAGATTCCAACATCTATTCCGATATGGATATCTACCTGAGCTCCGAAAGTAGCATCACCGGAATGTATCAACCAATTTCCCATCATCTATTTTGGATGAATTGGGGATGGGTCCATAGTCAACTCAACCATTGGAGACAAGAAGAAGGTGATCCCTTCCATCCACCACATTGCCCTCTTGGCGATGAACCTGAAGCACTTACCGGCGAACCTGTTCGAGACACCATTTTCTCATTCATTGCTAGAGTATCTTGTCATGATTATATACTATCCCATATTGCGAATCTTATTCATCCACTCGTTCCAACCGCCAATCATCCCGGTGTACTAGCAGAAATTAACGAACTTCGTGCCCGAGTAGTGGCTTTGGAACACATGGTGCAAGGATTACAAACACCATCAGCAGCACCAGCAACATAACCAATACCGCTAGTAACATCCACATTGCAATCCTTAATACCACAAGCTTCAGCAGCATCACCAGCAGTTACCGGCAGTATCATCAGCATCAACAATATCGTCAGCACCACCATCACCGTCAGTACTATCAGCATCATCAGCACTAGCAGCACCTATAACATCACAAGTTCCGTCAGTTCAAGAATCACCGTGGACGTCATCATTGATCAACAACGAGTATTTTGTATCAACGAGTTATGAAGTATTAACTCATTCTTCTGAAGAAATTATATATATATATTTTATATATATGAATGTTGAAACTATAAAAATCTTTTGTACTAAGCTATTAAATATGAATTGAAAAAGGGTAGATACTACTCAGTTAAATTCATATTACTAATATGCTATGATGTACATCCTTCGTTAACAACCTAACCATCGTAACTACAATCTTTGCTTCAATTAAATGAATTCGGTTTCATAATAAACCAAGTGTATCATTCAATAACATGTTTGATTTTACACTTTCATCTTCAATGTACTCGAAACTTACTGGAAAACAACATTCGCATCTTGTGAAGTTAGCAAGAGTTCTATGAGCATCAGCATAATTAACTAAGGAAATATCTATAAGAATAAATATTGGAGTATTGATTACATAAGCGAAATACTCAGCGAAGATTATGTAATCTCTAATGTTTTAGAGATTATTCTTTACTATTCCAAGCCGAAAATCAAATGAGCTTAATATGATATTAACTCATTAAATCTGTATTACATCTGAAGAAAATATGCATACATATATTTTCATAAAGACTGTAATGAAAAAATTCTTGTTCAAAATATTATTTGTGACATTTTTTTTAACGGGTAGGTAATACCCGAGAGATATATAAATGCACAATTAATATATTACATTCTGCGATTCTAATTCAGTAAATCATCAACTATACTCCCTATTTTCACAACAGTATACCTTCTTTTATAAGAAATCAAAACAACCATACTCATTCAAATTCAATCACCTATTCTAATTTTTGAAATCTCAGAATGCAACTCGAGATATAAGCAAAACCATCACTCTTAGATCCTTACATTTTTTTAAAGCTATACTTTGACTTCAAAACTGTGATAGAACATCACTTTTAATTGTAACACTCAAAAGGATACGAGAATCAATCGAGATTTATGACAAATTTATCCTTTGGATATTGACAATGACAAGCTGCATTTAAAAAGCTTCGAAATTTCAGAAGACACTTCAAATAAGGAACAATCGAGATGATGATCTAATCACACATTACCCGAAGTCTTGTACCTGAAAAACTCTCGAACCCAAAGTCATAGTTTAACACTTACCCGCGTTGAATTCTTTAGCATTTATTAGCAAAAACAACCTTACGATTCTTTTCAAAGTATCCAGTTTTGTCACAGCTCCAACAAGTCAACTTTGACTTTTCAGTAAAACTAATTTTATTATAACTTCGATAGATACGCTGCCCTTTCACCATCATTAATGGGGAACCTTTCATATATCACCACATTAGCAGTAAACTTATCAACAACTTCATTAACCTTCGACTTAAACCTTTTCAAAAAGTCACTATACTTATTCATTGAAACTCCATCTCTTACTCATCCGCATCTTGCAACAAGAATTGCCATACCAATTACTGAAAATTAGCAATCAGTATTTTGAAATCTCGCAGCGTTTCTACTTCAATAGTTATATATTCATATAACGTCTATCTCCTAAACTTACACACTTCGAATGTGAAGTTTCTGAAAAACATCTCAAACTGTGAATTAGTTCTCGAAATGCTAATGAAGCAGCAGAAACTGTAAACGACTTTAACAGTCAAAAGTTTGATGACAAAGAATAATGTGTTGGTAAAGCCCAGAAAAAGAGAAGAGTTGGTACTGAACAATGAATTGAGCAGACCGTGAAGGAGACCAAGGACAAATACAAGGACCAAAGTCTGTATTTAAAGAATCTTGATGATTCTGTGTCTGACGAAGTCATTAACGAATACCTTGCTCCTGACTCTAAACCTTTGCGAACCTTATTCTTCATCATCATCTTATCTTAAATATTATAAGATATCTTCGTATCTCTCATTATACATATTCTCCATATTTCTGGAGATATTTTCACAACTATTCTGATCTGAGATCATTTATCTCTCCATAATATCTGCAACATAAAAGAAACTGTGTTGGTTTCTAAATTCTGAAAAAAAATTCAAATATGAATGTTTTGAAGTAGTGTTGGGAACTGAAGCATGAGTTAGTATAATATAATGACACTTGATCAACGTGATTATATTACAGTAATTCATGCTGAGTTTCTAATGGAACGTGATGATTCACAGAACATACTGTCATCATGTGCCATTTACACGACTCTTACATTCTACCAAATATCCAAACATATTAAGAACATATCTTCTTGATAGTTCTATCTTTCCGAATATTCTGGTAATTTGCCAAATCAAGATCGTACCATTACGATTTCCTTCTTAGAACATTAACTATGTTCATCCAAAACTTCATACCTGCTAATTCTGGACCATTATTCGCTTGACTTAAAGCCGGGAAGAGACAACAAAAGTATGAAACTCCGAAATGTAAGGGAGAATATAAAGTCCAATAACAACAGATAAATTACAAACAGTGTATATCAATGTTTATCGCAACATAAAGACACGAGAGAATTAAAAACACTATAACCCCAAGGGTGAAGTAGAAGAAAACAGATTCCTCCGGTGGAAGTTGGAAAAGGAGAATGATTGTTGCGATAGTAAGGATAAGGACAAGGATTAGAACTGGATAAAGCATTTTCGCAATCTTTTGAAATTGGAATTAAGTATAGAAGTGGTAAAAACCTAATGGAATGGAAAAGGTAAATATATAAGGGAAATATCAGAAGTAGTAATCGGGACAGATCATCGCATTTAGTTAAAGAGATCCTAATTTTCTTAAATCTCGAAGAAACAGATCTTATAGATTTCCAAGATTTTTTTTTGAATCCCTTGAATTCCGAAATTCAACCATGACTACGTCAAAAATTATGACGAAACTTATTTTCCTCATTCCACTATTTTGTGATAGCTTCACTCATACGCTTCGAGTAATCGGATCATTTTATCCATATTACTCTATGGTAATAAAATCCTATCTATCAACACATATCCGTCATGAAAACATTTTTATGGTTAGCCATGACGACCTCGATCAAATTTCGGGACGAAATTTCTTTAACGGGTAGGTACTGTGACGACCCGGAAATTTCCGACCAAATTTAAACCTAACCTTTATATGTTTCCGACACGATAAGCAGAATTTGTAATGTTGAATCTCAAAAAGTTTGGAACTACATTCATGTAATCAATTACCCTTTGACCGTGTTCGACGATTCACGAACAATTATGTGTATATAGATATGTATATATAATATATAATATTAACGGAAAACATTAACAAAGTATTAGATATATGATACTTTACATGAACGTATTTGTTTCGATATATTTATCGACATAATTAAGAGATAATATCAAATGATTGAATTATCAGATACATTATGATATGATTACGGGCCAATGTTATGAGGTCCACTGTGATTTAAGAAATCTATTCTTTTTGACAATATTCGAAAAATGGTAAAGTGATCTATAACTAAAAACGTGGAGTGTAAATAACTTAGATGTTGGATATCGACAAGTTAAGTAACTCGACATTTTTCATTAAGATGATTTCATACGTTTATTAAACCTTTGGACTTTATCCCATGCTTCACCAATAGACTGTAATTTAAAATCTTGAAACCTATTATGAATATATATAATTCTACTTTTCTAAAATGTTTTATGATATAATGATTTAAATTAATATTAAATATATTTATATGCGTATTATACGTACATAGTTTTATACTTTTACTATACTTTAACTTTACCTTTACTTTACTTTTACTTTACTTTTACTTTACTTTAACTTTAATAATTCACTTTAATAATTTACTTTAATAATTCACTTTAATAATTCATACTTTAATAATTCACTTTAATAATTCATACTTTAATAATTCACTTTAATAATTCATACTTTAATAATTCACTTTAATAATTTATACTTTAATAAATTCACTTTAATAATTCAAAAATATATTATAAATAGAATTCAATAGGTTTCATTATTTCATAGAAACTTGAAAATATATTTCTCTAAACTCCCTCAATTGAATTACATATATATATTTACTTAGTATTATTTCAAGATATTATTAGTATACAATAAATACTACGACGGAGTTATATTCAGACGATTTCAAAATAAGTTTTCAAACGGGATAGAGCTAAGGAAATTATGGGTTATAGCTATGGAGGTTATGGGTATTGTTCGAGGGTATTGCTCGTGAGGTCAACCTAACGTTTATCATTTTCGTTGCGTCTACGTACTTTCCTGCAATATTGAATCACAATATTGATACGTGAGCATTTATATCTTATCTTTTATATATTAATAGTGTATCCCTGACTAGTGCTCGAGTATATATGATTATGCATGTTTGTATGCTTAGTTTCGTCGTTAAATAGTTTATGATAAATCACGAATTTGATACATATGCTACTGAGATAAGGTATATGATATGTATGTCGTTGAAAAGCTAAAGAAAAATTTATAACTTTTCATTTAGAAATCGTGTGGGTTCGATGAACGGATTAAAAGATATGGTCAACTGAATTATTATTAATTTTAATATTATTATTAAAACTATTATTATAATTGTTATCAGTTGATGTTATTACTAAAATTATCCTTATTACTAAAAATTAATATTTTTATTAAAACTATCATTTTATTATTTTTATCATTATTATTATTATCAATATTATTTTATCAAATAAATATGCGTACAAAGATATTTTTACCACACGTAATATAATTACATTAATAATACATACCACTATATTTTTATGATATTAAGTGAATTTTATAAATTTTATTACTTAAGATATATAAAAGTATATTTTTATCATATATGAATTTAAATATAAATTTGTATTTATTAATAAATGACTTGTATTATTTAGTATAATAAGATCTGATAAATATATTTAAATATATAAATCGACTATATATAAGTTATATAATAAACATGTATAGATTTTGGAAGTCATTTTGGGTCAAGTTGACTTTTGTTGACTTTTTCATGTCAGTCTCGAGCATTAGGATTGTGATACACTACGACTTGACCTAAATTGTTAGACAAATATTGACCAACATATAAATATATATACTTAATATAGGTTCGTGAATCCGAGACAAAGCCTGCACTTGTTCAGTGCCGTCATATACATAATTGCTACGAAATACAGTATTGTGAGTTTCATTACTCCCTTTTTATATATGTTTTTAGGCTGAGAATACATGCACTGTTTTATAACTGTTTTACGAAATGGACACAAGTACTAAAAACATATTCTACGTTGAGTTGTACCACTTTGCATATTTTTCCCTAATAGCTTGGTAACTACCATTTACATGCGGTATTGTAAACGCGAATCCTGTTGATAGATCTATCGGGCCTGACAACCCCAACTTGACTGGACGACCAGTATTCAAAGGTTGCACAGTAATTCGTTTCAGTGACTACACTTGGTACAGTGTAGTGAGATTTCATAATAAAGGGAATATGCGACGTTGATTAAATGTTAAGTATGGTTACCAAGTGCTCAACCACTTAGAATATTTTTATTAAAACGTTTATGTATATGAAATCTTGTGGTCTATTACTATTACGGAAATGATTGATTATGATAAACTAATGAACTCACCAACCTTTTGGTTGACACTTTAAAGCATGTTTATTCTCAGGTATTAAAGAAATCTTCCGCTGTGCATTAGCTCATTTTAAGGATATTACTTGGAGTCATTCATGACATACTTTGAAAGACGTTGCATTCGAGTCGTTGAGTTCATCAAGATTAATATTAAGTCAATTATAGTTGGATGTAATATGAAATGGTATGCATGCCGTCAATTTTAGATGTAAAGAAAGTTTGTCTTTTAAAAACGAATGCAATGTTTGTAAAACGTATCATATAGAGGTCAAATACCTCGCGATGTAATCAACTATTGTGAATCGTTTATAATATATATGAACGGGTCCTTTCACATATACATTATAAACGATTCACAATAGTTGATTACATTGCGAGGTATTTGACCTCTATATGATACATTTTACAAACATTGCATTCGTTTTTAAAAGACAAACTTTCTTTACATCAAAAGTTGACGGCATGCATACCATTTCATAATACATCCAACTATAATTGACTTAATAATAATCTTGATGAACTTAACGACTCGAATGCAACGTCTTTCGAAATATGCCATGAATGACTCCAAGTAATATCCTTAAAATGAGCTAATGCATAGCTTAAGATTTTTTTCATACCTAAGAATAAACATGCTTTAAAGTGTCAACCAAAAGGTTGGTGAGTTCATTAGTTTATCGTAATCAATCATTTCCTTAATTTAATAGACCACAAGATTTCCTTTATTCAATAATCATACACTCGCAAGTGTTTAAAAATCATTCATATGGATTGAACACCTGGTAACCGACATTAACATCATGCATATAGAATATCCCCAAAACAGAAATCCATCTGTATAATATAAACTCGAAGTACTAAAGCATACCATTTTCCAGTATGGGGGGAGTTAGTGCCCGTAGATCTACCTTTAGGATTCGCGTCAATTAGGGTGTCTGTTTCCTAATTCTTAGGTTACCAAGCTAAAAGGGGTGATATTCGATTCGATAATCCAACCATAGAATGTAGTTTCGATTACTTGTGTCTATTTCGTAAAACATTTATAAAAACAGCGCATGTATTCTCAGTCCCAAAAATATATATTGCAAAAGCATTTAAAAAGAGAGCAAATAAAACTCACAATACTGTATATCGTAGTAAAAATACATATGACGTCATTGAACAAGTGTAGGGTTGGCCTCGGATTCACGAACCTATATCAAGTATATATATTAACACATGTAATTGTACAAATTTATATATATTATTATTAGTGATATAATTATTATATTAATAAATTATATGTTTCATTATTAACTTAAATATATTTATTTTATATAAAAATTTATAAAGTATTAATATAGTTTTATTAAGTATATTTTTATATAACTAACTTTTATTGTAATAATAATAATATTAATAGTAATATTGATAATAATAATAATAATATGGTTTTTATAAAAATAATAATGATACTAGTAATAATAAAAATGATGATAATAATAATAATAATAATAATAATAATAATAATAATAATAATAATAATAATAATGATACTAATAATGATAATTATATTCATAATAATAATAATAATAATAATAATAATAATAATTAATAATAATAATAATAATAATAATAATAATAATAATAATAATAATAATAATAATAATAATAATAATGAGTAATAAGTAAACTACCTCAAAGAAGTAGCCCTTAAAAAAAATGCCCAAGTCTGGGTTTGAACCCGCGACGTCCCACTAACCCGATAACATCCTTAATCATTACTCCGAATCAGTTTTTCTATTATTATTATTATTATTATTAAGATTTTAATATCTTTTAACTTAGTTTTGCATTTTTGAATCATCATCAATCATTTTAACGTTACTCGTTGATCATAACCCTCATCATCATTTAACTATCATCTTTTACAATCATCTCGTCACTATCATTTCTAATGTATAACCATCATCATCCTAACATGCATCATGATCATCATCTTCATGATTCCATCACCTACTCATATTGTATAATCATCATCATCATACTCGTCATTCATTATCATAACCATTTCTATATCATTTTCATCGAATCCGCATCATATAATCATATCGTCCTATCATACATTATGATTATCATATCATCAACGTATCACGTATGATCACCATCATAATTCCTATCTATCATCCTAATCGTTTTCGTTTTTCAACATCTTCCTCGTTCATCTTTTAATCTTATCATCATCGTTACCCACTTCACTCATAACCATCGTGATCATCATCTTAATAGTTATTATCTCTATCATCAATCATCAGGTTCATTCGCTATTTTGCCCCAACAGAATGAGAGATGGATCATGGCGAAATAATAGAACATGGTGGCCTATCTCAATAACCCAAGTCTAATATCAAGTTCTTAACCCACATATTAAACCAAGCTCACGGCCTAATTGATTATTGTCTAACCTTGCAAACAATTATGTCGACTGGAAAACTATTTGGGTGGGGTCTTCATTCGAACAACCCAAAATAGATTGAGGTGTTTTCAGTGGATTATAATAAACAAAAGTATTGCAAGTGATATTGTTTTAAAACAGCAAAAATAGCCGATTATACAAATTGCATATGTGGGGTTTTCTTGTACAGATATAATGGAAGAAGCATAACCACAAAAGAAAAACAAAAAGCAAGTGCTTGTCGTCCACTTCTACATGTGCACCCCACTTTCTTTATAATAACAAGTAATTAATTAAGGGAGCTTATCTGATTAACGATGCACAACTCATCAGACAATTTAGTATGTTGATTAAATGGGTATCGAGCAAAACAGAAGGAATACATGGTAACGATTGTATGTGTTTCCGGTAATGTTTACATCGATCAGGTATATTAGTAGGAGTATTGTATATGTGTTATAGGTTGTTCATATTGACGTGTCATTTGAGAGAAAAAAAATATAAAACGTAACCACAACAGTTTAGCATGGTTTCAAGTTTGATCGACTATGGTGGTTGAAAAAAAATGAAACAGCAGCAGTTAGTGAAGCATAAGGGTTTAAATGATGTTGATCAAAGTTGATGATGGTGAGTTGATTAATTGAACAAGTGAAATAGGGATTGTATTTAATTGTGGGTTAATAAAGTGGTGTGATGGGTTCTTGGTGGTAGTTTGATCGTAAAAAGTGGTGGTGATTCTCCATGGTGTCGTGGTGATGAGGGTTCGGTTGTGTTTGTGATCGAGCAAGAGAAAGAGGATTGTAGCTGTGTGATAGAACAACGGTGGCGGTTTGTGGGTTGAAGAGAAATTAAAAAAATGGTGATAGCGATGGTAGATAACGGTTTACAAAGAAAAGAGAGTGAGGTGAAGTAGAAAGAATATAGTAGCAACCAATTTCAGTTTTTATGAGGAATTAATGAAAGTGAGGTTGGTTATCGTGAGTGAGGTGTCGTGGGTTTCATCAACGAAAAGATAGAAGAGGGAGAGGAGAGAGAGAGAGAGAGAGAGGTATAAGCAATGGTGTTCTTCGGACAATTGCATTTCTCGAGTAGTTTAGTATGGAAGAAGAAGAAAAATGTAATAAAGGTGAGGGTGGTATTGATCATGACAAGAAATGGAAAAGTAGGTTGGTGAGGATTGATTGGATTAAAGGATGTATGTTATGTCTCCATATATCCAGTGTATGTAATAATTCATTACCCCGTGCATTACAATAGTAATGAATGTCAACACTTTAATTCTTAGACAAACGAGTACAAACGAGTACATGAAAGAAAAATAATAAGAAAATAAAAAGATGAACTTGATGGGTAACAGATTTTATATATGTGTGCTGGTATTTAATATATTTGATAAATATTTATAATTAATATATATTACTAATAATAATTCCATTAATATTATTAATAATAATAGAATTTCTAATATTTATACAAATAATGATATAGGTAATAAAAATAATGATAAATATTTTTTAAATGAAAATGATAAATTTCTAGTAATAATAATAATCATAATCAGAATAATAACTAATATTATCATTTTACTACTAATTATAACAATAATGATATTAATAATGATAACACTAATATTAGTAATATTAATAATAATATAATAAATCAAATGTATCAAATTATATATATATATGTATATATTATATAATAATATTCATAACATTGATATTGATATTAATATTAATATTTATTTTAATAATAATAATGAAAGTAATAACAACCATATTACTATAATAACTATATCTTAACTTGTAATTACATATTTTAATATTAAAATTTATTAATTATATAGTATTTAATAATTATATAATATAATAACATATATTGACTATTTTCAATAGTAACCTAATTATTCTGTATATTATTTTACAATTTAATCTAATGATTAAATTGTATTTTATTATTTCAAAATTATCATATATATACTATTATTTATATTTATATATATATATATATATATGTATATAAATATTTATTTACAAATACATGTTCGTGAATCGTCGAAACTGGTCGAAGGTCAATTGAATAAATTAAACAGTTCAAAAATTTTGAGACTCAACCTAACAGACTCTTCTTATCGTGTCAAAAATATTAAATCGTATCGAGAGTGTGGTTTAAAATTAGTCGAAATTTTTCGGGTCGTCACAGTACCTACCCGTTAAAGAAATTTCGTCCTGAAATTTGAGTGTGGTTGTCATGGCTAACAATAAAGATGTTTTCATGACGAATATAAGTTGATAAATAGAGTTTTATCATTATTGATTAATATAGATAAAACGATTCGTTTATGTGAAGCGTACGAGTGAAGCTGTCACAAAAGATTGAAATGAGGTAAATAAGTTTCGTCGTAGTCATGATTGAATTCTGGAATTCAAGGAATTTAAAGAAATCTTCTAATCAAAAAGAAAATGAAATCGCACGATTTATTAGCAAACTGTCAGAATTACAGAAATATCAAGGAAATATTTCTGTGATATGCTTAGAGATTAAGTAGAATGAAAGATTCGTGTAACATGGCACATGATAACGGTATTGTCTGTGAATCATCACATTCCATTAGAAATTCAGCATGACTTACTTTAATATAATCACGTTGATCAAGTGTCATTATATTATACTAACTCATGCTTCAGTTCCCAACACTACTTCAAAAATATTCCTATTTTAAACTCGACGATTTCAGAATTTAGAAACTAAAATAGTTTCTTTTATGATGTAATACAGATAGCGCGAAGAGATAAATGATTTTAGATAAGAATAATTATGGAAATATCTTCAGAAATATGGAGGATATTTATAATGACAGATACGATGATATCTTAGAATTTCTAATATCAGAGGATGATGAAGAATATCGTTCACAGGGGTTTAGAGTCAGGAGTAAGGTATTTGTTAATGGCTTCAGCAGATACCGAATCATTTGGATTCTTTGAAGGCAGGTTTAGTCTTTGTAATTTATCCACAACCTCTTTCCTACTTTGCTCCATCTGTTTTCCAGTTTCAAACCTTCTTTTTTTTTGAGCTTTACCAGCAGCCTATTCTTTATCATCAAAGTTTTTACTGTTAAGGTCGTTTACAGTTTTTGCTGCTTCATCAGTATTTTTTGAAATTTCGAGAACTAGTTCGCAGTTTAGGGTGTTTTTTAGAAACTTCATATTCAAAGAATGTAAGTCCAGGAGATAGACGTTGTACGTACACATATGACTGTTGGCGTAGACATGCTGCGAGATTTCAAAATACTGATTGCTAATTCCCGATGATTCGTATGGAAATTTTCGTTACAAGATGCGGACGAGTAAATGATGGGGTTTTGATAAATATAATGATTTTTCGGAAAAATCCTAGATCATTACAGTTGCTGATAAGTTTATTGATAATGCGGTGGAATATAAACGGTTCCCTGGTAACGATGGCGAAACTGCAACGTATATATCGAGGTTATAATAAGACTGTTTCGACTGAAATGTCGAAGTTGTCTTGCTGGAGCTGTGACAAAACTGTCTATTTTGAAAAGAGATCGAAAAGTTATTTTAGCTAATAAATGCCAAAGGATCTGACACGGGCATGTGTTAAACTTATGAATTTGGTTTCGAGGGTTTTTCAGGTACATAACTGTGGGTAACATGTGGTTGGATCATCATCTCGATTGTTCATTGTTTGAAGTGTCTTCAGAAATTTCGGAGGGTTTGAACACATATTGTAATCGTTAATATACATATGATGTTCTAGCACAGTTTTGAAGTCAAAGTATAACTTTGAAAGATATAGGAATCTATGAGTGATGATACCGGTTGAATCTTGACTTAAATTTTGATTTGACAAAATCAGAATACGTAATCAAATTTGGGTGGGAATGGTTGTTTTGATTTCTATACAAGAATGTATATTGTTGTGAGATTTGGGAGTATAGTTGATGATTTGCTTAATCAGATTCGAAAAATGTAACATATTAATTGTGAATTTATATATCTCTCGGGTGTTACCTACCCGTTAAATTTTTTTTCACAATTAACAGTTTGTACAAAAAAATTTTATTTACAATCTTTATGAAAATATATACACATATATATTTTCTTCAGATGCAATCATGGATTTAATGAGTTAATATGATATTAAACTCATTTAGTTTACCGTTAGAACTAGAATACATAATCTCTAAAACATTAGAGATTACTTAATCGCCATGAAGAACGAAAATAATTGATGTAGAACGATACGTAGAACGATGATTATACTCGAGGTACAGAATGAGATGTTGAGGCATGGATTGTTGATGGTACTGGTGCTATTATTGATGGTACTGTTGGTGTCGGTGATGTTGCTGAAGCTGGTAAGTTTTGTACCATATTCTCCAAAATCATTACTAAGGCACGAAGCTCGTTGACTTCTTCGATTACTCCAGAATGATTGGCGGTTGGAACAAGCGGATGAATAAGGTCTAGAATCTGAGATATGATATGTTCGTAGCGAGATATTCTGGAAATGAGGGTAAAATTGGTGTTTCGAACAGGTTCGCCGGTAAGTGATTCAGGTTCTTCGCCAAGAGGTGAATTCGGTTGGTGGAAGGGATCGCTTTCTTCGCGTCTCCATTGATTTAAGTCGACTACGAAACCATCTGATAAATTGGGGATGACTGATTGGTTGATTCATTCTGGTGACGCTGCTTCCGGAGCTTAGGTGAACATCCATGTCGGAATAGCTGTCGGATTCCGAAGAACTTGAACTAGTAGCGAGTTCTATTTCGTACGATTGAGTAAAGGGTTTTTCGGTATGAAATGATTTTCGGCTATCGGATGATATTCTAATTACATAGAATATCTATATATATAGAACAAAAGATTTCATAGAATACGGAGGAATTTACGAAATATGTCAGGCAAAGTTTACAGTAACAGATACGCTAAGATAAGAATTTTGTCTATACACTATTCATGCAATCAATGCAGTAAGATGTGTCTAGACTAAGAATGATAAGAAAATGATTCCCTAAGAATGATAAGCAGGTAATTTTTGACACGAAATGATAAGCAAAACTTTTGACATGCAGACACGGTCAAAGTCCAGACTCACTAATGCATCTAAACAACTATCAGTTAGACACACTAATGCAAGACCTGGTTAGCTAAGACCACCACTCTGATACCAACTGAAAGGACCCGTTCATATACATTATAAATGATTCATAATAGTTGATTACATCGCGAGGTATTTAACCTCTATATGATACATTTTACAAACATTGCATTCGTTTTTAAAAGACAAACTTTCTTTACATCGAAAGTTGACGGCATGCATACCATTTCATAATACATCCAACTATAATTGACTTAATAATAATCTTGATGAACTTAACGACTCGAATGCAACGTCTTTCAAAATATGCCATGAATGACTCCAAGTAATATTCTTAAAATGAGCTAATGCACAACGGAAGATTTCTTTCATACCTGAGAATAAACATGCTTTAAAGTGTCAACCAAAAGGTTGGTGAGTTCATTAGTTTATCGTAATCAATCATTTCCATAATTTAATAGACCACAAGATTTCCTTTATTCAATAATCATACACACGCAAGTGTTTAAAAATCATTCATATGGATTGAACACCTGGTAACCGACATTAACATCATGCATATAGAATATCCTCAAAATAGAAATCCATCTTTATAATATAAACTCGAAGTACTAAAACATACCATTTTCCAGTATGGGGGGAGTTAGTGCCCGTAGATCTACCTTTAGGATTCGCGTTAATTAGGGTGTCTGTTCCCTAATTCTTAGGTTACCAAGCTAAAAGGGGTGATATTCGATTCGATAATCCAACCATAGAATGTAGTTTCGATTAATTGTGTCTATTTCGTAAAACATTTTTAAAAACAGCGCATGTATTCTCAGTCCCAAAAATATATATTGCAAAAGCATTTAAAAAGGGTGCAAATGAAACTCACAATACTGTATTTCGTAGTAAAAATACATATGACGTCATTGAACAAGTGTAGGGTTGGCCTCGGATTCACGAACCTATATCAAGTATATATATTAACACATGTAATTGTACAAATTTATATATATTATTATTAGTGATATAATTATTATATTAATAAATTATATGTTTCATTATTAACTTAAATATATTTATTTTATATAAAAATTTATAAAGTATTAATATAGTTTTATTAAGTATATTTTTATATAACTAACTTTTATTGTAATAATAATAATATTAATAGTAATATTGATAATAATAATAATAATAATAATAATAATATGGTTTTTATAAAAATAATAATGATACTAGTAATAATAAAAATGATAATAATAATAATAATAATAATAATAATAATAATAATAATAATAATAATAATAATGATACTAATAATGGTAATTATATTCATAATAATAATAATAATAAAAATAATAATAATAAAAATAATAATAATAATAATAATAATAATAATAATAATAATAATAATAATAATAATAATAATAATAATAATAATAATAATAATTGATGAAACATGACTAGGAACTTAGAAATTAACAGATTTAACTCACACAATGGCGGAATAAGTGAATCAAACCCTCTAGTGAATAGGTTAAGCTTTTTGGGATTAATTTAGTCAAACTACAACTAAATCAAGTGTGATTAGATCAACACATAGAGCTATTATTCACCACCTGGGTGATTTGGGCTGAGAGAGAATCGGAAGAGCTCACCAGATCTGAGTGTATGTAACAAATGAGAGGCTTAACCTAAAATGAAGAACATAAGACTTTATATACCCCTGCTATTGATTCAGCCGTACGAGTCATCAATCACACGTATGAGTTGGCTTCATCAGCTGTACGGGTGATCACTCACTCGTGTCTTCTCATTTAGGTTATAATTGTGACTTAGCTCAGCATCAACTATGCGTATGAGCCTGTCAGCCGTACAAGTGAGGCTTCACTCATACGTCTGACTAAGTCTAACATAGTCAAACATCCAAATCTCATTCCTGCAGTTCCTGCAATGGACGTGGGTAGATGTCTAGGGACTTGCATAAAATGCATCAACAACTCCCCCTAGGACCTAGAACATCTATTACAATTAAGTAAATGTCCATAAACCATGCAAGTTCATAAACACAAACAGTTTAGTAAAGTTATTACAGATCCAGATTCTCTCTCCCGCATAAACAAACATCAAAAACTAAAAACAAACTAGCAAAATAGTATCAGACACGGATCAACTGGCTTGAACTTGGTTTGAGCTTTGAGCATCACTTTCTTTGTTGAGGTAGGCATAATAAACATCAATAACACATTGATATCTCATAGCTTCCTCCTTTCTGTCATCTCTAAATGTAATGTGATGGCGGTGAAGAGTCTCCACATCAAATCTCGATAAGTTTCTTAGCTACATAGGATCCAAGATCCTTACATTGTCGAACTGTATGCTACCATCTTCTTTCTCAATTGCAGTCAGAATCACTGCTTCTTCCGACAACTCATCATAGAACCATCATCTAAAGTTCTTATAGATATCCTTGGGTAATGGCATTAAGGGAGATTGTTTCATATACTTAGCTGGACGGAACTTGACAACACGGATAGGTCCTCCCTTAGAATTTTTCTTTGTCGAGTGTATGGAAAACCTAGCGGCCGTTGACTTGAAGATATCCCACTTTCCTGTTCTATACTCAGTTCTTAACTTTCTCTGAAACCATTGGGAAAGGTCACTAACTTCAGCGTTCAACATCTTCAGCTTCGCAAGTTGCATGATCTCGAAGTACGGTAGAGTTTTGAAGTGACTTAGACGTGCCATATAATCTACTCCACCTTCCCTCTTAATCGCAAAACAATTGATATCCTTGAAATAGCCCCAACTTAAAATTTTACCCTTGGAGTACTTCTTGGTTCTTTTACCTTTCTCATAGAAATTGACAAACTTCGTCTCGAGTTCTGGCTTATCTACTTGATCAGGATTAACAACGTTCTGTCTCCACCAACTTTGACGATCTTCGTATTCCTTAACATTTCTATTCACTTTAACCCTATCACGTACAAACCAATTCTTAATCTCATTCCATCCCTCGGCCTTTGTTTATTCGACTCGGAGTTTCTTATATTTCAATTCAGTTTCTTTTCTTTCTTTTTCAACGAGCAGTTTCTCATGTCGGATCTTCTTGTTCCTTTCTATCATAACATCCACTTCTTTCACTTGTTCTTTGTATACCTTCCTCGCCTTTTCTAACTCAATTAAGTTCTTTCTTTTCTCTTCACAACTCAGATTGAAGAAGTCACTTAAGGTGTTGAGTGACGGATGCGAGTATGGCTCAAGCGAAGGCATAACGATCTTAACTTCTTCTTCTTCTTCTTCATCAGATTCTGTCACAAATTTGTCTTCGAATTCGACAATCACATTCTCTTTCATGCTTTCTCTTTACCAACAGAACTTTCACTCTTCTCATCTTCGAATAGATCAAAATCACTTAAGTTGATATTTTGGATTGATTCGGGAGGGATTTCATCAGCTGGCTCTTCTTTTGGAGCCTTGTCTTCAGCTTCAACTGACTCTGCATTCTCCATATCATTTTCGCTGTCATATGCCAGAGCAGCAAGCTGTTCCAAATTAAACTCACTTGGTGGAACGTCTCCCTTTTCTGCATCATTAAAAACATTTGAATAATTCATATAATATTCAGCAGTAAAGACCTCACCATATTCATTAAAACTTCGAATAGGTATCACTAACGGTATCTCAAAAGAGGGTCCTCCAGTTCCAGCATCTTCTTTTTCATCCTTTTCATCACCTCCTCCCAAATTAGTAGAATACTCTTCTCCTCTCTCCTTAATCAACTTGACTTTACCTGAGGTAAGCTGTTCGATCTTATCGCTCATCAATTTCAACTTCTCCTTATTCTCACTCTTAATCGCCAAAACTTTCTTTCTCAACTTATCTGTCATACTCTTCTGTCGGTCAAACCTATCAGATAACCTCTTGTTCTCTTCCACCAACGACTCAATATTAGCATTACTGATCTTCTTCTCCTCAATGGCTTGGTTCTCAAGATTGGTTATTTTCGTGATCAAAGACATCAACAGATTTTGCTGAGTCTTATATTCATCTAAAGTAACCTGAGGTGTTGTGGTGGCAGGTTTTGGTGAGGTAACAGCAGCCCTTGCATCCTTCATGAAACCGAATGGCTTTCTCTGAGCTTGTTGTTTCGAGCCTCCTTGTGATGATCTCTGATTTGAATCATAGGAATACTTCATTCTTTTCTCCTTTTTCTTGAGTTATTCTGAGGGCATAGGATCCTTTCCTTTCCTCTTTCTCTAAATCAAGCTGGCATCCTCCTCTGTCGCTTCATCATCACCCTCGATAACCTCGTCATCAACCTTATCTCCTCCTTGAACATTACTAGTAGCTTTCTGATTATCACCTTGTCCTTCCTCATCTGTAACTTCATAGTTAGAATCTGAATCCTCATTCCTCCAAGCATTACCTGCTGGGCATCGATAGTTCTCTTTGATAAGATGACAAATGAGCTTTCTATTAAAGTCAGGCTTTAAATCCTCATTCCTTGTGTCTTCCATTCTGCGGAAAGTAATTGGATTCATCGGCTTAAGGTGGATAATATCCTCTTCAAGCTTGGGTAGATCAGGTGCAGCGTCATTAATGATTAATTGAAGAAAATGAGTGTAGATCAGATACTTCTGAGTAGAACTAAAGTGGTTTGCTTTGAAGTAGTATAAGACAAATCCCGAGAAATCGTATGGTGCCTTGAGAACAAGTGCCACACACATGCTTTGCACTTTCTCGTTCAGCTAATCAAATCCAGATTTGCGACCACTCAAACAGTGCATAATCACGTGAGCAAGATATCTAAACTGTGGAGGCAGTAGTGTCTTCATCAGTTCATATTTGCCACCAATGTAACCAGAATAAGCACATCTTTTAAAGCAACCATGAATTCGTTCTCTACTTATAGTCATGTGGGAGCAGTTCTCGTCATTAAAACCCAAAATCCTTCTAATCACATCCTTAGAAATAGTAATATCATGTCCTTGAACCTTACTAACAAGCTTATCTTCATCTACATCCAGTACAACATTTCTCCAGAACTCTCTCTGACGGCTATAGTACGCTATGCACTGAGTAGAAATAGCAGTGTGTATCCTCGATCTCTTAAGAAATTTGACAATCTCCTTAAAATGAGAACCTCTTTCAAGATTAAGATCATAAAGAGAAATTTGATTGTTCAGTTCTCCCTTCTCTAAAGGAATCTCTTGCTGAGCAGGTGGGATGACCGGACTCACTTGAGGATTAGCTTGTTGCTCCCCCTGTCCTTCAATGTTAACAACCGGAATATTGACTTGTTGTTCTGCCATTTGATGATATCTAAACAAAAATTGAAACATTTACAGAACAGTTAGATATATAAATCAATCGCCATAAAACATCATAGCATTTGCATCAAAGTGTCATAAACTTGTTAAACATGATGAACCGTGCGAGTGATCATGTCACACGTGCGGCTGAGAGATCAACCATGCGAGTGATATAGTCACTCGTGTCACTGTTGACACGTTTGAGCAGTAATATGGTTTCAGAAAATGTACATGGTTGAGGCAAAATTCTAAGTGAGTGAGTCAACCGTGTGGTGAATCGTGCGGTAAATCACACGTGTCAGCTCTTGCAGATGAGTGATCAATAAAATCAAGACAAATGACTGAGCTCAAAGGTCCACACGGTTGATCATCAACCGTGCACTGACTCGTGCGAGTCATGTCTCACGCGTGCGAGTGATGTCACTCGTGCATGTCTGATGAAACCCGTATTAAATGCCTTTTTAAATCCAACAAATTACATGTTTGATTGTTTTAGGGGCCGATTTACATCACAATAGCATGTATAGGTTCCGTTTAACTTAAAACAATAGCAAACACAGTTCAAAACAAGCTTTAATTACACAAAATTCGAGTTATTTACCCTTAGGGTTTTGAATCATTCAAACAACAAATTAGTGGACTAAAACTCGATGAAATTGTACCTATGAGATGGCGCTGAGGTTGGAATCAAGTAATGAACGAACACTGCGGTGGAAATCTTGATTGGTTTAGATCGAAAATTGAGAGAGAAAATGAAATGTGTGCACAAGTGTGAGCATCAGTGCTCGTCACCCCTATTTATACTCTCGTGATCAACCGTACGGTTGATCACACGATCCACAATCAACCGCGCATCTCATCTTAATCACACGTGCGTGTGACCCAATAGTCTTAGACCAATTTTGATCAGGGTCATCCGTACGGTTAACCTCAAACGTGTAGTTACTCGGACGGTTCACACATCAAGCATGCGTGTGAGCCACTTAGGCAATTTCAAAATTTCACAAACTTAGGATTTTGACTCGTTTAGCAATCTTAGGGCTAACTAACACTTTCATTTTGAGTCATAAATCACTAAAGCCTTCAAGAAATGACCATTAATACTTAGGTAATCCAAACAACTTAACCTAATTGAGGTTATTACTCCAAACATTTTGTTTATCCTGAGTAAGTCCTACAGTGTAATGTCATCTTAAATTCACTTCCACACAAACTCTTTCAAACATTCACAAGCTCTACAAACTTCAAACTTATGGATTTGGTGGCCATAAATATCTTGATCTCAATAAGGTTCTTTCAGATGTCGTTATGCATTCCGAGGATAATCAGAAAATAGAGAAATGAAAAAAATCTTTATAGATTTTCTGATGTAAAATGTCATGCAACTAAAATTATGCAAATGAAAGACATTCTATCATGAAATGCAATAACATGTAAACCAAAATCTTTTTGTTGTTTTTCAGTAATCAGAACAGGCTATTTAACAAGCATATAAATGAAATATACAAATCCACATTCTTTTTTTGAGAAATATGATTAATTAAAATAAAAATGGATCAGAACTGACATATTGAATCAACTGCTGTTGTTCATTCCCAATTATCCAGTCTATGTCTATTATCATGCAATTACTGATATCAATCCTCATTAAACATGAACATATTCATTCCGGACACTTCGACAATCATGTTGGCATTAAGTACTTTAAATATTATAGAGCAGTGATTTTTGAGATCACGCTAAGTTCATTAATCCTTGATTCTTTCATTTCTTATGATTGTGCGTTGTTATTGGGTTGTCAATTCATTACATGTAACTTTCCGTTATCTCTTTCCATGAATTTCATTCAAATTGAACAGGATGGTTCTCACGGCATTTTGAATAACCCTGTCAGCCTTTGGTTTCTATCAGTGTATTGATAATCTTCAATGTAGTTGGAACGGCAGATTTTAGAATATATTGGATTATCCGAATAGGCGCATTATTTACCGCGGGGATTGGTCTACAGTTAAAGCAGACTTGCCTAATGACCAGTCGTCACACGAAATAAATCTCAAGGCCCTTAACTTCATTATGTTCAAGTTGACATGGAAAACGGAATCGAAAGTTAAACTTCCATATATATATATATATTTAATTAGAGTATATCTAGATAAGTATCTTTCCAACTTACAGTCTTAATAGGTATAACTCTATATTACAGACGAAAAGAATCTTGATAGTTCAGTGTGAACGTCGTGATTAAACAATTCAAGCTGCGCGGGGGCGTCACACTAAGAATGATCTGAGTTCTTTATGAGCACATCATGAATCAGCATTCTTCATACTTTCAAGACTTTGCCATCTTGATATGCCAATTATTTTTGACTTTGATTTTCTTTTGATATTTCCTTTTCAGCATTTCACTGTCTTTTGATATATTGATTTTGAACGGCATCATGAATGAATTTTCCATTTGTTATGCATGAACTCATGTTTCTTTGTTGTGTGCTCAGATCACTCGAAGGTGTTCTCCCTTAAATGCTTGAACGGTCCGCAATAAGGAATTATACTTTTCAACTTTAAGCGAGAAGGGACACTTACTTCGACATAAACTAATTTTTCATCTGACTTTTTGGAGTTTAGTTTCGATTATTAAGTCTCAGGCCCATGACAACGTGGTATGCACCAGCCAAACAGATAACCCTCAACTTAAAATTCACCCTCAACTTTCTCGAACGATTATCAATTATGATAGGGGATACCCTCAACCGACTGTTGAGTTCCTCAACAATTATCATTAGATACAGTTTCGGAGATAATTAGGTGACTACCTTCAAACGCAATAGATCGTTCATGACTTCTGAATCTTAGATGATCGTTATTCTTATTATGATTATTTAATGCCAAGAATTCATAAGTCACATCTATCAGTACATCACACAACAGATAGACATAAACGTTCAAATCAGTCCTTACTAATCAATTATCAATTCTCTGTACATTAATTTCGTCATCTCCATCAGATTAATCAAAACGACCTCATTTTCGGATTTTTCAACTTTTTATGATTTTCTGGGTGAGGCAATTTTCACTTTTTAGGTATTTTCTGCTGATAACATATACTCCCTCTAAAATACTAAAATATAGAATCTTTTTGTGTTTTAGCATTTTAACCAAACAGAAAATATCTACAGACTAGCATGCAATCATGAATGAAATCATGTAAAGAAATGCAGACAGGAAGCAAAAATATGCAATACAGATAATCAGAAACTAAAAATCTATATGCCATGCATCTTACATGCAAAGTCTAAAAGTCTTGACTAAACCTCGCACACAACATCCGAAATCACTTTGTCTCGATCAACAATGCCATTCATCTCTAGTAGGAATAAGAACCTAGGTCTATCAAAAGCCTTAGTAAATAAGTCAGCCCTCTGGTCCTTACTACCTATTCTCTTAACCTCAATAACCTTTTTCTCATGGCAATCCCTAAGAAAATGATATTTAACACCTATGTGTTTTGTTTTAGAATGTTGAACAGGATTCTTAGTGATCGCTATAGCAGCAGTATTATCAATATAAAGAGGAGAGAAAGAGATTCTTAGCCCGTAATTGCGAAGTGGTTGTTGGATCCAAACAACTTGCGAACAACAACTAGCAGCAGCTATATATTCAGCTTCACACGTGGAAAGAGCAACTGCAGTTTGTTTCTTGCACTGCCAGGTCACCAGCCTTTCACCTAAAAATTGACATCCTCCTGATGTAGATTTGTTGTTGATTTTGCAACCTTCATAATCTGAATCGCTGTAAGCTACAAGATCAAACTTCTCATCGTTCGAATACCAGATGCCAAGATTTGGCGAATGCAACAAATAACGTAGGATTCTCTTGGCAGCTGTAAGATGAACTGTATTCGGATTAACTTGATAACGAGCACACAGACATGTTGCGAACATAATATCCAGCCTAGACGCAGTGAGATACATAAGCGACCCGATGATTCCTCTATAATACGTAGGATCAACAGGTTCTCCTTCGCACTCTAGCAAAATACCATGATTCACAGCTAACGGAGTTGACACAGGACGTTCTTGAGTCATACCGAAATGTTCCAGTATATCATTCACATACTTTGCCTGATGAAGAAAAATTCCATTTTCTGTCTGTTCGACTTGTAAACCAAGAAAGTAGTGTAGAAGACCCAATTTACTCATTTCGAACTCGTCCTTCATCACCTGTTCGAACTCATCAATGAGTTCCTGCTTAGTAGCACCGAAGATAATATCGTCAACATAAATCTGGACTAAAATAATGTCGTCATCTTGAACTTTTGTGAACAGAGTACAGTCTACCATGCCCATTTGATATCCTTTTTTAATAAGATAACTCGATAATCGTCTGTACCAAGCTCTAGGAGCTTGATGTAAACCATAAAGGGCTCATCGTAATCGGTAAACTTTGTCAGGATGAAGATGATCTTCAAAACCCGAAGGTTGACTGACATATACCCGTTCGTTTAGCTTGCCGTAAAGAAATGCATTCTTAACATCCATTTGATAAACTTTGAACTTCATGAAAGAAGTGAAAGTCAAGAAAATGTGAATCGCTTCCAATCTGGCAACAGGAGCAAAAACTTCATCGTAATCAAAATCAGGATCTTGCTGATAACCTTTAGCAACTAATCTTGCTTTGTTACGGGTAACATTGCCACCATCGTCGAATTTGCACTTCCAAACCCATTTGAGGTCGATTACTTTCGAACCTTGCGGCTTAGTAACTAGCTTCCAAATATCTAGACGATTGAATTGCTGAATTTCTTCCTGTATAGCCATAACCCAATCAACATGCTTCAAAGCTTCTTTTGTAGTCTTTGGCTCAATTCTTGAGATATGACATGAGTACTCGTAATATGCAGCAACAGCTGTCATATGATCATCAACTTGAACATCAAACTGAACTTGTCTTCTTGTCCTAACGTATGCATTTGGATCTCCAATTATATTTTCTCTAGGATGAGCAGCTGTAGTCCTGGGAACTGGGTGTGCGGGAACAGGTATCTCGTGGTGTAGATTCGTGGTATCTCCATCTTCAGGATTATTAGAATTCTCACTTGAAATATCAGATCCGCAGGTATTGTACACTGGATCAACATCTTGATTTGAATCTTGTGATGGTTCAATGACTGTAGGTAATGGAGTTGGAGTAGGTGCAGACACTTCTGGCTCTTTCTGTAAATCAAACAACATTTGTAACTCTACTTCATTCTCCGTTTGATCTGGAGCAAGATTAAATGAATCAATCAGCTCATCATAGTTGTAGATCCAAGGATGTCTTTTGTTAGCAGTCTTTGTGTAATTCCGTTGGACGTCAACTTCAGACCATTCTTCAACACATCTCGTCTCATTGTTGAAAACTCGCTTGTTAGGAGAACTATACCCTAGAAACACTCCAGTAACCACTTTTGAATCAAACTTACTTCCTGGTTTTCTCTTCAAAATGGTACACGGGGCACCAAATGGTTCTAGATGCTTCAAAGAAAGTTTTCTCCCATGCAATAACTCATAGCACATTTTACCTAGTCGTTTAACAGTTCAAACTCGATTCATAGTGTAACAAGCATTTGCAACCGCTTCACCCCAAAAATGAACAGGTAGAGATGAATCAGCTAGCATAGTTCTAGCAGTCTCAATCAAAACGCTATTCTTTCTTTCAGCAACACCATTCATTTGTGGAGCGTATGCAGAACTGAACTGCATATTGATACCGTTTTCAATACAGAAACCTGCAAGATACTGATTCTTAAATTCTATACCATTATCGCATCGAATCTTTCTAACTTTCAAATTAAAACCTGTCTCTAATCGATTGATTAGCACTTTCAAATTCTCAAACGTATCAGACTTCTCTTTCAAAAACATAACCCATGAGAATCTTGAATAATCATCAGTTACCACCAGACAATACTTACTACCATCAATGCGTTCAAAATGAATTGGACCAAATAGATCCATGTGCAACAACTCTAGCAGAGCAGAGATTGGATTATACTTCACCAACTTGTGTGATTTCTTGCTCTGCTTACCCTTCTTACAAGGAACACATGTGTCTGGAATCTGAAATGAACGAAGATCAACACCTTCTATGAGATGGTTGTGAACCAGATGGTTCATCTTTTGAAAACTTAAATGACCCATGCGTTTGTGCCATGTAATAGAATCTTATTCAGTCGCTTTAGAAACAAAAGCTTGATGATGTTTAGCAGTTGAAGTAGCAACATTCATATCTAGCATGTATAAATCAGCTTGTCGAGGAGCCTTCATCAAAATCATTTCAGGAGAAATCACAAACTCTGGTTTCAAGATGTAGCTGAATTCGTCATCAAATGCTACTTTGAAGGATTTTTCACAGATTTGTGAAACTGATAACAAATTATTTGCAAACTCTTGACAATAGTTCACTTTATTAAAACTGACTTTATCATCTGTTAATAAACCCTGAGCTGAAATATGACCACCCTTATCTCCAGCAAATGCAACATAACCTCCCTTAATTGGGTGTACATCCGAAAGAAGAGATAGATGTCCAGTCATATTTCTCGAAGCTCCGCTATCCACAATCCAGGTGTTGTTTGCAGGTACCCTGGTTCCCTGCATATCACATTAAGAAAATTAATTGATAATGGGAACCCATGCCCGGACGGCAGTAGGTTGTCCATTAACACCCATAGCTTGAACTTCCATCCATTTCCCGTTTGAGTCCGATGGAATCTCATCATTAGAAACCGTAAACTTAAACAGTTTAGAAGTAGCAATATTGCTCTTCTGGTTTTCCACGTTTTGCTCATCTTCGGAGCGATTAGCTTGTGGTCTGGTACGAGAAAAATATTTTTGACGACTAGCTTTTTGCGAAGGCGATCGTGCCTTTGACTCAAAAACTCTACAGTGATCACTTGATTTGGCAACTCTTGCCTCAGTATCCTGTTTAGGAACCTTAATCTACACAGGAGAAATTGACCTATTGACGTTCTTTCTCTTATACTCTCCATAGACAACCTTTGTCGTATGATTTTTAACATGAACTTCATCATTAACAGGTGAACCTGTTTTATGAGCATAAGATGATCTGCGATCATCATATGTGAGTTCAATCTTCTGTCTTGGTGATCTATATCTTCTAGGACAATTTGTAGCAATGTGTCCAAAAATAGCACAACTAAAACATTAACGAAACTCCCTATGTCCTCTAAATTCATACAAGTTATTAGAATTTGAAGATGACGGATCTTGTGTTCTTACTAACACAGGAGAATCATTTGTTTTATTTCTTGGAACATGTGTCGGTGTAATAGGAGGAATCGGTCTATTAGCAAATCTCGGATTTCTCAAAATTTTAACAGGATGTTTTGGTGTTCTAACTCTACTTGTCTTAGAGTTATCTCCTAACCCAGTTTTCCTATCTTCCTCATAATCTAGATCACCTTCAGCAGTATCATCAGAAGTTGTAATCTTAGTTGAACTACATTTTTTATTCTTTTCAACATAATCTTCATAACTAGGAGGGATACAATCTTCTGGTCGACCGTCAACTACGTTAGCATTAATAAATGTGTTCTAAAAAGGAGGAGATGCAGAACTATATCCAATTCCCTTTCCCTTGGTGTCATTAAGTTCCACCATTAATGCATTCCATTGTGACGCACTTGCCCAACATTTCATTTTGATTGAAATTGCCTCTAAATCAGCTTTAACGCATTCATTTTCTTTCTTTAGTTCATTAATTGTGTCAACACGTTTAATTAAAGCTTGATTTATGTCAAAGTTATAACATTTAAGATCGTGAAGTTGTTTTTTATAAACTTTGATTTGCTCTTTCAATTCATTTTCAACCTTAGTGGTCACATGGTCAGCATGCCATTTTTCTTTCATCTCCGCATATGCCTTAGTTAAATTATCTATTGTTACCTTAGATTCAGCGCATTTAACACATTCAATAATAGTAGATGGATCAGAAGATACCTGTTGAGCGTTATTCGATGAGGAAGTCTCAGCCATAAATGCAAAGAAATCTATCTTCTTCCCATCATCAAGCTCATCTTCTGATTCTGACGAGTCTGTAAGAAACTCTAATGTATCAGCATCTTTACCCAAATGAATCTGCTCAAGTCTGTCCCATATATCCTTAGCTCTTGTCAAACCAAAAACCTTTTCAAGATCACTTTCTGATAAGCACATCTTCGGTAAATCTACTGATTGCTTGTTCAATGCTTCAAACTCAGATTGATCTACTCCAGTATGATCAGCTTTATCTTCAGCCTCTGATTCTGACGTCTTGTCCGAATCATCAACATCTGAACTTACACTCTTAAGATCTGAACCTTCACCCATAAGAACTAATATTTCCAATTCAGCAGCAAACATTTTACCCCGTTTGTCTAGTTCTGTATCAGAATCAACCAATGTCTCTTCACTCTAATTAGCCTCTAGATTATCTTCAAACACAGAGGTATCACCATAGTTATCCTTCCAACTGTTGAAGTAGAAGTCCTTTGACGATGTTGGTGAAATACTTCCAGATTCAGGTGTACGAGGAACTGAATCACGTGCCTTCTTGAATTTATCTTTAACCATCTTTTGAATCTTCTCTTTCCAAATGATTCGTAATAACTTTTCAGCTCTTTCAGCACGAGCAGTCAGCTTCTCAATTATACTTTGACAGATGACACAGTCTTTTTTTTCTTCAGAAATCTTGGCCATTTTAGCTTTAGGTTGTTGATCATCAACATTCAATTTGATAGACCAATCATCATCGTCTCCATAAATGACAACTAAAGCTTTGTTAGGATTTTTCGCAGTTTCTACATCATTTCCTTTGTCTGAAATGTAGATTTCACGCTTTGTCGACTGAATTTGAGAACTAACACGATTATAGTTCTGATTTCTGAATGGATTCTGATTACCTTGCTTCTTCTGTTTAGTGCACTGCCTAGAGAAATGACCTAATTCTCCACAATTGTAGCAAGTAACTGTATTCATATCAAAACCCAATTTTGTATCCTTGGTCAGACTGATCGGTTTTCCAGTTCTTTCCTCATAATCTTTTGCTCTTCTCACCAAATTTGCCATACCCCACATGATATCCATTTTTTGTGCTTCTTCTTTATCAAGTTGTTGATAATCTTCCGTTGTTAGATGAATATTACCCACACGACCATCAAGATAAGTATTATAAGAGTTCACAAGATTAGACAACAATGCTTTATCTTCATTAATCTTCTCCTTTCCTGCTTTTCTTATGTTCTCAATCTTGAGTGCAGATAAAACTTCTGTAGCAGATGGTGTAGACGATTTGGTTGTATTTGAAGTAGGCTGTGGTTGAGTGTTAAGTGAACATGGTGAAATTTGTGGTGGATACGAAGGATGTTGGATATGTGTATTGCTGACATTCAAACCATACATACTCTGATTGTTTGTAGCAAAAGCAGTTTGAAATGGTGCATGAGCTGATTTAGGAGGTGTATAGCCATTCGGACAATACATTTTGGTGTCTTGAACTTGTTTAGACCTCTTGACTTTGTTTAACAATTCTAACTCCTCTTCTTGAAGTCTTGCAATAAACTAGTTCACTGTAGCAGTAGCAAGTTCTCCACTGGTTTTCATAGTTAAAACGAAACCATTCCATTCCAAAGGTAATGCTCCAGCTAGACAAGTAACTTTATCTTTCTCCTCAATAGTCACATCATGCTTGTATAGTTCAGCTAGCAAATGACGATATCTTTCAAGTAATTCCGTAATAGATTCTCCGACTTGCCACTGAAAACGATCAAACTTAGCTTTCAACTCTAAACCCTTTCTAGTTCGGTAAGATGTATTTCCTTCATTAAAAGTGCGAAGTGCTTCCCATATCTTGAATGAATTATCATGACACAGAAATTGATGGAAAATCGGACCATCAAGAGCACTTGTCAAATTACAGTACATCTTCTTCTCTAAGTTATACTCTTCACGTTCTTCAGAAGGCATGTTATGTAACATATACAACTCATTCGTAACTGGTGAACGTGTACTTCCAAAGCTTCGTGTCTTGACCATCAGACCAAATCTTAAACCTCGACTTCCAAGTGGAATAGTTATCCATGGTCATTAATCTCGGACATTTTGTACCACTTCCGGATTCGCTTTCAGCAAGAAGTAATCGTTGAGTCATACTCATAATGTTTTGAACTAACGGTGCAGCTAACGCATAATCATTTGAATTAAACATCTTGAGAAATTGCCAAAACTGGTAAACCGTGCGGTTCAAGTTATCAACCGTGCGGTTCAGGATGTCAAGCGTACGTGTGACAGTCTCACTCGTACGTGTCACAACTCAAATGTACGTGTCACTACTCAAACTAAAGTACCAAACCCAAAGTATCAAACGTGCGAGTCACGATCACTCGTGTGAGTTCTCGTACGTTCACAGTCAACCGCTTGATCACTCGTGTGATTAGACTTGTAGTTTCTTAACCTAAAAGGTTATGCTTACCCGTGCGTGTGAGTTCACGAGTGATGTCAACCGTCTGGTCAACCGTGCGTGTGATCAAAATTCTTGACCCACTCGTGTGAGTTGCTGTTCACACACAAATCACTCAAAAACCCTAGAAATTAAAGCTAAACCTCAATTTCTTCATTCACAAGCTGGATTAGCACTAAACTAACATAAACATACTCTCAAATCACAATTACACACGTAAAAATGATTCCTTTTTGCTAAAAATTACTCTAAACTCAAAAACCCAAACAAATAAACAATTTAATCACCAAAAATCACTAGGATGATGTTGAAATCACAACCAACGCTCTGATACCAATGATGAAACATGACTAGGAACTTAGAAATCAACAGATTTTACTCACACAATGACGGAATAAGTGAATCAAACCCTCTAGTGAATAGGTTAAGCTTTTTGGGATTAATTTAGTTAAACCACAACTAAATCAAGTGTGATTAGATCAACACCTAGAGCTATTATTCACCACCTGGGTGATTTGGGCTGAGAGAGAATCGGAAGAGCTCACCAGATCTGAGTGTGTGTAACAAATGAGAGGCTTAACCTAAAATGAAGAACATAAGACTTTATATACCCCTGCTGTTTAATCACCCGTACGAGTCATCCATCACACGTACGAGTTGGCTTCATCAGCCGTACGGGTGATCACTCACTCGTGTCTTCTCATTTAGGTTATAATTGTGACTTAGTTCAGCATCAACCGTGCATATGAGCCTGTCAGCCGTACGAGTGAGGCTTCACTTGTACGTCTGACTAAGTCTAATATAATCAAACTTCCAAATCTCGTTCCTGCAATTCCTGCAATGGACGTGAGTAGATGTCTAGGGACTTGCATAAAATGCATCAATAATAATAATAATAATAATAATAATAATAATAATAATAATAATAATAATAATAATAATAATAATAATAATAATAATAATAATAGTAATAATAATAATAATAATAAGTAAACTACCTCAAAGAAGTAGCACTTAAAAATGCCCAAGTCTGGATTTGAACCCGCGACGTCCCACTAACCGGATAACATCCTTAATCATTACTCCGAATCAGTTTTTCTATTATTATTATTAAGATTTTAATATATTTTAACTTAGTTTTACGTTTTTGAATCATCATCAATCATTTTAACATTACTCGTTGATCACAACCCTCATCATCATTTAACTATCATCTTTTACAATCATCTCATCACTATCATTTCCAATATATAACCATCATCATCCTAACATGCATCATGATCATCATCTTCATGATTCCATCACCTACTCATATTGTATAATCATCATCATCATACTCGTCATTCATTATCATAACCATTTCTATATCATTTTCATCGAATCCGCATCATATAATCATATCGTCCTATCATACATTATGATTATCATATCATCAACGTATCACGTATGATCACCATCATAATTCCTATCTATCATCCTAATCGTTTTCATTTTTCAACATCTTCCTCGTTCATCTTTTAATCTTATTATCATCATTACCCACTTCACTCATAACCATCGTGATCATCATCTTAATCGTTATTATCTCTATCATCAATCATCAGGTTCATTCGCTATTTTGGCCCAACAGAATGAGATATGGATCACGGCCCAATAATAGAACATGGTGGCCTATATCAATAACCCAAGTCTAGTATCAAGTTCTTAACCCAACTATTAAACCAAGCTCACAGCCCAATCGATTATTATCTAACCTTGCAAACAATTATGTCGACTGGAAAACTATTTGGGTGGGGTCTTCATTCGAACAGCCCAACACAGATTGAGGTGTTTTCAGTGGATTATAATAAACAAAAGTATTGCAAGTGATCTTGTTTTAAAACAACAAAAATAGCCGATTATACAAATTGCATATGTGGGGTTTTCTTGTACAGACATAATGGAAGAAGCATAACCACAAAAGAAAAACAAAAAGCAAGTGCTTGTCGTCCACTTCTACATGTGCTCCCCACTTTCTTTATAACAACAAGTAATTAATTAAGGGAGCTTATCTGATTAACGATGCACAACTCATCAGACAATTTAGTATGGTGATTAAATGGGTATCGAGCAAAACAGAAGGCATACATGGTAACGATGGTGTGTGTTTCCGGTAATGTTTACATCGATCAGGTATATTAGTAGGAGTATTGTATATATGTTATAGGTTATTCATATTAACGTGTGGTTTGAGAGAAAACAAAAATATATATATATATAAAACGTAACCACAACAGTTTAGCATGGTTTCATGTTTGATCGACTATGGTGGTTGGATAAAAAAAATGAAACAGCAGCAGTTAGTTATAATGACCCGTCCTAATCCATCTGGACGAATACATTACATTTGGTTACATCGCGAGGTACTTGACCTCTATATGATACATTTTACAAACATTGCATTCGTTTTTAAAAGACAAACTTCCATTACATCGAAAGTTGACGGCATGCATACCATTTCATAATATATCCAACTATATTTGACTTAATACCAATCTTGATGAACTCGATGACTCGAATGCAGCGTCTTTTGAAATATGTCATGTATGACTCCAAGTAATATCTCTAATAATGAGCAAATGCACAGCGGAAGAATTCTTTTATAATTTAGAATAAACATGCTTTAAAGTGTCAACCAAAAGGTTGGTGAGTTCATTAGTTTATCATAATCAATCATTTTCAATAATATAATAGACCACAAGATTTCATTTTCGTTTCAAGGTGCAGGTCTGCTCACTGCTATAAAATTCATTCATATGGATTGAACACCTGATAATCGACATTAACAAGATGTATATAGAATATCCCTATCATTCCGGGACACCCATCAGACATGATAAAATCGAAGTACTAAAGTATTCCAAATTCCAGAATGGGGGTCGTTAGTTCCCGTAGATCTACCTTTAGGATTCGCGTTAATTAGGGGCTCGGTTCCCTAATTCTTAGATTACCAGGCTAAAAGGGGCATATTCAGCTTCGATCCATTCAACCATATAATGTAGTTTTAATTACTTGTGTCTATTTCGTCAAATATTTATAAAAGCGCATGTATTCTCAGTCCCAAAAATATATATTGCAAAAGCATTTAAAAATGGAGCAAATGAAACTCACGATACAATATTTTGTAGTAAAAATATTCATACGACGATATTGAACAATGCATGGTTGGCCTCGGATTCACGAACCTATTATTCAATCATGTATATTAATACATGTAATGGTAATCGAAAAAAAATATATATATATATTATTAGTAATTTTATTTGTTATTTTATATCATGTGTTTTATTAAGAACTTAATTAGATATATTTATCTTTATATAGATAATTAACATTTATTACAAAAGTATTAATATGGTTAGGTTTTATGTCATAAATATATTTTTATATAGAAAATCTTCGTTTGATATATTAATAGTACTAATAATAATAATAATAATAATAATAATAATAATAATAATAATAATAATAATAATAATAATAATAATTATGATAAAAATTATGACAATTCTAATAATAATAATAATAATGATAATTTTAATATTAATGATAAAGATAGTATTAATAATAAAATTGTTTGTAATGATAATACTAATAACATTTAATGATAATACTAATAATTATGATATAATTTTCTTAATAATAATAATTAATCTAACAATACTAACAACAACAACAACAACAACAACAATAATAATAATAATAATAATAATAATAATAATAATAATAATAATAATAATAACAATAACAATAATAATAATAATGAGTAATAAGTAAACTACCTTAAAGAAGTAGTCCTAAAAAAATGCCCAAGTCCGGGTTTGAACCCGCGACGTCCCGCTAAACCGATAACAGTCTTAACCATCATTATTTTAATCGTTCACTGAAAAATTATCATATTCGTATATCACCATATCTTCCTCAATACCATTAAATTATCATCACACAATCATTCGTACACATCATTACCACTATCATCACGACATCATCCATCATTCTATGTATCATTATTATACACAATAAATCATGAATCATAATCACCGTATTAATAATGTCATTTTCCTCGTTTATAAACCGTCACCACCATTATCCATCTTCTCCGTTTACCCATATCAAGTAACACTAATTTATGCATTATTATTTATTAGTGATGTGATGAATTTTATTATTAATCAATGAATAAGTTTCTTATTTTACACACCGAATTTGCCACTGAACTTAATAAACTCATCCACTTGAGTCTCCTATGTAAATTGCAGTGGGTCCTACCAAACACTATCACTTGACATCATGCGTTCATAAAAGAGGAGATCGTTTAGATAGGAGAGGTGATGGAAGGTCGCATGATGTCAAGTGATAGTGTTTGGATGGGTGGTGCAAGGTGATGGAAGGTGTTGCAGGTGGTTGCTTGATGGTGTTTGAGTTCTTGGGCTGATCGGATAGAGTAACAACGAGCTAGTGTGATGATTAAAGGTGGTGGTGATTGCAAAAATGGTTTAGCGTGGCGATGTGGGTTGTGAACCAAGGTTTGATTGATCACAAAACAAATGGGTTAGTTGTTGGTTGCTGATGATGATCGAATGAAATAGAAGTAGAAACACGATAATAGCAGTGGATTATATAGGAAGTAATTTGGTTTGTATCATGTTTGTTTCTCCAACATAAAGGTATTAGTAAATGGTGGTGTGTTAGACAGAAATGATGGGGTGTTCAGAGTGGACGAGGTTCGGCGATGGATGGGGATGGTAGTGGTTCGAACCACAACAAAAGATGGTGGCCGTGGTTTGGTTACTCACATCCGAAAAGAGAGAGAGATTGAGGGACGGTGAAAGGTGGTGAAGTGTGGTGATCGGTTTTTGAGTGGTGATGGCTGCAGGAGTGTTGAATTATAAGCATGAGTATGTATTTCTTATATATATATATATATATATATATATATATATATATATATATATAATATATATATATATATATATATATATATATATATAAAGTGAAGACAGGAAAGGAAATTAGTCTAGATTTGATGACACAAAATATCCTTGATATTAATAATTAGTATAAATTAAATAATTAAACAATAAGTAGTAATAATTAATAAATGAGAAAGGGTAAAAGTTTTCAACATCTAGTAACGATTACTGTACTTCAATGAATCTGATTTGTTAGTTAGCATAAGTCCAATTTCAAATTGATCTTTATGAATAAATCCCATGAAATTTAGCCTTAATTTTAGGGAAGAAATATGTAAACTTATGTATACATATATATATAATATCTAGTGCATGACAAGAAACCAACAGTGACCAATAGTGACCGAATAGTTTAGCAACCTGATAAAATTTGTAATCTTATATCGACAGTTTACACGAGTACTATATCGTGTCCATTGCTAAACAGTTAAAATATAAAATGTTCCTAAAAATCCCAAATTTTTAAATTAATTATATTTATTTATTTTGGTCATTATGGTATAAAATTTGGCCATTAATTTATTAAATAAAATTACATCAACTGTCCCTCTCAAATCTGGGTAAAATATAAAAAGTTCTAAAGTTTAACAAATAGCTCATACATAGATTTTTAAAAAGCCTAAAATTTATAGAACTCATTTTCGTATCACCGTTTATTTTAAAATTACATAAGTTTGAATTTAACTTGCTTAAAATCAATCGAAACATCAAACGAGTATTACAATCATTTAATATTTATTTTTAATATACTTTATTTATATATAGAGATATATTTTAAATAATTCTCATTATAATATCCTATTTTTATTTTATTAATTTTTAATGACAACAACATATTATACTTCAAATTATATTTTGAATTATTATTTATATATACATACACACATATCTATTTAAAATTAATTGTTCGTGAATCATCGAGAGCAGTCGAAGGTCAATTGAATATATAAACATCATTTCAAAATTTTCTAGACTCAACATTACATACTTTGCTTATCGTATCGAAATCATATAAAGATTAAGTTTAAATTTGGTCAAAAATTTCCGGGTCGTCACAGTACCTACACGTTAAAGAAATTTCATCCCGAAATTTGAGTGAGGTGGTCATGGCTAACAATAAAAATGTTTTCATGACGAATATGAGTTGGTAAATAGAGTTTTATCATCATTGAGTAATATGAACAAAACAATTCGATTATTCGAAGAGTACAAATAAAGCTATCACAAAAGAGTGAAATGAATAAATGCAGATTTGTCTTAACCAGTGACGTAGTCATGGTTGATTTCCGGAATTTAAGGGATTTAAAGAAAATCTTCGAAATCTATAAGATCTGATTCTTCAGCAAATAAGGAAATTAAGATCTCTACAATTAAATACGGTGATCTACCTTGATTACTCTGTCTGATATTTCCATTATAAATTAAACTCTTCCGTTCCATTATTCTCACCATTCATATACTTTCTTTCTTAGTTCATACATCCAAAAGATTGTGAAAATGCTTAATTCTATTCTAATCCTTGATATTTTCCTAATTATCATTTCTTCATCCTTCTTTTCAATCTTCTACCAGAAAAATCTGTTTACTTCTACTATTACCTTGGGATGATACTATTCTTAATTACACCGTGTCTTTATATTGCTATTCGTATTAATATCCACGGTTTGTAACCTCCGTGTTGTTATTGGGCTTTATATTTTCTCTTATATTTTGGAGCTCTTTGCCTTTTTATTCTCTTCTCAACCTATAGTAAAGCGAGTAATGGTCCAGAATTTGTAGGTATGGAGTTCGGGATGAACATAGCGAATGTTCTAAGAAAGAAATTTTAATAGTACAACATGACTCGTCAAATTATCAGAATTCAAGGGAAAGATAGAACTATCAATAAAATATGTTCTTGATATGTTTATAGATTAGATAAAATGTAAGAGTCGTGTAACATGGCACATGATGACGTTATGGTCTGTGAATCATCACGTTCCATTAGAAACTCAGCATGACTTACTGTAATATAATTACGTTAATTAAGTGTTATTATATTATACTAACTCATGCTTCAGTTTCCAACACTTCTTCAAAAACATTCATAATTTAAACTCGAAGGTTTACAGAATATAGAAACTATACAGTTTCCTTTATGATGTAATACTGATAACGCAAGAAAATAGATGATTTTGGATAAGAATATTTATGAAGATATCTTCAGAAATATTGAGGCTATTAATATTGAAAGATACGACAATATATTAGAATTTTAGAATCAAATTGTGATGAAGAAATTCATTCTCGATGATTTAGAGCGATTAAGGAGCAAGGTATTCGCTAAAGATTTCATCAGAAACAGAATCATCAGGATTCTTTATGTTCAAGTTTAGTCCTTGTGATTTTTTCAGAGTTTCAGAATGAGAGATCATAATTCTAAGAGATAAATGTCATATGTATATATAACTTTTGATGTAGAAACGCTGTGAGATTCAAAATACTGATTGCTGATTTTCTGATACTTGGTATGGCAATTCTCGTTACAAGATGCCGATGAGTTCATGATAAGACTTCAATAGATAAAAATAGTGTTTTGTCGAAGATATTTAAGCCAAGGAGCAACGAGGTTGCTGGTACGTCTGCCGGTAATATGATGGAATATAAAAGGTTCCCCGGTAACAATAAAAGAGCACGCATATATATATCAAGGTTATAATAAGGTTGTTTCGAACGAAAAGTCGAAGTTGACTTGCTGGAGTTGTGACAAAATTTGCTACTTTGAAAGGGATTACCAAGTTATTTTGGGTAATAATAGCGCTTACAGGATCTGATACGGATTCGTGTTAAACTTTTACTTCGTTTTCAAGAGTTTTTCAGGTTCAAAATTATATGCATCAATCTTTTCTTCCGTAGATGAAGTGCGGTTGGTTCATCCTCTCGTTTGAGGTGTTTTCAAGAATCATGAAAGGTTTGAACGCAGATTGTAATCGTCAAGATATAAATGAGGTTTAAAATGAAATTAAGTGGCAAACTTGAAGAAATGTTTAGTTTCATATGTTATAATCAATATTTTAATTCATTTTAATTGTCCAATGTTAGTAGTCCACAGTTGGTAGTTCAATAATACATATATAGTTTAATATATAATATTCGAATTAATTAATACGTATCGTGACCCATTGTATACATGTCTCAGACTCGATCACAACTCAAAGTATATATATTATTTGAGAATCAACCTCAACCCTGTATAGCTAACTCAAGCATTACTGCATATAGAGTGTCTATGGTTATTCCAAATAATATATACAGATGCGTCGATATGATATGTCAAAACATTGTATACGTGTCCCAATATTTAAAGTGCGTAAAATAAATAACAAAAATTAAATGACAATAAATAAAATTGCGAGAATTAAAATTACGATAAATAAATTGCGATAATTAAATTGCGATAAATAAATGTAATATGGAATTAACAGTTAGCTAGGATCTTGTTAGCGTGGAGTCTTAACAATATTTCTCATATTTAATTTGTTTGTTTCTAACAAATTTTATTTTGTCAAATGCTTTCTTCATTATGCCACTTGTTGGATTCTGATAGGTCAAAATCCAAATATGAAATTGAATGAAAATGGTTATTCTGCGGTGAACGGATTCGTATATCTGTGGATGTAAGTAGGATAGTAAATGACTGTTGAATCAGATTTGAAGAGTGTACAGTGTAACTTATTAATGTGAAATCTACATATTTCTCGGGTATTACCTACCCGTTAAAATATTCTCATCATTAACAATTTGTACAAAAGAATTTTCAATTACAATCTTTATGAAAATATATATACATATATATTTTCTTCAGATGCAATCATGGATTTAATGAGTTAATATGATATTAATCTCATTTGATTCATCGTTAGAACTTAGAATACATAATCTCTAAAACATTAGAGATTACATAATCGCCATGAAGAACAAAGATATTGATGTAGAAAGATACGTAGAACGAAGATTATGCTCGAGGTATAGATTGTGATGTTGAGGCGTGGATTGTTGATGGTACTGGTGCTGTTATTGATGGTACTGTTGGTGCCGGTGAGGTTGTTGAAACTGGTAAATTTTGCACCATATTCTCCAAACTGATTACTCGAGCGCGAAGTTCGTTGACTTCTTCTATTATTCCGGGATGATTGTCGGTCAGAACGAGCGAATGAATAAGGTTTAGAATTTTAGATAGAATATAATCGTGGCGAGATACTCTGGAAATGAGTGTGAAAATGGTGTTTCGAATGGGTTCGCCGGTAAGTGCTTCAGGTTCTTCGCCAAGAGGGAAAATGTGGTGGATGGAAGGGATCGTCTTCTTCGCGTCTCCATTGATTAAGTCGACTACAAACTCATCCCTAATTCTTCCAGAATAAATGATGGCTAATTGGTTGATCCATTCTGGTTACACTGCTTTCGGAGTTCTAGTGGAAATCCATATCGGAATAGCTGTTGGAATAACTATCGGAATAGCTATCGGAATCTAAGGGACTCGAACTGGTTAAGGGATTCATCTCGTACGATCAGATGAAGGATTTTTGATAAGAAATAGATTATCAGATGTAGATTAGTACCCTGCAATACATAATTTACATATGCATATATAATACTAAAATCCCATAAGTTACGAAGGAATCTACAGAAGCTTTTATGCAAAGGTAACAATAACAGATACGCTAAGATATGAATTTATCTATACACTGTCTATGCAATAGAGGTAGTAAGACGTGTCTAGAATTTAAGGATGATAAGCAAATAATTTTCGACACTAAATGATAAGCAAAACTTTTGACATGCAGACACGATCGAAGTCCAGACCCACCAATGCATCTAAACAACTATCAGTTAGACACACTAATGCAAGACCTGGTTCGCTAAGACCACCACTCTGATACCACCTATAATGACCTGTCCTAATCTATCTAGACAAATATATTACATTTGGTTACATCGCGAGGTACTTGACCTCTATATGATACATTTTACAAACATTGCATTCGTTTCTAAAAGACAAACTTCCATTACATCGAAAGTTGACGGCATGCATACTATTTCATAATATATCCAACTATATTTGACTTAATACCAATCTTGATGAACTCGATGACTCGAATGCAATGTCTTTTGAAATATGTCATGTATGACTCCAAGTAATATCTCTAATAATGAGCAAATGCACAGCGGAAGAATTCTTTTATAATTGAGAATAAACATGCTTTAAAGTGTCAACCAAAAGCTTGGTGAGTTCATTAGTTTATCATAATCAATCATTTTCAATAATATAATAGACCACAAGATTTCATTTTCGTTTCAAGGTGCAGGTCTGCTCACTGCTATAAAGTTCATTCATATGGATTGAACACCTGATAATCGACATTAACAAGATGCATATAGAATATCCCCATCATTCCGGGACACCCATCAGACATGATAAAATCGAAGTACTAAAGCATTCCAAATTCCAGAATGGGGGTCGTTAGTTCCCGTAGATCTACCTTTAGGATTCGCGTCAATTAGGGGCTTGGTTCCCTAATTCTTAGATTACCAGGCTAAAAGGGGCATATTCAGCTTCGATCCATTCAACCATATAATGTAGTTTTAATTACTTGTGTCTATTTCGTCAAATATTTATAAAAGCGCATGTATTCTCAGTCCCAAAAATATATATTGCAAAAGCATTTAAAAAGGGAGCAAATGAAACTCACGATACAATATTTTGTAGTAAAAATATTCATACGACGATATTGAACAATGCAGGGTTGGCCTCAGATTCAAGAACCTATTATTCATTCATGTATATTAATACATGTAATGGTAATCGAACAAAAATATATATATTATTAGTGATTTTATTTGTTATTTTATATCATGTGTTTTATTAATAACTTAATTAGATATATTTATCTTTATGTAGATAATCAACATTTATTACAAAAGTATTAATATGGTTAGGTTTTATGTCATAAATATATTTTTATATAGAAAATCTTCGTTTGATATATTAATAGTACTAATAATAATAATAATAAAAATAATACTAATTATGATAAAAATTATGACAATTCTAATAATAATAATAATAAAAATGATAATTTTAATGTTAATGATAAAGATAGTACTAATAATAAAATTGTTTGTAATGATAATACTAATAACGTTTAATGATAATACTAATAATTATAATATAATTTTGTTAATAATAATAAATAATCTAAAAATACTAACAATAATAATAATAATAATAATAATAATAATAATAATAATTATAATAATAATAATAATAATAATAATAATAATAATAATAATAATAATAATAATAATAATAATAATAATAATAATAATAATAATAATAATAATAATAATAATAATAATAATAATAATGAGTAATAAGTAAACTACCTCAAAGAAATAGTCCTAAAAAAAATGCCCAAGTCCGGGTTTGAACTCGCGATGTCCCACTAACCCGATAACAGTCTTAACCATCATTGTTTTAATCGTTCACTAAAACATTATCATATTCTTATATCACCATATCTTCCTCAATACCATTAACTTATCATCACACCATCATTCGTACACATCATTACCACTATCATCACGACATCATCCATCATTCTATGTATCATTATTATACACAATAAATCATGAATCATAATCACCGTATTAATAATGTCATTTTCCTCGTTTATAAACCATCACCACCATTATCCATCTTCTCCGTTTACCTATATCAAGTAACACTAATTTATGCATTATTATTTATTAGTGATGTGATGAATTTTATTATTAATCAATGAATAAGCTTTTTATTTTACACACCGAATTTTTCACTGAACTTAATAAACTCATCCACTTGAGTCTCCCATGTAAATTGCAGTGGGCCCTACCAAACACTATCACTTGACATTATGCGTTCATAATTTCATATATATGAATATATATGCACCGATTTAGTATGGTTTTAACTTGTGAAATGGGCTTCGGCCCACTTTGTATTAAAAGCTCAAAACAGTCCAATCCACAAGAAGCTTTGTGACTTTGGTTTGATAATAGGGACTTCCAACGGTTTTAAAGAAAAAAATATATATATATTCGCAGTCCATCTTATTCTCATTGATCAATGCCCATATTCTCATTCTTTTCGTTACATCATCATTCAAATGCAGTTTGCAGTAAACAAAACAGAAAGGCTGCTGTAGCAGTAATACATGGCATCGAGAAGAAAGGAAAAAAAAAATTTAGTGGCGGTTTGTGTGGTGTTAGACTAGTGTGGTGTTTTGGTGTTCGAACGATTAAGAAATCAGAAAAAACAAAGCAAGCAAGTGTGTGGTTGTTTGATGTATCGTGGAGGTTGTGAGCCGAAAGTGATGGTGGCGGTTTTAATGACATGGTGGTGGTAAGGTGGTTGGTCGAAGGTGAAGGTGGTGGGTTTATTGGTGGTTTGTGGTGGGTGTTTAAATGGTGATCAAGATGGGTTCGTTCTCTGGTGTTGATCAATGAATGGTGGAACCATGGTTGTGTGAGAGGAGAGGGAGGTGATCGTTTACATGGGTGGTGCAAGGTGATGGAAGGTGGTGCAGGTGGTTGCTCGATGGTGATTGAGTTCTTGGGCTGATCGGACAGAATAACAACGAGCTAGTGTGATGATTAAAGGTGGTGGTGATTGCAAAAATGGTTTAGCGTGGCGATGTGGGTGGTGAACCAACGTTTGATTGATCACAAAACAAATGGGTTAGTTGTTGGTTGCTGATGATGATCGAATGAAATAGAAGTAGAAACACCTAATAGCAGTGGATTATATAGGAAGTTGTAACAACCCAACCCGTTAACCAACCAAAAACGCGGAATAAAAAAAAAAATTTAAAACTGATCTGGAGGGTGCGCGGCGGGCACCACTGCCTGTGCGCGGTGCGCACAAGGCCTGAGACAGTTCTGATCAAAATGTCCATTTTTCGCGAAAAGATCTTCGACTTCCCGACACTTTTAGACCAAACGCTTTTCACAACAATTTATTTTAGTTAAAACTAACACGTTCCAATAATGAAATGAGTTTTACGAGACCGGGCCCACATCGGCCGTTTTACGACTTTCGTACAAAATACAAGTTTTCGACCACATGACTTTTAACACAAAATAAAGACCGAGCATGGCGATTGGGGATACGCTACCCAATCCTAATCAATCCAAAAGCAAGATCTTCTAAAGCAACTATGCAAGTCCTCTAATCCTCGCGCTTAGCCGAGCCACCATCCGCATGCAATCTATAAAAAGAGTCAACAACGAAAGGGTAAGCTAACGCTTAGTGAATGATAATATACTACATACATATATATGTATAAAATGAATACGCCACACAAATATCAAATACCGCATACCGAACAACCAAGCATAAAGGCAAGCTAGTCTAGGCGTACCGTACAAACACTAAGCACGAGCTAAGATACAACAACAAAAATATAAGTTCACCAACGACGATGTGAACCACGCCAAATAGCTACACCCGGAGGGTTAGCTACAACACAACAATACATTAATATATAACAATATAAACGAACAAGGTTAACACCTTAACCCAATACCGAGAACCAAATACCACAATTAAGATTGGCCGAACTACATGAGCCTTAGTAATCCGAAACCACACGAGATTACTATCTTCACAACATCGAGGTTGTCCGAACTACACGAGCCTTAGTAATCCGAAACCACACGAGATTACTACCTCAATAAGATGACCGAACTACACGAGTCATCGTGAATCTGAATACACACGCGATTCACTTCTCAACATTAAACCCTTCGCCATTGGGGTTATATCAACCACATCACAACCACGTGTGATAATGTACACACGAACGCGTACTTCTCCAAAGATGGTCAACCAAAATGCACAACCGTGCCAATTGGACTCATATAAAAGTCCATCAAATCCATCTATATGTGAAGTGAGCTCTATAGCCGAGAATCACTTCACCCGACCCGCACCCATCCTACACATACATATGCACATAGGATATTAACACTCACCTTGTCGCCTTGATTAATGCTTCCAAGTAAACCGCAACTCGCCAATGGAAAGTACCTATTCCATTATCACAAATTCAACAACACACTTAGATTGGATTTACAAACCAACCCAATTGGACACTTAGTGCAAATTCGACCCAAATGCACTTCCAAGTACAAACCGCGCCCAAAATTAACCAATAATCACTAACACAAGTAAGAATGGTCCTAACACGCCAATTAAACCCGAACACAAGTGTTAAAGACTTACAAATCTCCAAATTGCCCATAAACCCTAATTTTGACCCATAAGGTCAAAATCTCACCCTTTACAAGTTTTGACACCAAAACACCTTTAACTCGGTTTTATACTTCAACTTAATCCATTTTAAGTTTATAAACCTCATTAAATCGCCAATTGGGTCATAATCATCACTAAACCCTAATTTTGACCCAAAGTCAAAACTAGTCAACCAAATAACCCTAAATGGGTTTCAATACTTCCATAATCACTAACTTAAGTGATTAAACCCAATTTCAAGTCCTAATCATGGCCAATTAGTTCACCAACCCAAAATCCACCAACAATAACAACAAACCCGATTACTAGCATCACTAAACTCACTCCAAGAGTTTAAATGGGTTTCTCATCAATTTAAGTTCAAACTCTAACTTGATTATCAAAATCAAACAATGAAATTCGGAGTTAGAACTTACCACAACCACCAAAACGTAGCTAGGAACGAGGTGAACAACTTTAAAACCCGAGACTTTGAACAATTCAAGCTCCTTCTTCTCCAAAACCCCAAATCTCTCTCTAGAAATCTCCCTCTCTCTAGATAGTTTAGTGTGTGTTTGTGGATGTGAAAATGATCCAAAATTGGATCCAAACCAACTGATAAACTCTCAAATCCGGCCTCAAGTGAAAAGACCAAAAAGCCCCTCATTAAACTCTAATTTGAAAAAGTCAGATTTCTGTCGCAGACCAGGTGCGCGGCGCGCTCACCTCAAGGTGCGCGACGTGCACAACCCTCTAAACAGGTTCTGAGCTTCTATTCCATACCACGCTTCACCTACGATACGTACATCATTTAAAACTCTGTGTAAAATAAATATTGGGGTCTTACAACTCTCCCCCACTCATAATCGATCACGTCCTCGTGATCCTTGTCACTTAACCAAATGGACCACATGCCACGGTCCTCCAACATAAGTCCTAAACCGACTTTCCCTAGGAAAGTCTTCCGAATGAATCACCATTAACAACGAAATCGTCACCCGCGATTTATCAAATCCACAATCCGAGCACTAAAACCATGCTCATTCCCTAACATCGGGAAAAATCAACCAATCTCGTACCGAGATATCAATCCCTTAGCGTACCCTTACCGATTACAACATTAAAAGCAACCAAGTCTCAACCTAAGGTCAACAACCCGAACGATGAAGACCGAACCAAACGAATCCTTACGGATAACACCAATCACTAAACATCCCTTGTAGTGCGCAATACGACCCATACACAACTACGTAACATCATAACAAACGATTAAAACCGATAGCGCCCAAAACGATCATGGCAACGCTAGATCCCAAGGTGTACAAAAATCGACGATCGTCACACCCGTAACAACATGTGAGCGAAACACGGCTATTGCCTCACTAAACCCACAACATGGTCCTCACGACCCCACCATCGACGTATAAAACGACCGATAGTTCCCGCAACATAGTCCTTACGACCCAACCATTGGTGTATCAAATAACCAATAGATCACACGACACGAAGGCTGGCCGAAAACACACGCGCCTTAGTGAATCCGAACTACACGCGACTCACTACCTTCACTACAACAACAATCGGGAATGGCCGAACTACACGCGCCATAGTGAATCCGAACTACACGAGAGTCACTATCCCAGAGGAATGACCGAACTACACGAGTCATTTGTGAATCTGAACTACATGAGACTCACTCCTCAATACAATGATCGAAACCACACGAGTCATTTGTGAATCCGAACTACACGCGACCCACTTCCACAATAAGATGACCGAAACCACACGCGTCATCGTGAATCCAAAACCACACGCGATTCACTACCATGATGAAGTCAGCGGACCCGAAGATCATGCTTCACCAATCAATAATCCCATGATGAAGTCAGTGGACCCCGAAGGTCATGCTTCACCAATCTCAACATCGGAAGAAGTCAGCGGACTCCGAAAGTCATGCTTCACCGATATAACACCTCGCTCATGATGAAGTCAGCGGACCCCGAAGGTCATGCTTCATCAATCACCAATACCATGATGAAGTCAGCGGACTCCGAAAGTCATGCTTCATCAATCAATGCCCTTTTGGCCTCGAACGATGAGTAGCGTAACATCGCGCTCTGCTACGCCATAGTGAATCCTAACGGATACCACTAACCATTCACCATACTTACGCGTACACAACGCCAATACAATCGACCAAGAACCACCTATATCAAACATAGGTACCGAACAACAATTCTCTAAAAGAGAACCCGACAGACACCTCCCTTAACCGAAGGATTTCACCTTGCTCGCCACACACGTCAATTATCTCTCAACGAGATTTACCACATTACCACATCGGTGGAAATTTCCAATCCAAACCATAAGTACAATTTATCAGAAATCGTACTCTACCACAAATCGACCAGAACTAGGTCTCGACAAAATTTCCGGATCTACCAAAAACATCATCCGAAATCTCACACTAAAACTTCCTCGTGCGGGAGTGTAACTCCCCCACTTGGAACCACGTTCCAATATCACAACTTGTACACCCGTACAATGCTACCAAGGTAGACTTTACCAACAATTGGGTACACACGACCCATCACCACATCTTGCTCCAACCTTTAACACACGATGGATTTCAAACCATCCTTAAACACTTCGAATGAAAAGTGTACTACGATTTCACAAACCATACCCTCGCAATCATCCAATTGCTTTAGTTTGTCAAATTTCACCTAGTCACTCATGTACCTAAGGGTTTCTCCAGGTACCCTAAGTACAATGTAACCACAACCCAATCGGAGTCGAACACCATGCTAGTAGGTATAAAAGAGGCACCTAATGTCGTGTCATAAAGACTCCATTACCAACACACATTGAGATTTAAAACACTCGATCTCAAGGGTTCCAACCAACCGACGAACCTCATGATTCATCACTTCATCATAAAAGTGAACACGCGCTTAAAAACCAAACACCAAAACCATTTCCGTGGCTTGGTAGAAACGTTTCCCAAATACTAAGGAATGCTTGGTTGCACCAAGTCTTACGCCCTTTGCCCGTCAATCAAACATCAACATATGGTACTTCCTTTAGGAACATCACCCACAACAATAACATGCACAACAAAAGGCATACTACACAAACTCAAACAGCACTTAATAAATAATCAAAAGACATATTTATTAAATTGAAACGTACCTTAACGTCTCCTTGCCACACCCATCCCCACTAACTTAGGACATTCCGACTTACGATGTCCTTCTTTTTGGCAATTGAAGCACACCATACCATCACCCTTTGGTACCGAACATTCCCAAGACTTGTGACCCCTCACGCCATAATTGTAACATCTAGCCGCACTAGAATCCGACATACCCGTTCGCGTACCACCCGTGCTCACACTCGGACCCTTAGCCCTCTTACTCGGAGCACCATAAGAAACGACCCTCCGCTCACTTAAAGATTCACCCTTTTTCGATCGTGAATACGACTCGAAACCTCTAGCTAAGTCGAATAATTCCGAAAACGATTTCGCTTGACCCCGACTAATTTTACTTTTCAAGTCATCATTCAAGGTCCGATAGAAATCCCCCATCAACAAACGATCATTCCCCAAATACTCCGGACAAAAATGAGCCTTCGCCATAAAGGTCGTCTTGAGAGTACTCAAATCCATAGATCCTTGTCACAAATTTCGCAACTCATTACGCAATTCCCACAAATCGGCCGAAGTCCAGAACTCCTCGAAGAATTCCTCCTTAAAGTCGTCCCATGATAAAGCGATAAACGTCTCTCCACCGACAAGATCAATCTTACCATCCAACCAATCCCTTGCCCAACCCCGCAACAAACTCGTAGCGAGTCTCGTGTTTCTCTCAGGAGGGCAATCAATAGTACGGAAACACCCTTCGACGCCCGAAATCCAAGTTGTGCTTACCAGAGGATCCGGTTTCCCGTCATACATCGGGGGTTTAGTCCTCATGAAGCTCTCAAGATAACGCTCCATTTCACTACTACCTTGAAGTTCGGAATACCTCCTTTCCATTCTTTCTTCCAACGCACCCATTTGCTCCGCAACGGCGGCCGCAACTCTAGTATTAAACTCCTCATCATTCGTCTCGATCTCGTTTCGCGTCGCCATTCTAAAGAATGCAAAACGATTAGTCCATGAACGTATAAAACCATACGGTTTTATACGCACCACACCGCCCCATCATGATAAACACTCGTCGTACATCACTTGTTTGACACGATTTGCACCCGTAATAAGGTTTGCAAGTCCTTATTACGCACACACGCCGTATCAACTCGTTAGTACAATGACCGCTTGGCTCGATGATATAAACAAACACAAACAAAATTCTACGCGATATAAACATGCGCGAGAATTACACCACAACACAATAATATATTAATAATATCCGCATTACTAATATAAACGTTAGTCCACCTACAAACAAGGCACTAACTATAACCCATTCCGACCCGTAATCCGACGAGTCCCGCAACAAATTAAGCACACACAAAAGTCTAAGTCTAGGCACCTATCTCAAGTCACCTAAATCCCTTAGACCATGCTCTGATACCACTTGTAACAACCCAACCCGTTAACCAACCAAAAATGCGGAATAAAAAAAAAATTTAAAACTGATCTGGAGGGTGCGCGGCGCGCACCACTGCCTGTGCGCGGCGCGTACAAGGCCTGAGACAGTTCTGATCAAAATGTCCATTTTTCGCGAAAAGATCTTCGACTTCCCGACACTTTTAGACCAAACGCTTTTCACAACAATTTATTTTAGTTAAAACTAACATGTTCCAATAATGAAATGAGTTTTACGAGACCGGGCCCACATCGGCCGTTTTACGACTTTCGTACAAAATACAAGTTTTCGACCACATGACTTTTAACACAAAATAAAGACCGAGCATGGAGATTGGGGATACGCTACCCAATCCTAATCAATCCAAAAGCAAGATCTTCTAAAACAACTATACAAGTCCTCTAATCCTCGCACTTACCCGAGCCACCATCCGCATGCAATCTATAAAAAGAGTCAACAACGAGAGGGTAAGCTAACGCTTAGTGAATGATAATATACTACATACATATATATGTATAAAATGAATACGCCACACAAATATCAAATACCGCATACCGAACAACCAAGCATAAAGGTAAGCTAGTCTAGGCGTACCGTACAAACACTAAGCACGAGCTAAGATACAACAACAAAAATATAAGTTCACCAACAACGATGTGAACCATGCCAAATAGCTACACCCGGAGGGTTAGCTACAACACAACAATACATTAATATATAACAATATAAACGAACAAGGTTAACACCTTAACCCAATACCGAGAACCAAATACCACAATGAAGATTGGCCGAACTACACGAGCCTTAGTAATCCAAAACCACACGAGATTACTATCTTCACAACATCGAGGTTGGCCGAACTACACGAGCCTTAGTAATCCAAAACCACACGAGATTACTACCTCAATAAGATGACCGAACTACACGAGTCATCGTGAATTCGAATACACACGCGATTCACTTCTCAACATTAAACCCTTCGCCATTGGGGTTATATCAACCACATCACAACCATGTGTGATAATGTACATGCGAACGCGTACTTCGCCAAAGATGGTCAACCAAAACGCACAACCGTGCCAATTGGACTCATACAAAAGTCCATCAAATCCATCTATATGTGAAGTGAGCTCTATAGCCGAGAATCACTTCACCCGACCCGCACCCATCCTACACATACATATGCACATAGGATATTAACACTCACCTTGTCGCCTTGATGAATGCTTCCAAGTAAACCGCAACTCGCCAATGGAAAGTACCTATTCCATTATCACAAATTCAACAACACACTTAGATTGGATTTACAAACCAACCCAATTTGACACTTAGTGCAAATTCGACCCAAATGCACTTCCAAGTACAAACCACGCCCAAAATTAACCAATAATCACTAACACAAGTGAGAATGGTCCTAACACACCAATTAAACCCGAACACAAGTGTTAAACACTTACAAATCTCCAAATTGCCCATAAACCCTAATTTTGACCCATAAGGTCAAAAGCTCACCATTTACAAGTTTTGACACCAAAACACCTTTAACTCAGTTCTATACTTCAACTTAATCCATTTTAAGTTTATAAACCTCATTAAATCGCCAATTGGGTCATAATCATCACTAAACCCTAATTTTGACCCAAAGTCAAAACTAGTCAACCAAATAACCCTAAATGGGTTTCAATACTTCCATAATCACTAACTTAAGTGATTAAACCCAATTTCAAGTCCTAATCATGGCCAATTAGTTCACCAACCCAAAATCCACCAACAATAACAACAAACCCGATTACTAGCATCACTAAACTCACTCCAAGAGTTTAAATGGGTTTCTCATCAATTTAAGTTCAAATCCTAACTTGATTATCAAAATCAAACAATGAAATTCGGAGTTAGAACTTACCACAACCACCAAAACGTAGCTAGGAACGAGGTGAACAACTTTAAAACCCGAGACTTTGATCAATTCAAGCTCCTTCTTCTCCAAAACCCCAAATCTCTCTCTAGAAATCTCCCTCTATCTCTAGATAGTTTAGTGTGTGTTTGTGGATGTGAAAATGATCCAAATTGGATCCAAACCAACTGATAAACTCTCAAATCCGGCCTCAAGTGAAAAGACCAAAAAGCCCCTCATTAAACTCTAATTTGAAAAAGTCATATTTCTGTCGCAGACCAGGTGCGCGGCGCGCTCACCTCAAGGTGCGAGGCGCGCACAACCCTCTGAACAGGTTCTGAGCTTCTATTCCATACCACGCTTCACCTACGATACGTACATCATTTAAAACTCTGTGTAAAATAAATATTGGGGTCTTACAGAAGTAATTTGGTTTGTATCATGTTTGTTTCTCCAACATAAAGGTATTAGTAAACGGTGGTGTGTTAGACGGAAATGATGGGGTGTTCAGAGTGGACGAGGCTCGACGATGGATGGTGATGGTTGTGGTTCGAACCATAACAAAAGATGGTGGCCGTGGTTTGGTTGCTCACATCTGAAAAGAGAGAGAGATTGAGGGACGGTGAAAGGTGGTGAAGTATGATGATCGGTTTTTGAGTGGTGATGGCTGCATGAGTGTTGAATTATAAGCATGAGTATGTATTTCTTATATATATATAAAGTGAAGACAGGAAAGGAAATTAGTCTAGATTTGATGACACAAAATATCCTTGATATTAATAATTAGTATAAATTAAATAATTAAACAATAAGTAGTAATAATTAATAAATGAGAAAGGGAAAAATTTTTCAACATCTAGTAACGATTACTGTACTTCAATGAATCTGATTTGTTAGTTAGCATAAGTCCAATTTCAAATTGATCTTTATGAACAAATCCCATGAAATTTGGCCTTAATTTTAGGGAAGAAATATGTAAACTTGTGTATACATATATATAATATCTAGTGCATGACAAGAAACCAACAGTGACCAATAGTGACCGAATAGTTTAGCAGCCTGATAAAATTTGTAATCTTATATCGACAGTTTACACGGGTACTATATCGTGTCCATTGCTAAACAGTTAAAATATAAAAGTATTCCTAAAAATCCCAAAATTTTAAATAAATTATATTTATTTATTTTGGTCATTATGGTATAAAATTTGGCCATTAATTTATTAAATAAAATTACATCAACGGTCCCTCTCAAATCTGGGTAAAATATAAAAGTTCTAAAGTTTAACAAACAGCTCATACATACATTTTTAATAAGCATAAAATTTATAGAACTCATTTTCGTATCACCGTTTATTTTAAAATTACATAAGTTTGAATTTAACTTGCTTAATATCAATCGAAAATCAAACGAGTATTACAATCATTTAATATTTATTTTTAGTATACTTTATTTATATATAGAGATATATTTTAAATAATAATTATTATAATATCCTATTTTTATTTTATTAATTTTTAATAACAACAACATATTATACTTCAAATTATATTTCGAATTATTATTTATATAGACATACACACATATCTATTTACAATTAATTGTTCGTGAACTGTCGAGAGCAGTCGAAGGTCAATTGAATATATAAACATCGTTTCAAAATTTTCTAGACTCAACATTACATACTTTGCTTATCGTATCTAAATCACATAAAGATTAAGTTTAATTTTGTTCGAAAATTTTCGGGTCGTCACAGTACCAACCCGTTAAAGAAATTTCGTCCCGAAATTTGAGTGAGGTGGTCATGGCTAACAATAAAAATGTTTTCATGACGAATATGAGTTGGTAAATAGAGTTTTATCATCATTGAGTAATATGAATAAAACAATTCGATTATTCGAAGAGTACAAATAAAGCTATCACAAAAGAGTGAAATGAATAAATGCAGATTTGTCTTAACCGGTGACGTAGTCATGGTTGATTTCCAGAATTCAAGGGATTTAAAGAAAATCTTCGAAATCTATAAGATCTGATTCTTCGGCAAATAAGGAAATTAAGATCTCTATAATTAAATACAGTGATTTGCCTTGATTACTCTGTCTGATATTTCCATTATTCTCACCATTCCTATACTTTCTTTCTTAGTTCATACATCCAAAAGATCGTGAAAATGCTTAATTCTATTCTAATCCTTGATATTTTCCTAATTATCATTTCTGTCATCCTTCTTTTCAATCTTCCACCAGAAAAATCTGTTTACTTCTACTATTACCTTGGGGTGATACTATTCTTAATTATACCGTGTCTTTATATTATTATTCGTATTAATATCCACGGTTTGTAACCTCCGTGTTGTTATTGGGCTTTATATTTTCTCTTATATTTTGGAGCTCTTTGCCTTTTTATTCTCTTTTCAACCTATAGTAAAAGCGAGTAATGGTCCAGAATTCGTAGGTATGGAGTTCGAGATAAACATAGCTAATGTTCTAAGAAAGATATTTTAATGGTACAACATGACTCGTCAAATTATCAGAATTTAAGGGAAAGATAGAACTATCAAGAAAATATGTTCTTGATATGTTTATAGATTAGATAGAATGTACGAGTCGTGTAACATGGAACATGATGACGTTATGGTGTATGAATGTAATAATTCATTACCCCGTGCATTACAATAGTAATGAATGTCAACACTTTAATTCTTAGACAAACGAGTACAGGAAAGAAAAATAATAAGAAAATAAAAAGATGAACTTGATGGATAACATATTTTATATCTGTGTGCTGGTATTTAATATATTTAATAAATATTAATAATTAATATATATTACTAATAATAATTCCATTGATATTATTAATAATAATAGAATTTCTAATATTTATACAAATAATGATATAAGTAATAAAAATAATGATAATAATATTTTTTAAATGAAAATGATAAATTTCTAGTAATAATAATAATCATAATCAGAATAATAACTAATATTATCATTTTACTACTAATTATAACAATGATGATATTAATAATGATAACACTAATATTAGTAATATTAATAATAATATAATAAATCAAATGTATCAAATTATATATATATATATATATATATATATATATATATATATATATATATATATTATATAATAATATTCATAACATTGATATTGATATTAATATTAATATTTATTTTAATAATAATAATGAAAGTAATAATAACCTTATTACTATAATAACTATATCTTAATTTGTAATTACATATTTTAATATTACAATTTATTAATTATATAGTATTTAATAATTATATAATATAATAACATATATTGACTATTTAATACCTATGCTTTTTAATATATTACAATATGCATGTAATCATCAATTATATAGGAATCCTATATATATATATATATATATATATATATATATATATATATATATATACTTATAGATTCATTTCAATAGTAACCTAATTATTCTGTATATTATTTCACAATTTAATCTAATGATTAAATTGTATTTTATTATTTCAAAATTATCATATATACTATTATTTATATTTATATATATGTGTATATACATATTTATTTACAAATACATGTTCGTGAATCGTCAAAACTGGTCGAAGGTCAATTGAATAAATTAAACAGTTTAAAAATTTTGAGACTCAATCTAACATACTCTTCTTATCGTGTCAAAAATATTAAATCGTATCGAGAGTGTGGTTTAAAATTAGTCAAAATTTTCTGGGTCGTCACATAGCTGCTACTGGTAAAGAGGCAGAATGGCTTAGAAACTTGATCCATGAGATACCATTATGGCCTAAACCTATTGCACCCATGTCTATCCATTGTTATACTGCTGCTACATTGGCAAAGGATTATAGCCATATGTATAATGGAAAGTCTAGATACTTAGGTGTTAGACATAGCATGATTCATGAACTTGTCGCGAATGGGGTAATTTCTATAGTGTTCGTGAGGTCACAACAGAATTTATCCGATCACTTGACGAATGGATTAGTAAGAGACTTGGTTGACAAGTATGCTGTGGGAAGGGTTTAAAGTCCACATAAATTTCAGAAAATAAGATACCAAATTTGTAAGACCCGAAACTCGATTATACATAATGTAAATATAATTAAATGGCTGCTGAATTCGTGACTGAAGGAATGCGAGGCGCGCAACTGGCTGCGCAGCGCGCAGATGCTGCAGACAGCTCACTTATTTTTTCTCTCATTTTAAAGTGGGTATTTTGGTCTTTTCACATTAGATCCGGGTTTGAGGCCACAAAACTGATTTGGTCTTATCCCTTTTTCATTTACACTCATCCACCAACCTTATTATCTTCATCATAAAGTAGAGAGAGAGAGTAGAGAGAGAAAGTTGATTTGTGAAGCTTTCTAAGTGGGTTTTGCTAGATCGGGTTCAATCTCGCGTGGATCTACCTCCTAGCATCTATTTAAGTGTTGTTGTAAGTCTCTAACCCGAGTTTTGTGAATTAATTGTGTTAAGGGTTCAAAATTGATACTTGCAAGTATATAAACCCTAGTTCATGTGAATTTGGGGGTTTGTGGGTTGGGTGTAAAAGTAAGAAACCCAAGGATGGTAATTTTGAGTTAGTTGATGAAATTGTTAGTATTATGAGTTAATAATAGTTAAAGTTTACTAATAAAATTGACTAACTAGTGTTTGTGTTGTGAAACTTGCAAGTTTGGTGTTTGACCCATTGTTAGATCAAAATGGATTTTTGGCACTAGCACAGATTTAATGGCCTAGTGATGTGTAGTTGGGTGATTTAAGAGCCACGATCGCTAGCCTTAGTGATTATTGGTGATTTAGGCCTACGATTGACATTGTAAGTGCAAATAGTGAATGTTTGCACTAGGTGACTAATTGGGTGGGTTGAGAGTTCCCTTTAGATAAGTGTTGATTTATGTTAATGTAATAGGTGATTTCATTAACGGTTGAGGAACTTGTTGGCTTACCTTCGTTTTGGATACAAGGTGAGTGGATAATTATGCGTGCATTTAACACCCCTGATTTTTTTTAAAATACAGCGGAAGACCTAGTTATAATATATATATATATATATATATATATATATATATATATATATATATATATATATCATATAAAATCCACTTGATTATAATATACACGTTAATATTTAAAAGTCTGGGTGTTATATTAAATATTACAACAACTTTTAATATAAAGGACACGACATCGGAGTTTCCGGCTTTGTCAAACATGTCTTCCAACATCCCATCTTCACCCTGATAACTAGCATACAACAAATTCATAACCTGCAGGGAAGATGTGGGGGATTAGCACGAAGCTAAGTGAGTGCAACTAACTATATGCAATAGTATACAGGAACCGTCATAGTAATCATGTCACATAGTCTAACACATAAACATCACCCAAGTGCCGTCTACAGAGACTCTGGCGGCTCGGCCAAACCATTAACCACCAGTTGATCGGACTGGGGCTTACCAGAAGTTCCTCCACCACCGTATATATATATATATATATATATATATATATATATATATATATATATATATATATATATATATATATATATATATATATATATCACACGCGACAGACGCGTCATTCACATATATATACACCACGATTGTCTAGGCTACCACAGAGGAACCCAACCCGCAGGTTGATCTCTCCTACCGAGGCTACCACACAATAGGGATGCACTAGGCTCCAGCAGACAAGCATCAACTAACATGCAGTCATCACAACAAACTAACTAACCACAACAGTAAGTATATCTAACAAGCATGACAATCATAATATAACATGCTACTATATACAATACTGCTGCATCCATACGGTTGCACTTGCATCCGTACGGTTAAACAATGCACCCGTATGGTTACGATTTGCAACCATGCGGTTGCATTCATCAGCAGCATCAATAGCAAAACCTACGGGTTTCAAGCACAAATCACCAATTCTTGCTCTATAGCTCGATTTTGACCCCAAAAGTAACCAAATCAAGTATACTAAACATGTATGAGTATAAACCCACAAGATTTTGACACAAACTACACCAAATTAAAGATTTTTGACCCAAATTCATACTTTCAGCAAACTCACACAAAAACCCATTTTTCTCAAAGATTAGATAATGAAATGTTATGATTCTTACCTTGATAGGATTAGTAAGTCACAGAGAACACAAAGATACAAACAATTTGAGCTATAAAGCAAGGATTAAGGATTATGATTTTGGTGTAGGTGAAAGTGAAGGTACGGAGTGTGAAATGAGATTTCAAGAAACTTCAAGAAAATGGCTGATGCCATCCTTATATATTTATGATAAACGACATACCCCATCACACACGGGTATTTACCAGTTATCTGATATCTTTCGTACTTAATTTGACTGCCCTAACGGAGTCCAAATTAAACAAACGTACCTATTCTGTGACCATTGTCACAAACTGGTCTCAAGTAAACAACCAAATAATTATAAACATACATTTATTATAATAAAATACCAACACACCTAAGGTCAAAAGGGTCTTTTTAGCTAGGCTCGATTACAGGATGTTACAAATCTACTCCCCTTAAAGAGATTCTGTCCTCGAAATCTGATAAGTCATAGCCAGAACGGGTTACTGGTAACAAATACCTGCACAATTGGTCACACAGGTAGCTACGCCAAAACACATCCTAAGATCACGAGCATTACTAAGGTTCATTAGTTTTCTCATCTGTCATCCCATAAGCCAAAATCGTCAATGCCTATCTTTTTGGTACGACTAACTCCAAACACGCAATACAACATTCAGACAATTTTTCCCGCAACTGTCTATAGCGTCACACTTATCGCTTGAAGGGGTAACCAAGTATCAACAACCTACCGTTTAATAAGGGCCGTGCACGTCATCTTTTATCCTAGCGCTAAGCTAAAAGGATAACGATCAAAAAATTCAATACTAGAGGCGATCAACATTCATTCAAATATAACACAACCCAAAAGTAATACATAGACCCATTAAAAATCCCATTCAGTTTATCCCAAGTCATCTGTTTGTTGTCAATACATCACATGAAGACACAAACTCAATTAAGCCCACAATTCCGCATCACAAAGTCAACAAATGTCATGGGTACTACAAACCACCACAACGGGTCACAACTAGACCTAAGTCAAAACATGCCTTGCGGTCATACGCCTTACAAAAGCTCTGTCCATTCTCGTAGGTCGAAAGCTTACTTACCGGTCTAAAGTCAAACACACCATCTGCTAGTCTACTACCCAAGGGTTAAGACCCTCTATACGCCGATCTGCAAACTTACTTACTTACACTACATGATATCCGAATCGTTTCTCACATTCTGGTCTAGAAAACAGTCTTTACCACTAGCTAAAGAAATTCAATGCTGAAAACCTGCTGCTATCTAATAACTGAACAAGTCTAATTTCTTCTGAATTCCAAACTTGATCTATCATCAATCTTACGAAATATCATGAAATTTCCATATCAAGTCTAGGTTTTACACACCGACTCTCGAGTCACTACTAATGACCCACTTCATGATATTTGTCAATCATGATTTGATATTATCCCCGAGTTACCTTCATCTAATTTCCTAGATTAACTCAGTCTAAAACACTGACTAATGACTATCATTTACCTTAAAACACACAAACTTGGCTAATTTCATCACTACAATATCACTAAGTCAACTTGGATTACACTAAATTACACAAACTTCGTAATTTACTACCTGTTTCAATCCCGATATTAAGAATTTCGTTTATCTGGGTCAATATTCACCCAATTATTCAATGACTAAATCTTGATTCTGGTCAACTTAATCATAGTATGAATGATTACTGACCCAATTTCAAATCAATTCAATCATTACAATCACAAATCTTGAGTAAAGAATAACTGTCCTCACGTTCTAGAGGTAATTATTCAAGTTTTAATTCCCTCAAGTAACATCAATACACACGTTTGACACCACTAAAACTATCTCTGCATCAACTTTATTTTGCTTCGAACTTCATCAGAACTCAAAACTAAGGCTTATTCGATCATCAATAGCCTAGGTCCAAATATTGTTCAACTAACATTACTATGTCGGAAAAGTCTACTCTCGGTCAACAGTTCATCGAAAATCATATTCATCGTCAAACAACACCCGATCTAACACTCGTTACATCTCTTCCGACTCTCGAAACTACTGTATGATTTACTACAATGTATTTCCATTGGCCAGACGTAATATATCATTCTAAATCACACTTTCATTTTGAGTATTTTCGGACAAGATCTTAATAGAGTTCATCAATACAACACGGTCTATTATCTCAAGTCACTGGTAGTTATAAATCTCCACTATACCCTAATCAAATAGATTTTACAATCTAAGACTATCCAAAGCGCAAGAAGTCTTGTAAGTAAACACCTAACTCGGTTCTAGTTCGATCTTAATTCTACTAAGTCCTCTTTAGCAACCACATTTGAAAATTCGATCCAACATTCAATAAACTATACCTACTTACTTCGTCTTATTTGCAAATACTATTATTGTCCGTCCTCGACCTTGCATTCAAATCTTCAAAAGATAAGATATTCGCATTAGTCACTATCGAACTATCATAAAAATGATTCTACCTTAACAGAAATATGATCACTATTCTAATCACGTCTCCCGACCTAGTCAAGATTCATCACAATTTAGCTTGAACTGAATTCCTATTCCGATTAAAGTCTTCTCCACTTCCAAGAAAGTCAATAAATGAACGTCTCCTATACTGACATCTAATGAGTCACATCAATTCACAAAAGTCAACAACTTCTCAGGACAACTCTATGAGTCCTACATAGCTAGTCAAATCCTGCAACGGTACAGCCAGGCTAGTAATTATCCTCACATAACAACAAAACATAATTTTCCTATCTTCAGTCAAGACTACATGGAAAGCTCCTTTCAAACATACTTCTTAAAGGTCACCACCAATTCACATGAGTCTAAGGTAGGAAAAGCGAATCCTCAAGGTCTTACTACGTTCACAAACATCTGAACCAAAAGTCTACATCATACATGACGTGTAAACCATATACATACGACAGTAACAAACAGGGTCTGGGTCCTCTTATTAGAAGACCAGAAAACTACTACTCTATCCCAATCCTTATAGGCTACTACGTGTGTCCCGTCGATTCATGGAAAGGAATTATATTTCACCTAAGTCCAACGCAACTAGTCCCGTCTTACAACAATATCATAGGGTCCGTCATTTACTGGTTCAGTCACGGTCGACAAGCATGAAATCTACACTTCTCATAATTACACAATAGGTTTCGGGACCTTCAACAATCATCAAGAGGTCACTACCCTAATCAGTCTCTACGGGTCACTACACGTGTCCCAACAGTCAATGGTAAAGATAATATTTCATATTTGTCTTGGTTAATACTATAAATTATTCACCTCAATTCTTCCAGTCTAGGCCAACAGTAGTCTCACGTATAGTATAACATGCCTTATAACAAGAATTCACAACATCATGACATAATATTTCAAAGGTCATGTCTATAAAGTCTCATAGAACATAGCAGTCAGTCTAAGGGAATAAAATCCCGATAGTGGCAAGGGTAGTTCTAGACACAATCGTTGTAACTAGATCCGTCAACTATCATCTACTTCTATTTTACAAGAATAATTACTCAATCGCAACTAGAATCACTAATCATCACAGATTATCATTACAACAAACACACAATTTGACAAAGGCATGAACACAATCTACAGATTCAACAATAATAATAGTTACAGTGATGTAACAAGAATGTACCTTCATGAATAAGAAGACATCTTTTGTATCTATCAACACCTCGATCACACACACACCCTTAACCCTCATCAACTCTGCAACTGAATCCTCATCATTGGAGCCACGTCGACTAATACTCGTCGAATCCTTCATCCAAATCGGCATCAAACGCATCCACCGAAGTTCTGTCAGCACAGAGGGTCAACGGGGCACCAGAAGTGTAATACCCCGTTAGAATCCACTAACAGAATATTAACTCCTGGTCCCATAGTTTAGCGGTCACGCCCTCTATATGAGACATTTCCGAAAATTATTCGCATTAATTATCAAATCAAGTCATTTGTTAATTAAAAAGTAACTGGAAAACGTTTGACATAAATGACTAATGTATATGAACCCAAAACATCTCGAAATAAAGTAGTTTAAATGCGAATATTTGTTCTTGAAATAAAAACGATAAAATATGCTGGACGCCGTCCAGTTCTAGCAGCAAACAGCATAATAACTTCAGTTAAGCGGAAGCACTACTTCTATGTACCTGAGATGAAACATGCAAAACGTCAATGAAAAACATTGAGTGAAACTACAGGTTTAGTAAATCATTTCGTAAGTTAGGCCACAAGATTTTCTTTGAAAACATCATAGGAAAAGTATACATTATCATGAGCACTTGATTATAAAGCTTTAACCTTTGCGTGAGCCGAGAATACGTCTTTAGTTTACCCTATCATGGCACTACACCGATCAAGTGCACGAGTAACAACAGAATAAGCACCAGTTATGTTGAGGTGAGGTTTGTCAGACCTAACGGTACCGTCCCTATAAGTCGAGCTTACAAAGTAACTAATATAATCAAGCTAAGGGATTTTTGATTTGAACTCATATGTATATTCTTTGTAAGTTACTTGTGCCTAATATGTAAAAAATTTGGTAAAAGCATGCATCTCATCCCTATAAAAATGTAGTAGGGACTGTAGACTCACATTAGCAAAAGCACTTGTAAATTTCTTAGCAAAACGTACGGTTGTCGAACAATCTCGACTGAACAACGCCACCTAAATAAGTAAATCATCTTAAGTATACACTTATAGGTCAAACCATGTCAACCCAAAGTGTACGCAGAGTCCTAGTGCTCAGACTGACTCAACAAACAAGTAGAAGTCAACTAATCCAAGCAAGTCAACAAAAGTCAACCCTAAAGTCAACTCGGTCAAAGTGGTCAACAAATTCAAACATCTCAGTAGGTCATGAAAATATGGTCAACAAGTCAAACCTAGGTCAAGTATCACTTTACAAGTCATAATTAAGCATATCGCACTTTCGCACCTTAAAGCACCCCTTAGAAATTCGTACGTCGTAGAAAGATCCAACAATAGCTCATAGCACATAAATCATTAAATCATGAACAACTCCAGATCACATATATACTTAAAATAAATTCCAAAAAGTCTAGCCAAAGCCTCATACGATATATAAAAGTCCAATATCAGAAAGGGTCTAATCATAGTTCATTACAGCAATTTATGCCCGCGCGTCAGTTTTTAAACATTTTTCAAAAAATATAGAAAATAGATTTTGACGAACGGCCAATTGGAGTTATCTCAAAACATCTCATAATTTTAGTGATAAAATAATCAGAAACATTTATTTAGAGCATTTGTACAGTTACGCAAACCTTTACAGACTCATCAGTTTTGTTCATCAAACAGACATATCATTTAGAAGAGCATATATCTCATGGAAAATCACGTTCTCGCAAGTTTGCATACAAATGAAACATGTCAAGTAACATATATAATAACATATTCCAGAAGATCAATGTATTAATCAACTCTTAGTTCAGTCTAGCAATTTTTATGTAACTTTGAAAACCGATTCAGCTCACTTTAAAAATCAAATCTTCGTTTTGACATAACGGGAGCATTACATAACCTTTTGACGCAAATCTTAAGTCCAAATTGCATAAATTTTCATAAGAAATACATTAGTACACTTTTTATAAGCTAAAACACAAAGCATGCAACTCAGAAAATTCGGATTATGCACATAACCTAGTCAAATCTTCGATTAAGCATATCTTAAGCATACGATAACGAAATCACGCAAAATCGGAGTCTAAAATTAATAAATTTTCGATATATTTCCATTAAAACATGTTACAAGATCAGTTCTCATGTCAATTTAATAAGATCAACAAGAAACAAATTCGTTTTTCATACATACAACGTTAATTACGCAATCAAACGATAAATAACAACACTAGACTTGATTACACTATGTAATTGAAAAAAAAACTGAATTAATAAAATTAGGGTTACTAGTTATACCTTAAAATATCAAATTGATCACACAAACGCGTAGAGAACGACACAAGGAACAATCTTTATGCACAAGGTTTTGTTAAATTTTGAAGTTTGATGATGGTGGTGGTGGTGTGGATGTCGACGGCCAAAGGGGAGGGGGAAGAGAGCAAAAAGTCGACTAACAAATAAGGTGAATGAGGGTTTCTAGTTACTTTCTAAATATATATAGTTAGGGCCTTTTAATTGATAAAGCTAATGATCCAAATAACCAAACTAGTCCACTAAGGGGATCCATGGGGGTATTCGGCCGAATGGCCCTCTAAGGGGTGTCCTGGGCTCATTTTGCTTATTTACTTGTATGCGCGTGGTCCGTTTCGAATACCTTAACCGTACCGGGTCTCCGGAATGTTAACTAGTCGTTGAAACAAAATCACCGGATTTAATTCATTTGTAACATCCCGTTTTTCTTCATACATGTCCGAGGTACGTAATTGATCTTTAGAATGTTCATACTTGGTTGTATAATTGTATAAATATGATTGTACGAAGCGTGTATGAAGGGTACCAAGCATGTACGTGTTGCTTGTTCGAATGTTGAAGAAAACTGAACTTTGTTTGAGTTACAAGGTGTGTACGTACCTTTTCGACCCCAAATAAAGTTTGTGTTGATATTTCAAAACCTTACCATTAGAAAGAAAATCTTATTACGTTTCCAACGATATTTGATTCATCGAAAACGGAGTTACGGTTTGAAAGTTATGACCAAAACAAGTGTCAGAAAAATACGAAAAAGGGCCCAGGCGCAAATTGCGGCTGGCGGGCGCAATTTGCGGCTGGCGGGGGTTCTTCAGCACCCAAATGGGCGTATTCTTGCGGCCACTTTTGCGGCTGGCCGTAATTTGGGGCCAGTAGGCGCAAATTGCGGCTGGAAACGCATTTTTGGTGATTTTCTTGATATTTTGAGTTTTAATGAAGGGTATTTGTGTCTTTTCACTTGTGGACGGATTTGTAGCCTTAATATCAGTTTGGGATCCAATTTTGGATCATTTTCACATCCACACAACTCTCTCATCTCATCTTAGAGAGAGAGGGAGATTTCTAGAGAGAGATTTAGAGATTTGGGGAAGAAGAAGCTTGAATCGATCAAAGGTCTGGGTATTAAAGTTGTTCATCTCATTCTTGGCTACGTTTTGGTTGTAGTGGTAAGTTCTAACTCCGAAATTCATCTTTATGATTTGATATTCAAGTTAGGGTTTTAAGCTTTTTAGTTGTAAAACCCATTTAGATGATGAAGTGGGTTTATGGAAACTAGTTATTTTGATACATGGCGGGTTTTGGGATGATTGACGTTTTGGCCATGATTAGGTTTTGGTTTTGGGTGTAATCACTTAGTTTAGTGATTTTGGAAGCGTTGGAACCCTTTTGGGTGTATTTGAGTTGACTAATTTTGAAATGGGTCAAGAATAGGGTTTATGTGTCAAAATGGGTTTCGAGTGATGAATTTTTGAGTTTGGGTCTTGCGTGTGTTGGTTAAACGTTAGAACACTTGTGTTGACTTGATTTTTGGGTGTAAACCCTAATTTAAGTCAAAACGGGTCAAATGGGTATTTCGGGACAAGTAAGCTTGATTCGGTGTCAAATTAAGTTTTGAGTCAAGTTTTGGTAAATCAAGTAGGTAAATACTTGATTTAAGTGTTAGTGGTTTTCTTGGAAATATAATCACTAGTCGTTAGTGATTTTGGGGCGTTTTATGACTTTGGTCAAAATGAGCAATTTGAATTGGGTCAAAATTGAGGATGACACTAATTTGGATTAATTGGATGTTAAACGCATTTGTTAAGTGTTAAATGATGCTTTTGATGTAATTACTCGCGAGAAGTGATTTTAGGTTAAAATTTGGTGTTTTAGCAATAAAGTCAAACTTGGTCAACCATGGAATGGGTTTTGTGTAAAATACGAGCTAGTATGCGTTTAGAGGTTAAAGTTGACATATTTGGGTATTTCGAGAACGCGGGAACTAGTCTCGTTAGTTTTGGACCTTCGGGTAGTGTTAAAAGTGCAAAAGGGTATATTTTGCACTTGTTGTTCATTCGGGCGGGTCAAGAGTCCAAATGAGATTGTATGTTGATTATGTGTATACCTATACGCGTATTATAGGTAAAATCTTGCTCGGTTGCATGTGGTGAAGATTTCGCGCATGGTTTGTAATGCTCGAGTTCACGAGGTGAGTGGAATAATTATATATGTATATATATGATTTATTTACTTGTGGGGTATGGGTTTAAAGTTCGATGTTGACGATACCATATCCTCGTGCGAGTTGCTATTTAATGTATGGAGTTAAAGTTCGATGTTGACGATGCCATACCATTTATTGTTTGTTGGATGAGGGTTTAAAGTTCGGTGTTGACGATACCTCATGTATGGAGTTAAAGTTCGATGTTGACGATGCCATACCACTATTGTAGTGATTTTGATGAGGGGTTAAAGTTCGATGTTGACGATACCTCATATGTGGGTTTTAAGTTCGATGTTGACGATACCACATTAAATGGGGCGAATGGGGTTTAAGTTCGATGTTGACGATACCATTCGCGGGGCTAGCCTTGAAATCTTGGATACTAATGGATGTTGTGAACATCACTATTTTTGGTGTGATGTAGCGTAGCATATTATATTGTTCGTGTTATATGCTATTGTTTGTGCTAGCTTGCATATTGGAGATTTTAGCGTTATACTTTGCAATGGTATGCTAATTATATTGCTAGCGTGTATGCGGTAATTGTGTAAGTGATTGCAAGTAAGTAGATTATATATGTTTGTGTATAATTATTGCATTCACTAAGCTTCAAGCTTACCCCTCTCGTTGTTTACCTTTTTCAGGTATTGTGTATGTGAAGTTAGCTAGTCGTTAGACTAGATGTGTAGGAGCGCTTGGGCTCGATGGGGTAGCTTTTGGAGTTTTGGACGCGGATTTGGGGATTTGGTAGTCCCCGGGATTATGCTCTTGGTATCGGGTTGGGATATTGTGTATTAACCCGTATTTCTTGTGATCGGGTCATTATTACAAATGATTTTGTAAAGTGTAATTTGTGTACCAAGGGTCATGATAGGTTGTTAAACGTATCATTACGATGTTATGTTTTGATTAAAACAGAGTTGACAATGTATTGTATTAATGGGACCTAACTTATATAAAAAAAATGTACTCCATTTTTGGTTAAACGAATTGGGGTTGTTACAAGTGGTATCAGAGCATAGTCTAAGGGAATTAGGTGACCTTGGAATAGGTGCCTGATCTTAGACTTATTGACGGTTGTGCGTTATTTGCGGGACTTGTAGGAATACGGGTCGGATTGAGATTTGTTAGTGCCTTAGAGTAGGTGACTAACTAGGACTTCCGTTTGTCCAAAGTGTGATTATGTTGGCCTTATTTCGTGTGTAAATTAGTGCCTTAGATTGCTAGTGCCTAATGTAAGTAGGCGAACTTGGACGTTGTTTTAGTGATAGTCACCTATGTTGTAGGTTGACTTGTTGTTGCGGTGTACTTGTGTATATTTATTATTATATTGTATATATGTGTATATATACAGGTATCTATTGGTGCGATGTCCTAGAGACGAATCTATTGGAAAGATTCGAATATTTAGCGGTTTTGAGTGATCAAGTTCGCGGTAAGGACTTTGGTCATTCGAGTACTAGGAATTATCGCGTCTTATTTTGTGTGAATGTTGCGTCAGTCCGGGTAAAGTACTTTGTGTGACCATGTGAAAATGGTAAGGTACGCATTTGTAATAATGACCGATCACCATTATTACGAACGTGTATCTTGACACCAAGCATGACATGACGAGTACCGAGCGGAGGAAACGTGGCATGGTTGGGGTAGAATCGGGACGAGTTAGGAATCTTTTATTAGTTCCTAGAATCTAGTAGTCTCGAGTGATGTACTTGTTGTCACATCGGGTTCTCTGTGAGTCGGGAAGTATTACGGTGGATTCGGTTAGTTAAGTGAGTGAGCCAACTCACGAGTTTGATGCGTGCATAGTCACCGTAAGTAGTGGGTGCACTATTAAGATTGTTATTGGTTTTAGTTACCCATCGTAACTATGATGACTGAATTATTGTATGCGTGTGTGTGCGTCGAGGACTTAAATTCCGTAATGGAATGCGACAAGTCTAATGATTGTAGTTTTGAGTTACACTCGATAGAGTGTGTGGTTAGAGAATCATGTTGGGATTCTTGTTATGAGTCGCCTTGGAATTTGGCGAATCGGGGAGTCTTCGGGTCATTAAACTCATGGGAGTGGGACCCGTATGACGGTGATTGCGTTATTGCGTTAGCGTGTTGTGGATTATAGGGTAACATTCCTAACGGAATACCCCTTGATGATGTGGTCGTGTCGATGTACGGGAAGAGTGTAAGACTTGGTGTTTCCAAGCATCTCTTTAGTGTTAGATGAAGGGTTTCGTGAGGCTGTATCGTTTGGCCTTGTGGAAATTGCGGGTAGCGTGTGATCACTAGGAACTTTCGATAAGACAATAAACCGTAAGGTTTGTCGGGTAGGAATGACTTCGGGTCATAATTGTAGAGAAATGGGTGACATCGGGTGTATGGAACCCAAAGGTCGAGTTTCTAAATCTCGGTTGAATGCGGTGGGTGTCTGCATGTCACTGCGTCAGGTGCCCCTTTATACCTGCAAAGTGTGATGTTCAACTCCGGTGATGGTGTGATCACTTTGTGCTTAGGGTAACGGTGAGATACCCTTGGAAGCATCGGAGATTATAATAGTGATCGACGGGTGATAGTAGTTCGACGGTGGTGAAAGTCAAAGTTTAAGAGCATTGCGGTCAATACTTCTTATGAAGTGACGGATGAGCGAATCTTGCTGCTCTTAAGTGTTAGACGAGTAAAGATGACCGGTTAGCCGGTGATGGACTTAATGGTCGGTTAGGCCGAAGGTTACGATGAATTGTAAATATTGCGGTCAATGCAAATATCGTGTCGGATTGGTCACTCTTCTCCATGATAGTGAGCAATTGTTGATAAAGGTTCGTTGAGTGGAAGTTCGGGTGATCCCGATTGAGAAGCAAGACAGATCGAGCGGAGTGGCATATGCCTAGGCTTAGAGGCATATGTAGGACTTTGGTGGAGTTCGCTTTGCGAACAACGAATGGCTATTAATTGTGATTAGTGGTATGAAGGTGTGATGTCGTCGCGTGTACGACATTTCAAGTGAATGTGTATGACGGATCTGAGAGCCTAAAGTAAATTTGCAGTGATTTGATGTTTATGATTAGTGATGAGAATGATCATGTGTGTTGTGAAATGGTAATTCCGCGGGATGTTATCATCTTTGCGGTAAGAATGTGGAGCTAAATCCCAAGTGGGGGAGTTTTTACTGCCGCCTGAGGAAGCTCCCGTGGTACTAGATCAAGTGAAGTGTAAGACTTCTTATGTAAGGTGGTCGTGTAGTACCAAAGTGCGGTATGAGACCAAGTGTGAAGTTTGAGATCACGGAAGTGAGAAAATGAAGTTGCCATTGCAGGTGCTCTCATAGTGGAAATCTGGGTTGTCGTGAAACTCGGATATTGGATTGGTACGAGTTTGTTATCATGAAGGATACTGTATTTTCCCTGTCGAGAAACGTGATCGTGAGGGCCTTCAGTGGATTGTTCCACTTTGTGGATGATTGTGAGGCGGGGAGAGCCAGTTCTAATTGTCTCACGTCGAGACACACATATGTTGTTGTTTGCAAGGGTGTGTACTCTAGTGATGTGACCCGTTAGTTTATTTTAATGTCGAGGCCATCCTTAACGGACGATTTAGGAAGGAGGATTCACCCTGCAGAGGTGAATATATTTGTGGGTAGTGTGGTAAATCGCGAATTGTTATAATAATAATTCGCTGTTGACGGGATTCTAGTACACGAATAGTTTCCATGCTATTACTAGGAAGCCGTAGTGTATGATGTGTTGTAGGGTTTAAGGGAGAAACCCTGTGTCGAGTGTTGATGTTTTGCCTAGTTCGTGGTGTATTATTGTCGTCCTGGATTAATCCAGAGACTGGTGGTCGTGTGCGGATCGATCGATGGGAAAGTTTGTGTTCCCTAGAGTGATTATTTTAGTGATACCGAAATTTCTTCGTTGAAGGAATAATTCGGTTGCGGAGATGAGGGAAGTTGTTTCTTGAAATAGAGAACATACTTGATTGGCCAGTTGAGTGGTGCGTTATGGACTGTTAAAGTACAAAGTTTTAATGGGGGCAGTTTGAACATTGAACGCGTGAAATATAGCTTGTTGCGGTAATACACGCTAGTGATTATTAGCGTGAGGTGAAAACTTCTGATTAATGAAAATTGTTATTGGAATTGTTGCGGACATCGAGTTTGGATGTGTGACGGAGGACTATAGAGTGTAGGTTCGGATTGGTTAAGTGACTAGGATCACGAGGACGTGATCGAAATAAGTGGGGGAGAGTTGTAACATCCCGTTTTTCTTCATACATGTCCGAGGTACGTAATTGATCTTTAGAATGTTCATACTTGGTTGTATAATTGTATAAATATGATTGTACGAAGCGTGTATGAAGGGTACCAAGCATGTACGTGTTGCTTGTTCGAATGTCGAAGAAAACTGAACTTTGTTTGAGTTACAAGGTGTGTACGTACCTTTTTGACCCCAAATAAAGTTTGTGTTGATATTTCAAAACCTTACCATTAGAAAGGAAATCTTATTACGTTTCCAACGATATTTGATTCGTCGAAAACGGAGTTACGGTTTGAAAGTTACGACCAAAACAAGTGTTTGAAAAATGCGAAAAAGGGCCCAGGCGCAAATTGCGGCTGGTGGGCGCATTTTGCGGCTGGCAGGGGTTCTTCAGCACCCAAATGGGCGTATTCTTGCGGCCACTTTTGCGGCTGGCCGTAATTTGCGGCCAGTAGGCGCAAATTGCGGCTGGAAACGCATTTTTGGTGATTTTCTTGATATTTTGAGTTTTAATGAAGGGTATTTGTGTTTTTTCACTTGTGGACGGATTTGTAGCCTTAATATCAGTTTGGGATCCAATTTTGGATCATTTTCACATCCACACAACTCTCTCATCTCATCTTAGAGAGAGAGGGAGATTTTTAGAGAGAGATTTAGAGATTTGGGGAAGAAGAAGCTTGAATCGATCAAAGGTCCGGGTATTAAAGTTGTTCATCTCGTTCTTGGCTACGTTTTAGTTGTAGTGGTAAGTTCTAACTCCGAAATTCATCTTTATGATTTGATATTCAAGTTAGGGTTTTAAGCTTTTTAGTTGTAAAACCCATTTAGATGATGAAGTGGGTTTATGGAAACTAGTTATTTTGATACATGGCGGGTTTTGGGATGATTGACGTTTTGGCCATGATTAGGTTTTAGTTTTGGGTGTAATCACTTAGTTTAGTGATTTTGGAAGCGTTGGAACCCTTTTGGGTGTATTTGAGTTGACTAATTTTGAAATGGGTCAAGATTAGGGTTTATATGTCAAAATGGGTTTCGAGTGATGAAATTATGAGTTTGGGTCTTGCGTGTGTTGGTTAAACGTTAGAACACTTGTGTTGACTTGGTTTTTGGGTGTAAACCCTAATTTAGGTCAAAACGGGTCAAATGGGTATTTCAGGACAAGTAAGCTTGATTCGGTGTCAAATTAAGTTTTAAGTCAAGTTTTGGTAAATCAAGTAGGTAAATACTTGATTTAAGTGTTAGTGGTTGTCTTGAAAATATAATCACTAGTCGTTAGTGATTTTGGGGCGTTTTATGACTTTGGTCAAAATGAGCAATTTGAATTGGGTCAAAATTGAGGATGACACTAATTTGGATTAATTGGATGTTAAACGCATTTGTTAAGTGTTAAATGATGCTTTTGATGTAATTACTCGCGAGAAGTGATTTTAGGTTAAAATTTGGTGTTTTAGCAATAAAGTCAAACTTGGTCAACCATGGAATGAGTTTTGTGTAAAATTTGTGTTTTAGCTAGTATGCGTTTAGAGGTTAAAGTTGACATATTTGGGTATTTCGAGAACGCGGGAACTAGTCTCGTTAGTTTTGGACCTTCGGGTAGCGTTAAAAGTGCAAAAGGGTATATTTTGCACTTGTTGTTCATTCGGGCGGGTCAAGAGTCTAAATGAGATTGTATGTTGATTATGTGTATACCTATACGCGTATTATAGGTAAAATCTTGCTCGGTTGCGTGTGGTGAAGATTTCGCGCAAGGTTTGTAATGCTCGAGTTCACGAGGTGAGTGGAATAATTATATATGTATATATATGATTTATTTACTTGTGGGGTATGGGTTTAAAGTTCGATGTTGACGATACCATATCCTCGTGCGAGTTGCTATTTAATGTATGGAGTTAAAGTTCGATGTTGATGATGCCATACCATTTATTGTTTGTTGGATGAGGGTTTAAAGTTCGGTGTTGATGATACCTCATGTATGGAGTTAAAGTTCGATGTTGACGATGCCATACCACTATTGTAGTGATTTTGATGAGGGGTTAAAGTTCGATGTTGACGATACCTCATATGTGGGTTTTAAGTTCGATGTTGACGATACCACATTAAATGGGGCGAATGGGGTTTAAGTTCGATGTTGACGATACCATTCGCGGGGCTAGCCTTGAAATCTTGGATACTAATGGATGTTGTGAACATCACTATTTTTGGTGTGATGTAGCGTAGCATATTATATTGTTCGTGTTATATGCTATTGTTTGTGCTAGCTTGCATATTGGAGATTTTAGCGTTATACTTTGCAATGGTATGCTAATTATATTGCTAGCGTGTATGCGGTAATTGTGTAAGTGATTGCAAGTAAGTAGATTAAATATGTATGTGTATAATTATTACATTCACTAAGCTTCAAGCTTACCCCTCTCGTTGTTTACCTTTTTCAGGTATTGTGTATGTGAAGTTAGCTATTCGTTAGACTAGATGTGTAGGAGCGTTTGGGCTCGATGGGGTAGCTTTTGGAGTTTTGGACGCGGATTTGGGGATTTGGTAGTCCCCAGGATTATGCTCTTGGTATCGGGTTGAGATATTGTGTATTAACCCGTATTTCTTGTGATCGGGTCATTATTACAAATGATTTTGTAAAGTGTAATTTGTGTACCAAGGGTCATGATAGGTTGTTAAACGTATCATTACGATGTTATGTTTTGATTAAAACAGAGTTGAAAATGTATTGTATTAATGGGACCTTACTTATATAAAAAAAAATATACTCCGTTTTTGGTTAAACGGATTGGGGTTGTTACAAGTGGTATCAGAGCATAGTCTAAGGGAATTAGGTGACCTTGGAATAGGTGCCTGATCTTAGACTTATTGACGGTTGTGCGTTTTTGGTTAAACGGATTAGGGTTTTAAACAATATTATGCAAGCATGCTGATTCCAACTCATGTTCATACATTAGCATGCAATAGCAGAAGCTCTTAATAATCACCTGAGAATAAACATGCTTAAAACGTCAACAAAAATATTGGTGAGTTATAGGTTTAACCTATACATTTATCAAATTGTAACAATACACCACAAGATTTCATTTTTTTCCATAAATATACATCTCATATCAGGCACTTCGCAAACTGCATAGAGATAAAATTCATTCATATGTTGAACACCTAGTAACCGACCTTAACAAGATGCATATTGAATATCCCCATCATTCCGGGACTCTCATCGGATATGATAAATCGAAGTACTAAAGCATTCGTAACTCGGATTAGGCTTGTTGGGTCAAATAGATCTATCTTTAGGATTCGCATCAATTAGGGGCCATTTCCCTAATTCCTAAGCTACCAAGCTAAAAAGGGGCATATTCGGTTCGATAATCTAACATAGAAAGTATTATCGATTACTTGTGTCTATTTTGTAAAACATTTATAAAACTTCATGTATTCTCATCCCAAAAATAATAGATTTTTAAAAGTGGGACTATAACTCACTTTCACAGATTTTTACTTTGCCAGAAATAAGACTTGGCCACTGGTCGATTCACGAACCTATAACTAATATATACATATATATCAAAGTATAATCAAAATATATTCACAACATTTTTATTACGTTTTAATGATTTAAGTTTGTTAAGTTAGCAGTCCATCGTTAGTAATCTACAACTAATTGTCCATAGCTAATAGTACAAAAATAAATCAATATATATTATCTCAAATCAATCCACGACCTAGTGTATACAAGTCTCAGGCTAGATCACAACTCAAAGTATATATATTTTGAAATCAACCTCAACCCTGTATAGCAAACTCTAGCATTACAGCGTATAGAGTGTCTATGGTTGTTCCAAATAATATATATAGATGACGTCGATATGATATGTCAAACGTGTCTATGGTCTATCAAGATTACATAATATGTTAGAGTAAATGTATAATACAATATAAGTTAGTTAAGTTATGGTTAGAATAGATTTGTTACAAATTTCACGTAGCTACAATAAGCAAAAATATTCAATTTTGTTTTACCCATAACTTATTCGTTTTAAATCCGTTTTGAGTGATTCAAGTTGCCATGGTTTCATAATGAACTGAAATTTATGAAACTAAACAGAAAAAGTATAAGTTTATTGTCAGAAATATAGGTTTCAAGTCATTTTTGTAAGAGGTAGTCATTTAAGTCGAAAGAACGACGTCTTGATGACCATTTTGAAAAACATACTTCCACTTTGAGTTTAACCATGATTTTTTGATATAGTTTCATGTTCGTAGGAAAAATCATTTTCCCAGAAGGACAACTTTTAAATCAAATTTTATCATAGTTTTTAATTATCTAATCCAAAACAGCCCCCGGTTTCACTACGACGGCGTATGTCCAGTTTTATGGTGTTTTTCGTGTTTCCAGGTTTTAAATCATTATGTTAGAATATCATAAAGATATAGAATATGTGTTTAGTTGATTTTAAAAGTTAAGTTAGAAGGATTAACTTTGTTTGCGAACAAGTTTAGAATTAACTAAACTATGTTCTAGTAATTACATGTTCAAATCTTCGAATAAGATAGTTATATATATGAATCAAATGATGTTATGAACATCATTACTACCTCAACTATAGTAGATAAACCTACTGTAATTGACAAAAATAATCTTGAGCTTGAATGGATCTTTGATGGCTTGGAAGTTCTTGAAGCAGAATTATGACACGAAAATAATTTCAAGTAAGATTATTACTTGAATTAAGATAGTTTATAGTTATAGAAATCAAATCAAAGTTTGAATATGAGTATTACCTTGATTTAGAAAGATAACCTACTATAAATAACAAAGATTTCTTGATATTGGATGATCACTTGAAATGGATTTGCAAGATTGGAAGTAAGTTAGTAAACTTGAAACTGTTCTTGATGTGTTCTTGAGTTGTTGTTTTGTATCTTGATCTAGGTTAGGATTTATGAGCTAGATTGAGCTAGATTATGAAGAAAATGATGAAGAACACTTAGAAAAATATGTGAGAACTTGAGAGAGAGTAGTTTGATGCATGTAAGTTGCAAAATGAAAGTGTTATTGGTGATGGTTGAAAACGTGAATGGAGGCTTGACATATAGTCTCCATTAGTTTGTAATTTTGTGAGATATTTCATGCTAGTTGCCAAATGGTTGGTTCCACATGTTTGTTGACTATCTAGGGCTGCTAAGTACTGAATTATTATGTGTATATACCAATAGTATATATGTCTAGGAGCTGGGTATTGTACGAGTACGAATACGGTTGCATACGAGTAGAATTGTTGATGAAAATGAATGAGAATGCAATTGTAAGCATTTTTGTTAAGTAGAAGTACTTTGATATGTGTCTTGAAGTCTTTCAAAAGTGTACTAATACTTCTTAATATACTACATGTATATACATTTTAACTGAGTCATTAAGTCATCGTTAGTTGTTACATGTAAGTGTTGTTTTGAAACCTTTAAGTTAACGATCTCATTTAATGTTGTTAACCCATTATTATTATATCTAATGAGATGTTAAATTATTACATTATCATGAAATTATAATTAATATATATATATATATATATATATATATATATATATATATATATATATATATATATATATATATATATATATATATATATATATATATATATATATATATATATAGGGGCACGATCCATTGATAAGCTTAAAAGGAGTACAAACGGGATAAGCAAAACAAATTTTTTTTTTTTGAATTTTTTTACATTCATAATTCTGCATTAAAATGCACCTCTAATCAATTTTTTATATAAAAAAAGTTCAAAATCTTTCAAAAATCGATGATGAATGGTAAAATTAACCATTCATCGGGTTAATTTATCATTCATCTTGTTTATGATGAATGATAAAATTAATCAATGCTAAAAACAACCAGATGAATGGTTAAATTAACCATTCATCTGTTTTTTTATCATTCATCATAAACAGATGAATGGTTAAATTAACCATTCATCTGCTTTTTTTAGCATTGATTAATTTTATCATTCATCGCGAACAAAAAGAATGATAAATTAACCAGGTGAATGGTTAATTTTACCATTCATCATCAATTTTTACCATTCATCATCGATGTTTACCATTCATCGTCGATTTTCGAACGATTTTGTTAAAAAACTTTTTTAAATTTTTTCGTTTTCTTCTATTTGCATAGTAAAGGATCGTTTTTTTAAATTTTTTTTTTGAAATATATATATATATATATATATATATATATATATATATATATATATATATATATATATATATATATATATATATATAGTGTAACAATACCTTAATATGATACATATGTATTTAGTAAGACGTTGTTATATCGATTATCGTTATATATATCGTTTCGAGTTTCTTAACTTAGTAATCTCATTTTTATGTATTTAACTCATTGTTAATATACCTAGTGAGATACTTACTTATCATAATATCATGTTAACTATATATATATATATATATATATATATATATATATATATATATATATATATATCATATAGTTTTTACAAGTTTTAACGTTCGTGAATCGCGGTCAACTCGGGTGGTCAATTGTCTACATGAAACTCATTTCAAATAATCAAGTCTTAACAAGTTTGATTGCTTAACATGTTGGAAACATTTAATCATGCAAAAATAGTTTTCATTTTATATATATAATCATGAAAAAGTTCGGGTCACTACAGTACCTACCCGTTAAATAAATTTCGTCCCGAAATTTTAAGCAGTTGAAGGTGTTGACGTATCTTCTGGAAATAAGTGCGGGTATTTCTTCTTCATCTGATCTTCACGTTCTCAGGTGAACTCGGGTCCTCTACGAGCATTCCATCGAACCTTAACAATTGGTATTTTATTTTGCTTAAGTCTTTTAACCTCACGATCCATTATTTAGACGGGTTCTTCAATGAATTGAAGTTTTTCATTGATTTGGATTTCGTCTAATGGAATGGTGAGATCTGATGGAATTTAACATAATAACAAGTTTCTTAATGTTAATAAAATCATGAAACCAATTCATTTTAAGTTATAGCAAGCGGAAGCATAATTACTAAGAAAACAAGTTTATAAGCATAACCATTTTAATTGAATTCCATATAGTTATCAAGTTATGAAATAATGCTTACATATAACAAAGAAGGAAGAAGATTATACCTCCTCTAAGATGAGTTAGGAGCTGAATTTGGACAGCAATATGGATGATAAAGATGATGGAATAAAGCCTCTAACTTGAAGCCTCAAGCAAGTAATACCCCAAGCTTTCAATCACCAACACCCTCCTTTATGTGGTTAGGATTTTTGGACAATGAACTTAATTTGCAAGCTAAAAACCCTCTCTTCTCCCTTGAATAATTCGGCCAGCAAGTGAGTAAAAGGGATAACCAAACAATTTTATTATAAGATAGTCACTTGAAAAAATGCATGAGTCAAGGTCTTGGTTTAAAGAAAAGAGGCATGCATCTTAAGACTTGTGTTATTGAAAGTAACAAGAAAAAAGGCATGGAAGGAGTCTTAGAGACCCCCCAAAACCGTCCACCTCTTGAAGGGGTTTTTCAAAATGGTAATTTTTATAAAACTTGCATAAAACTTATTTATTTTCTTGCTACTTATATATTTTATAAACCTTTTATAAAATATAACATAATATAATTATTTAAACCTATAAATAATTAAATATAAATTATTCAAATAATTTATCTCAAGTGATAATATTTTTAGAAAACCGATTTTCTAAAGTTCAAGTGTAGCGTATTTACTTAATGATCCAATCGTTAAGATTAAATACATGTAAAGTGTCGGTAAGCTTGTTATTGGGTATGACCCGACTTGGATCATAACACATTAGCCACATTAATTTAATATGTCTCTCGGGCATACAAAATACCTTCAATCTCCCACTTGCACGAGAAACATAAGAAATTAATGCAAGTGATGGATACCACCTAACGACAGTCCATCACCCCCAATATGTTATGACTTTGTGCCATTCAATAACATCATCCCTTTCGAGTTCCCATCTCGAATATGAATAGGTGAATCTTTCATTTATCCTTTCATCCTAGATGTCATGTTAAACCCAAGAGATACAGAGTGATCACTCCCTTATAGATTTAACTTTATCAGGCCTTAGACATCTGACTCTCAATGAATAAGAGGGACAAATTCCATCTTGATTACATACGTCCTAAATATATCCCTTGCATTATACCTGAGCTCTTCCTTATGAACTACCATATTTCAGAATAGTGAAAGAAAGAATCAAGGCACAATACTTGGTAAATATCTGAACCCAATATGTATCTCAGGTCAGAGGATACAATGATATTCGCCTTTACTCAAGATTACATGTGATCAACCACGAAGGCTCCATTCAGTAAGTCTTGAGAGCGGGTCTTCCAATATTTGTATCCCACAAATATCTATGAACCTTGGTAGCAACCTTGCCCCACATTCAACCTGAATGTATACCAATCCAAGTTCATAATAGTCTAAACCTCACACTTGTTCCCACAAATGTGATCGACTACGGAATTTAGAATAATTTCTTATTCAAGGATAAAATATGCAAAATAGGAACATGACTCAATATAATAATTTAATACCATAAATATATTAATGAGTTTGAACAAATTTTATTCCATTACAATACTTAAAACAGATCATGACCAATCACTAGAATGTCGAAGCCCTAATGCACAAACATGTCCTGCATGTTTTGCTCCATGTAAGAGCTTCGTGAGAGGATCCGCTATATTAAGATCTGTGTGAACTTTGCGAATACATATCTTTCCCTTTTCAACTTCATCCCTTATGTAGCTGAATCTCCGCTTAATGTGACGGGTCTTTTGGTGTGCACGAGGTTCCTTGATTTGAGCAATCGCACCCTCGTTGTCACAAAAGATCTCAAGAGGGTCCTGAATGGAAGGGACTACTCCTAAGTCGTCGATGAATTTCTTCATCCATGCAGCTTCCTGAGCTGCCAATGAGGCGGCAATATACTTCGACTCTGTAGTGGATAATGCAACAACATCCTGTTTTGAACTCTTCCAAGAGACCGCACCTCCATTTAATGTGAAGACATAACCGGATTGTGATCGAGAATCATCTCGATCAGTTTGGAAACTCGCGTCCACGTAACCCTTTACAGCAAGTTCCTCCTCACACCCGTATATTAGAAACATATCCTTAGTCCTTCCAAGGTATTTCAATATACTTTTAACAGCAATCCAATGACTATTTCCTGGGTTATTCTGGTATCTACTTGTCAAGCTGAGAGCGCATGACACATCCGGTCTAGTGCATATCATTGCATACATGATTGACCCAATAGCAGATGCATACGGGACTCTCTTCATTCTCTCTTGTTCATCTTTCATGGTAGGACACTGAGATGAACTGAGAGGCATTCCTCTTTGAATAGGTACCAAACCACTCTTAGAGTTCTCCATCTTGAACCTTTTCAAGACCTTTTCAATGTATGCACTTTGATTCAAACCTATCAGTTTCTTGGATCTATTCCCGTAGATCCCAATCCCCAAGACGTATTGTGCTTCTCCAAGATCCTTAATGGAGAAACATTTACTTAGCCAAGTTTTGACACCTTCCATTGCCGGAATATCATTTCCAAATAACAATATATCATCTACATATAGTACAAGGAACATGATAGTGCTCCCACTAGTTTTCTTGTATACACAAGCTTCATCACCATTTTTTATGAAGCCAAATTTCTCAGCTTCCTCATTAAAACGATGATTCCACATTCTAGATGCTTGTTTCAATCCGTAGATTGACTTCTTTAACTTGCATACCTTTTTAGGATATTTCGGATCAACAAAACCTTCAGGCTGAACCATATAGACATCTTCCATAAGATATCCATTTAGGAAAGCGGTCTTGACATCCATTTGCCATATTCCATAATCATAATGAGCAGCAATGGCAAATAATATCCTAATAGACTTTAGCATCGCCACAGGTGAAAAAGTTTCATCATAGTCAACCCCTTGAGTTTGAGTGAAACCTTTTGCTACAAGTCTAGCTTTATATGTATCCAAGTTTCCATGTATGTCGGTTTTCATTTTGAAAAGCCATTTACAATCAACTAGCCTAGAGCCAGCAGGTTGTGCAACAAGTTCCCAAACTTGGTTGTCATACATGGATTGCATCTCAGCGTTCATGGCTTCCTGCCATTTATCCTTATCAATCCTTGATAAAGCATCTTGGTAGTTTGCTGGTTCATCCAAATCAACCACATAGCAACCATCCATGAGAAACCCATATCTCCCAGGAGGATTACTAATCCTACCAGATCTGCGAACGTCTTGTGTATTTTGATCATCCATTTGATCATTCTCAACATTTTCATGTTGAGTGCTAGTGTCAACCAATTGTGTATCATCTACTTGATTTTGAATCTCTTCAAGATTTATTTTCCTTTCACTTTCGCCTTCCATTAAGAACTTAGTTTCAAGGAATTCTGCCTTCCGTGCAACAAATACATTCTGCTCGGAAGGATCATAGAAAAAATATCCCATATTATCCTTGGGATATCCTATGAAGATACACTTCGTGGATCGAGCATTCAACTTATTAGGGACGTAACACTTAGGATAAGCTTCACATCCCCATACCTTTAAGTATGATAGAGACAGAGGTTTTTCAAACCATATCTCATGAGGTGTTCGTTCCACTTTCTTGGTTGGGGCCATGTTTAAAATACGAGCAGCGGAGCATAGACAATAACCCCAAAATGAGAGAGGTAACGAGCTTCTAGCCATCATGGATCGAACCATATCCATTAGGGTTCGGTTCCTCCTCTCGAAAACTCCATTTAGCTGGGGTGTTCCAGGAGGAGTGAGTTGCGAGATAATCCACAACTTCTAAGATGATCTTGGAAGGCATCGCTTAGGTATTCACCTCCTCTATCGGTACGAAGTACCTTGATTGTCTTATTGAGTTGATTTTGCACTTCGTTTTGATACTCTTTGAATGCTTCAAAAGTTTCGTCCTTATGTCTTAATAAGTAGACATATCCGAAACGACTGAAGTCATCAATGAAAGTAACGAAGTATCTTTCACCATTCCTAGTTCTGGGCTTAAAGGGTCCAAATACATCCGAATGTATTAATCCCAATAAGTCCTTAGCCCTTTCATAGGTCCCTTTGAAAGGTGCTTTAGTCATTTTGCCTTGTAAACAAGATTCACATACATCAAACGAGTCCAGTTCATTTGATTTCAAAAGTCCATTCTTTTGAAGTGTATGCATTCGATTCTTGTTTATGTGACCAAGGCGACAATGCCATAAGTAGGAATCACTCAAATCTCTTTTAAGATTCTTGGTGTTTGCATGGAACATTGAGCTATTGTATGATGTGTCATCATGAACCAATTCATAAATACCATTCGAAGGAGAAGCCTTAAAATAGAACACATTATCTAAAGAAACATGGATATCATCATTAATGAAATTAAGATTAAAACCATATTGTTTCAAACGGGATACAGAAATAATGTTTCGTGATAAATCGGGTGCATACAAAACATTTTTCAAAACATGCTCCAAACCACTTGGTAGCTTCAAAACAATGTCTCCTTGAGCTTTCACTTGCACCCTTGCTCCATTTCCCATGAAGAGACTTGTTGTTCCCGTATCTTGATCACTTCTTTTGAACCCTTGCAAAGAATTACAAATATGAGTTCCACATCCTGTGTCTAATACCCATGTATTAGAAGAAGTAATACTAAGCTCAATGTATACCATATATACATTACCTGAGGTTTGCCCTGCATCCCTCTTTTTCTTCAACTCCTTAAGGTAGACCGGGCTGTTGCATTTCCAGTAACCCATTTCACCGCAACCAAAGCACGGATCTTCCTTGGGGTTAGCTTTTCCTGCAACCTTTTGCTTCTTGTTGTTGGTTGGGGTAACCATCTTCCCCTTTCCCTTGCCCTTGCCTTGGTAGGCGGGTCCTTTCCTCTTAGCAGCCTTTGGCTTAGAAGAGTTATAGTTTTTGGACCCACCTTCATTGATTGTAAACACGGGTGAAGCCCTTTTACCCATGCTTGCTTCTGCCGTCTTAAGCATGGCATGTAACTCGCCAATGCTTTTATCCCATCCATTCATGTTGTAACTCATTACAAATGTGTCAAACCTCTTTGACAAGGAATTAAGGATAAGGTCCGTGGCTAATTCATTAGACATGTTGCAATTTAGACGGTATGCACGATCAATTAGGCTTTTCATCTTAAGGACATAAGATGAAACGGATTGGGAGTCATCCATCCGACATGCATGAAGTGCTCGAACCGTTTCGAAGCGCTCGACACGAGCTTGTTGAAGGAACATCTCCTTCAACTGTGTGATCATGTCATATGCACTATGATGCTCAAAATCCTTTTGGAGTTCGGGTATCATAGTCCCAAGCATGAGGCAAGAAACTTGCAACGAATTGGTGCAATATTTCTCCCAATAAGCCATGGCTTCCGTATCATCCTCGTCCGGTTGATCGGGAATGGGGTCTTCCAACACATACGCCCTGTCCTCTAGTTTGAGGACGATTATTAGATTGCGGAACCAATCCATGAAGTTTGTATGGTTGAGTTTTTCCTTTTCGAGGATTGACCTCAACGATAGGTTGTTAAAGTTAATAGGTGCGTTAGGAATGTTGTTGTTGTTATTGGCGGCCATCTGCAAAATGTAACAAAGTTGTTTAAGTAACAATTTTAATTTAACAATCAATACCCTTTAAATCCAATTGATATTTATTAAATTTTAGAATCCAACGGTAAACCAAATTTCGGTTAGGTGACCTTTATCCCGTCATTTAATTAGCTAGGTAGTCATTATATGACAATTGCAATCCTTTTGCAACTTCTAAGTTATGGGATCATGCAATCCTTTTGCATGGCATATTATCCCATCAACGCCTATTTGTTCATCATTCTTCGGTGATCCTAAGTTCACAATTTCCAAATCAAGTCGTCCTACTTGTGTAAACGTGTAAACTTAACATACAAGTGGTTAGGTGACCTTTATCCCACAAGCATGCAAAATTCACCTTAATAATATTAGTTTGTTCATGATGGTTAGGTGACCTTTATCCCATCATGAGTTCCCTAATATGTCTAAGTGTCACATAAAAGGATGGCGTTTAACTTGTTTACCTTGTTTGTTAAAGGGATTTTAAGTTTTCATTATTTCTAGTTTGAGAAAACTTTTATGCCATACACCAACATGCATTTAGTGTATGGTTCATTTGAAATCCATTTTCAGGTCATGTAATTTTAGCCAATTACTTGATATAAACCATTTTATACATATGATCCTTATCATGTTCTTAATAACTGTTTATTAATATCCTTTTTGCCATTTCAATTTAACAGATTAAATTGTGGTTTGGTAAATTTCATGTTGTTAATAATTTAAGCAATTAAATTTTAGTTTTGCTTGTTGTTAACTTGTGTGATAACTTGTTGTAGTAACATGCACAATCCACAATCATACAAGAAATTAAAACAACCACGCATGCAAAACAAATGTTCACAATCAAGCCTTTTGGTAGACATTTTGTTTAGTCGAAAACAAAATGCCACCGGTCAATGGGTAAAACACAAAGTAAGAGGTTTTAACCTCCCACTTAACCTTGCATCCACATGCTTCTTGTGTTCTTCCTTGTGATCTTCATGCATCTTCATCTTGTTACAAAATATATCCTAATACATTTTGTCTAGAAAATGAAAATACATCCTAATCTATTTTACATGCCAAATATAAAATAAATTACATAACCAAAATTAATATTACATACCAAATGAATAATTAATTTTACAAACCAAATTGAATGAATATTACAACCATTCAACCAAACAAATATCCATTCAAACACACATGCATACATCATAAGGTCAAGGCATTGATTGTGAACTACAATATACAACAAATATGACCAATTTGCAAGTTCCAAACCCACTTTTGGAACCCTCAAAATTCGGCCAAAATCATGAACCCACCCAAACCCGAATATTTTTACATTCTACTTTCATGCATGTACATAGAATGCAAAGTTGGTGGGTTTTAAAGACCATATATAAGAAGCATATTTCATAGACTTCGGCTCTAGATACCATTGATGGAATTCAACATAATAACAAGTTTCTTAATGTTAATAAAATCATGAAACCAATTCATTTTAAGTTATAACAAGCGGAAGCATAATTACTAAGAAAACAAGTTTATAAGCATAACCATTTTAATTGAATTCCATATAGTTATCAAGTTATGAAATAATGCTTACATATAACAAAGAAGGAAGAAGATTATACCTCCTCTAAGATGAGTTAGGAGCTGAATTTGGACAGCAATATGGATGATAAAGATGATGGAATAAAGCCTCTAACTTGAAGCCTCAAGCAAGTAATACCCCAAGCTTTCAATCACCAACACCTTCCTTTATGTGGTTAGGATTTTTGGACACTTAATGAACTAAATTTGCAAGCTAAAAACCCTCTCTTCTCCCTTGAATAATTCGGCCAACAAGTGAGTAAAAGGGATAACCAAACAATTTTATTATAAGCTAGTCACTTGAAAAATTGCATGAGTCAAGGTCTTGGTTTAAAGAAAAGAGGCATGCATCTTAAGACATGTGTTATTGAAAGTAACAAGAAAAAAGGCATGGGAGGAGTCTTGGAGACCCCCCAAAACCGTCCACCTCTTGAAGGGGTTTTTCAAAATGGTAATTTTTATAAAACTTGCATAAAACTTATTTATTTTCTTGCTACTTATATATTTTATAAACTGTAACACCCGTTTTTCAGTTACACGTTATTTCGAGCGTCATTCGAAATACGAGGCATGTAAGTGTATATTTGGATCCCAAATAAAGTTGGATTTGATGTTCAAAAACCTTACCATTGGATAGTAAATCTCATTACGTTTCCAATGATATTTGATTCGTCGAAAACGGAGTTACGGTTTGAAAGTTACGACCAAAACAAGTTCAGTTTCAGACTCAGTTAATTGGGACTCCATCCAGACTTCAGGACGCCGTCCTGAAATGAAGGTTAGGACGCCGTCCAAGCTTTTTGGACGCCGTCCAAAGTGCCTGACAGGCCAGCAGCTGTATTTTAAAGGTTTTAAAAGAGGGTATTTGAGTCTTTTCACTTGGGGGTCGGTTTTGAGCCTCTAAAACTGATCCAACCTCTATCTTATCCTCATTTTCACCTCTTCAACCTTCTCACTAACACTCCAAACCCTAGAGAGAGGGGGAGAGTTTTAGAGAGGAAAGCTCCATTGAAGAAGAAGGATGTTGATTTCGGGTTAAGGTGCAAGAGTTAATGTTGTTTACATCGTTCACGGCTACGTGGTGGTAGTGTTGGTAAGCTCTAAATCCGAATTTCTTTGTTAAGATTATTGTTTGAGTTAAAGTTAGTGCTAGTTAGGGTTATAACCCATTTATTGTGAAGTTTGGGGGTTTTTGGGGAAGATTCATGTATGTAAACCCGAATTGGTGACTTAGGGTTTCAATTGATGGAATTGTTAGTTTGGACCTTGCATGTGTTAGTTAAACCTTAGAACACTTGTGTTGACTTGATTTTTGGGTGTAAACCCTAATCTAGGTCAAAATGGGTCAAATGGGTATTTTGGGTCAAGTAAGCTTGATTCGGTGTCAAACTAAGTTATGGGTCAAGATTTGATGAACCAAGTATATAAATGTTTTATTCAAGTGTTAAATGGTATTTTGGAAAGTTAGTCACTAGCCGTTAGTGATTAAAGATGTTTTTGGGACTTATGTCAAAATGGGCGGTTTTTGGTGATAGGTGTAAACCCTTGGTTAAGGGTGTTGAAGTCGAATTCTCTCGTAGAGAATGTATGTTGATTGTTTGTATATCTATATGCGTATTATAGGTAAAAGGTTTGCTCGGTTGCTTTTGGAGGCGATTTACGTTTGTAACTTGTGCGGGCAATTCGAGGTGAGTGGAATAATTATATGCGTATGTATATAATGTATCTATTTGTTGTAGCGTGAAAGGTGTAGTGTTGAGGTGTTAAGACACCACGTTTCACGTGAAGAGTGTAGCATCGAGGTGTTAAGATGCCACTCGGGTGTAGCATCGAGGTGTTAAGATGCCACCTAGGAGTGTAGTGTCGAGGTGTTAAGACACCACTCCATAAAATAATGAGTGTTGCATCGAGGTGTTAAGATGCCACTCGGGGTGATGTGCTGAGGTGTTAAGGTGCCACCCTAGGGGTTAGTGGTGCGAGGTGTTAAGTGCCCTAACGGATGTTATGAACACCGATGGCGTTTTCGCGAGCGCCGTTCCCTTGTACTATTGGTTAACCATGGTTATTTGTGTTGTAGCGTAAGCATATTATATTTGTTCATATTATATATGCTTTTGTTATGCTAGCTTGATTATTGGAGGTTATAGCTTGTAATTGTGATGATAAGCTAATTGTGTTGCTAGCATGTATGCGGTATGTGAGTAAGTGTTTGCAAGTAGGTATATTATATATGTATGTGTATAATTATTGCATTCACTAAGCTTTATGCTTACCCCTCTCGTTGTTTACCATTTTACAGGTATTTTGTTATGAAGCTAGCTAGTTGTTAGACTAGATGAATAGGAGCGCTTGGGCTCGAAGGGGTAGCTTTTGGTTATATGGACGCGGATTGGGGATTTGGTAGTCTCCGGGATTATGCTCTTGGTATCGGGTTGGGTTGTAGAGTTCTAATCCGTCTAAAGAGATAAATGGGTCGAAACTGCTACTTTATTTGTAAAACGGGTCATTGTGAGCCCGGGGTTGTAAAACTTGTTTTTATGGTGGCAATATCTTAGTTTTACTTAATATGTCATATTGTGAAAATGGTTTCGTTGAAAAGTGTCGGGGAGCGAGTCTTTCGCTCGCGTGTAAACAAAAATTGATCAGTCCACTTTAGTTCATTTGGACGCCATTCAGAATCATGGGATGCCGTCCTGGTCTTTATCTCTGGACGCCGTCCAGATATTGGGACGCCGTCCAGATACGCTGTCTGACAAATTTTTTTTTTAAGGCGTGTTTTTGGTAAAACGATGTCGGGTTGTTACAAGTGGTATCAGAGCATAGTCTAAGGGAATTAGGTGACCTTAGAATAGGTGCCTAGTCTTAGACTTATTGGCCGTTGTGCGTTATTTGCGGGACTTGTAGGAATACGGGTCGGATTAAGATTTGTTAGTGCCTTAGAGTAGGTGACTAACTAGGACTAGTGCTTGTCCAAAGTGTGATGATGTGGGGCCTTATTTCACGTGTAAATTAGTGCCTTAGATTGCTAGTTCCTAAGGTAAGTAGGCGAACTTGGACGTTGTTTTAGTGATAGTCACCTAGGTTGTAGGTTGACTTGTCGTTGTTGTGTACTTGTGTACATTTATTACTATTGTATATTGGTGTATATATATATACAGGTATCTAATTGGTTCGTTGTCTTAGAGATGAATCTATTGGAGAGATTCAAAGGTTTGGCGGTTTTGAGTGATCAAGTTCACGGTAAGGACTTTGGTCATTCGAGTACTAGGAGTTATCGCGTGTTATTTTGTGTGAATGTTGCGTCAGTCCGGGTAAAGTACTTTGCGTGACCATGTGGAAATGGTAAGGTACGCATTTGTAATAGTGACCGATCACCATTATTACGAAAGTGTATCTTGACATCAAGCATGACATGACGAGTACCGAACGGAGGAAACGTGGCATGGTTGGGGTAGATTCGGGATAAATGAGGAATCTTTATTGCTTCCTAAGTGATAGTTGTCTCGGGTGATGTGCTTGTAGTCGCATAGGGTTTGTTGCGAGTCGTGAAGTGTTACGATGGAATCGGTTAGTTAAGTGAGCGAGCTAACTCACGAGTTTGGTGCGTGCTTAGCCACCCTAAGTAGTGGGTGCATTATTGAGATTATAATTGGTTTTAGTTACCCATCGTAACTAGGATGACCGATTTACGCTTGAGTGTGTGCGACGAGGACTTGAATTCCGTAATGGAATGCGACAAGTCTAATAATTGTAGTTTTGAGTTACACTCGGTAGAGTGTGTAGTTAGATAATCGTGTTAGGATTCTCGTTGTGAGTCGCCTTGGAATTGGCGAATCGAGGAGTCTTCGGGTCGTTAAACTCATGGGAGTGGGACCCATGTAATGTTGATTGCGTTAGTGTGTTGTGGATTATAGGGCAACATTCCTAATGGAATATCCCTTGTAGTAGTGGTTTTATCGAGATGTAGAAGGGTGTAAGACTTGGTATCCCCAAGCATCTCCTTGTGTTAGATGAAGGGCCTCATTAGGCTATATCGTTTGGCCTTGTGGAAACTGCGGGTAGCGTGTGATCGCTAGGAACTTTCGATAAGACAATAAACCGTAAGGTTGTCGGGTAGGTATGACTTCGGGTCATTATTATAGAGAGATGGGTGACATCGGGTGTATGGAACCTAAAGATCGATTTTCTAAAATTCATTTGATTGTGGTGGGAGTCTGCATGACCTGCGTCAGGTGCCTTTTTATACCTGCTAGGGTAATGTTCAACTCCGGTAGTGGTGTGATCACTTTGTGCTTAGGGTGCCCGTGAGATACCCTTGGAAGCATCGGAGATTATAATAGTGATCGATGGGTGATGGTAATTCGACGTTTGTGAAAGTCGAAGTTTAAGAGCATTGTGATGAATACTTCTTATGAAGTGACGGGTGAGCGAATCTTGTTGCTCTTAAGTGATAGACGGGTAAAGATGACCGGTGAGCCGGTGACGGAGTTAATGGTCGGTTAGTCCGAAGGGTTTTGATGAAGTGTTGATATTATGGTGGACGCAATTATGGTGTCAGAATTGGTCACTCTTCTCCATGAGAGTGAGCAATTGTTGATAACGATTCGTCAAGTGGAAGGTCGGGTGATCTCGACTGAGAATCACAGCTAAGTAAGCAGCGTGACATATGCCTAGGCTTAGAGGCATATGTAAGACTTTGGTAGAGTTTGCTTTTCAAACGATTAAGGTAGTTAGTTGTGAATTGTGGGATGAAGGTGCGATTTCATCGCGTGTACGACGTCTCAAGTGATTGTGCATGTCGGCTCTGAGAGCCTAAAGCGAATTTGCGGTGAATTGATGTTTATGACCAACGGTGAGAATGGTCAGGTGTGACATGGAATTACAATTCCGCGGGATGTTATCATCTTGGCGGTGAGAATAGGGAGATAAATCCTAAGTGGGGGAGTTTTTACTGCAGCCCGAGGAAAACTCCAGTGGTGTTATGTATAGTGAAATGTCGGAGCGTACCGTGCTAAGCCTCAATAGGTATTCGGAGTTCCTGACGAGGAAGAGTGACGGGTTGCTAATGACGACTCGAGATCGTGCTTTACGATTGTGAGTTACAACTCTGGAATGTTATGCGTGAAGATCGTAATGATGGGATCGAAGGAAGTGTAAGACTTCCTATGTAAGGTGGTCGTGTAGTACCAATGTGCGGTATGAGACCAAATGTGAAGTTTGAGATCCCGGAGTGAGAGAATGAAGTGTCGTTGCGAGTGCTCCCGTAGAAAAAAAAAATCTGGGTTGTCATGAAACCCGGACAGTATAATTGAATGAGAACGAGTTCGATATCGTGGCGAATATCGTATTTTCCCTGTCGGGAAATGCAATCGTGAAGATTGTCAGTGGATTATTCCACTTTATGGACGAATGTGAGGCGGAGAGTGTCGATTCTGATTGTCTCACATCGAGACACGCGGATGTTGTTTGTTTGCGAGAGTGTGTTCCCTAGTAATGCGACTGTTAGTTGCATTGAAATGTCGAGACCATCTTTAACGGACGGTCTAGGTAGGAAGGTTCACCTGGTGTGGTGAATATTTTTGTAGATCGCGTGGCGAATTGCGGAATTTTATGATGATAATTCGCCTTGACGGGATTCTAGTATATGATTAGTCTCCATGCTAGTACTAGGAAGCCGTCAGGTGTGGTTGTGTCGTAGGGTTTAGAGGAGGAACCCTCATCGAGTGTTGATATTTTGCTCAGCACATGGTGTATTATTGTTGTCCTGGATTAATCCAGTGACGGATTGGTCGTGTACGGATTGACTGATTGAGTGATATGGTTACGAACGTAGCTTGTGGTAAGTTGTAGCCGAGAGAACTTGAAGGTATATGTAGTGATTTTCGTATTTTCCTAAATGGAAATTCTGGACGTTGAGTGTATGAGATATCGTTTATTGCGGTAGTGCACGCTAGTGATTATTAGCGTGTGGTTAGATCTTCAGATTTGTATAAGATGTTATGGATGTCGGGCTTGGTTGTGTTTCGTAAGATCGTGAGGCGTGACGACGATGTTTGTCGGCAAATTGTTCTACTTTTAGGACGATTGTGAAGTGTATGGTATGAGTTTGGATACTCGGCGTAGGAGCAACGGTTACGGTTGTTTCGACTCGTGGGTTGATTACCCAATATTGTGGTATTATGATGCGTTAGTGCACGAAGCGAGGATTCGGATGAGTTTACTACTTGTGTGACTCCGCGTTGGAAGCGGAAATGTTCGTGGGAGAAGTGCTTAACTTCTAGTGTTTGTGCGGATCACGAGGACGTGATCCAATTTAAGTGGGGGAGAGTTGTAACACCCGTTTTTCAGTTACACGTTATTTCGAGCGTCATTCGAAATACGAGGCATGTAAGTCTATATTTGGATCCCAAATAAAGTTGGAGTTGATGTTCTAAAACCTTACCATTGGATAGTAAATCTCATTACGTTTCCAACGATATTTGATTCGTCGAAAACGGAGTTACGGTTTGAAAGTTACGACCAAAACAAGTTCAGTTTCAGACTCAGTTAATTGGGACTCCGTCCAGACTTCAGGACGCCGTCCTGAAATGAAGGTTAGGACGCCGTCCAAGCTTTTTGGACGCCGTCCAAAGTGCCTGACAGGCCAGCAGCTGTATTTTAAAGGTTTTAAAAGAGGGTATTTGAGTCTTTTCACTTGGGGGTCGGTTTTGAGCCTCTAAAACTGATCCAACCTCTATCTTATCCTCATTTTCACTCTTCCACCTTCTCACTAACACTCCAAACCCTAGAGAGAGGGGGAGAGTTTTAGAGAGGAAAGCTCCATTGAAGAAGAAGGATGTTGATTTCGGGTTAAGGTGCAAGAGTTAATGTTGTTCACCTCGTTCACGGCTACGTGGTGGTAGTGTTGGTAAGCTCTAAATCCGAATTTCTTTGTTAAGATTATTGTTTGAGTTAAAGTTAGTGCTAGTTAGAGTTATAACCCATTTATTGTGAAGTTTGGGGGTTTTTGGGGAAGATTCATGTATGTAAACCCGAATTGGTGACTTAGGGTTTCAATTGATGGAATTGTTAGTTTGGACCTTGCATGTGTTAGTTAAACCTTAGAACACTTGTGTTGACTTGATTTTTGGGTGTAAACCCTAATCTAGGTCAAAATGGGTCGAATGGGTATTTTGGGTCAAGTAAGCTTGATTCGGTGTCAAACTAAGTTATGGGTCAAGATTTGATGAACCAAGTATATAAATGTTTGATTCAAGTGTTAAATGGTATTTTGGAAAGTTAGTCACTAGCCGTTAGTGATTAAAGATGTTTTTGGGACTTATGTCAAAATGGGCGGTTTGTGGTGATAGGTGTAAACCCTTGGTTAAGGGTTTTGAAGTCGAATTCTCTCGTAGAGAATGTATGTTGATTGTTTGTATATCTATATGCATATTATAGGTAAAAGGTTTGCTCGGTTGCTTTTGGAGGCGATTTACGTTTGTAACTTGTGCGGGCAATTCGAGGTGAGTGGAATAATTATATGCGTATGTATATAATGTATCTATTTGTTGTAGCGTGAAAGGTGTAGTGTCGAGGTGTTAAGACACCATGTTTCACGTGAAGAGTGTAGCATCGAGGTGTTAAGATGCCACTCGGGTGTAGCATCGAGGTGTTAAGATGCCACCTAGGAGTGTAGTGTCGAGGTGTTAAGACACCACTCCGTAAAATAATGAGTGTTGCATCGAGGTGTTAAGATGCCACTCGGGGTGATGTGCCGAGGTGTTACGGTGCCACCCTAGGGGTTAGTGGTGCGAGGTGTTAAGTGCCCTAACGGATGTTATGAACACCGATGGCGTTTTCGCGAGCGCCGTTCCCTTGTACTATTGGTTAACCATGGTTATTTGTTTTGTAGCGTAATCATATTATATTTGTTCATATTATATATGCTTTTGCTATGCTAGCTTGATTATTGGAGGTTATAGCTTGTAATTGTGATGATAAGCTAATTGTGTTGCTAGCATGTATGCGGTATGTGAGTAAGTGTTTGCAAGTAGGTATATTATATATGTATGTGTATAATTATTGCATTCACTAAGCTTTATGCTTACCCCTCTCGTTGTTTACCATTTTACAGGTATTTTGTTATGAAGCTAGCTAGTTGTTAGACTAGATGAATAGGAGCGCTTGGGCTCGAAGGGGTAGCTTTTGGTTATATGGACGCGGATTGGGGATTTGGTAGTCTCCGGGATTATGCTCTTGGTATCGGGTTGGGTTGTAGAGTTCTAATCCGTCTAAAGAGATAAATGGGTCGAAACTGCTACTTTATTTGTAAAACGGGTCATTGTGAGCCCTGGGTTGTAAAACTTGTTTTTATGGTGGCAATATCTTAGTTTTACTTAAAATGTCATATTGTGAAAATGGTTTCGTTGAAAAGTGTCGGGGAGCGAGTCTTTCGCTCGCGTGTAAACAAAAACTGATCAGTCCACTTTAGTTCATTTGGACGCCATTCAGAATCATGGGACGCCGTCCTGGTCTTTATCTCTGGACGCCGTCCAGATATTGGGACGCCGTCCAGATACGCTGTCTGACAAATTTTTTTTTAAGGCGTGTTTTTGGTAAAACGATGTCGGGTTGTTACATAAACCTTTTATAAAATATAACTGCAACGACCCGGATTTTTCCGATCATTTTATACCTATGAGATTAATATTTACATAAATTAAACCTTACCAACATGATAAGTAATCTAAATTGTTGAGATTTATATTTTTAAAAAGAGTTTTACACAACGTTTGACCGTCCAATTTGACCGATGATATCACGAACTATATAACAAACGATAATTATAAGTTTGTGTATATATATGTATTTATATATATTTAACATGATCTAAGAATGGTTTAACATCCTATTGTGTACTAATAACAATAAGTTATAAGTATACTTTGAGACTACTAACTTAAGTTTTCAAAATGATAACTATACGTAACGTTATTTGACACATATACCTTTAACCTATAATACTTATACAAGTATCGTATAAATATGTATTTAATCACTTTTAAAGGGCTTGTATACATAAAACAATATAACTATATTTACAAAAGATAGCTATATTTGAATTCTCGTTCCGTTTCCTCAAAATTTCTACATGTATACCTAGAGTATATGTACTCGTATCATACTCAGCTCCTATACGTATTTACTATTAGTATATACACATCACAATCACTTTATTAGCAGCCATGAGTCAGCCAATTTTGGATCTTAGCATGCATGATTAATCAATTTGGCATATTACAAGACTTTTGCACAATATTACAAATTTATACATCTTTTCACCACCATTTATACTCCATTCCAATTTCATTTTTTTACTACACATTTTCTCTAACCAAAAACACACTCTTAGGAACCTTAAGTGTTCTTCACAATCTCAGCAAATAACCATGAAGATCTAGCTTCAAAAACAAGCCTTAATCATCATAATAAATTCCTTACAAGAAAACTTCAATAATCCTTCCAAAAATACAAGTTTACTTCCAACCTTTTGATCCAAATCCACCACTCTTTTGGTTCTAAGATTTTTCTCATCTTTTACAGTAACTTTGTCCAAGTAACTTGAGGTAGTAACCTTGTTCATAACCTTATTCGATTCATATTTATATAGCTATCTTATTTTGTGTTGTAAAATTTTAACAACATGAACATAGTTTGAATGATTTCAAACTTGTTTGCAAACTAAATAGATCCTTCTAACTTAACTTTTAAAACACTTCAAGACCTGTAATATATCATAATGATATGCTAACTTAACAAGATATAACTTGGTTTTACAAAGAACATCTTAAAAACTGAATCTACGTCGTCGGAGTGCAACCGGGGGCTGTTTTGGGTTGGATAATTAAAAACCATCTTAAGCTTTGAATTGGAAGTTCATGTTCTGGAAAAATGATATTTCTTATGAATATGTTAACACATAAAAATTTCATGGTTTAACTCAAAGTGTAAGTATTTTTAGAAAAATGATCATTAAATGTTGTTTTTATGATGGAAAATGATCACTTTCATAAGTTTCACCAAAGTTTGACCTATAACCTGTGATTTCGAATACAACCTAAGGTATTTTCAGTTCATATTCTTAAAATTTGACTCGATCCAAGGAAGTGGCAAGTTGAACCAATAAAAACGGAGTTGTAATGAAGAAACTACGACTAAAACAAGATCGGGTATCCGAAGCTAGTTTAGCTACGAAAATATTTGGAGAAAAATTAAATTAATCATATATTTCTAATTAATATGATATTTCATATATATTTACTTATGATTTGATTTTATATATTTCAGGACCACCCGTAAACAACACGAGAAGATTAATCATAAGACCTCATGATTGTACGCAACACGTCATTTGACAACACGGTACTTTATGTACGCAACACGTCATTTGACAACATGGTACCATGAGTCGAGATTAATTCTGATCAATACGAATACGATGGGGTCTTTATTTATTTTATTTAAGCAACTAATTGTGGACCACTAACATCGGACTGCTAACTACGGACTAAGAAAATATTAAAAGTATTAAAAGTATATATATATATATATACATACATATATATATATATATATATATATATATATATATATATATATATATATATATATATATATATATATATATATATATATATATATATATATATATATATATATATATATATATATATATATATAACGATTATATATATGGTTAGGTTCGGGATATCTATCGGAGACCAAGTCGTGATAAATACCTTCAAGGAAAAAGTGAGTATATAGTCCCACTATTAAACTCTAAATATTTCGGGATGAGAATACATGCATTTTATGATTTACGTTATGGACACAAGTGATTAAAAATATATATTCTACGTTGAGTTGTACCACTGGCATACTTCCCTGTAACTTGGTAACTATTATTTACATGAGGTATTGTAAACGCGAATCCTGTTGATAGATCTATCGGACCTGACAACCCCAACCGGACTGGACGACCAGTATTCAACGGTTGCACAGTACTTCGTTTCGGTAAATACACTTGGTACGGTGTAGTAAGATTTCATAATAAAGGGAATATGCGACGTTGATTAAATGTTAAGTATGGTTATCAAGTGCTCAACAACTTAGAATATTTTTATTAAAACGTTTATATATGAAATCTTGTGGTCTATATTTATAACGCTACCGGCATTAAACCTATATCTCACCAACTTTATGTTGACGTTTTAAGCATGTTTATTCTCAGGTGATAACTAAAAGCTTTCGCTGCAACATGTTGAATTTAAGCAAGATCTTGAGTATGCATATTTGTGTCAAAAATAAAACTGCATATCGGAGGATTTGTAATGTAAAATATGTTGGAAGTCATATTGTTATTATCACATGTAAAGTTTGTAAGTCTAAGATTATCGCTAAACGATAATCATTATTAAGTTGTTTAAACCTTGTATTTGTAATAAAAGCTATGGTTTGTATTGTAAAAACGAATGCAGTTTTTGAAAAATGTCGCATATAGAGGTCAATACCTCGCGATGAAATCATATGTTATTGTAATCGTCCTTATGGTTAAGGTCGGGTTATGACATGTGGTATCAGAGCGTTGGTCTTAGAGAACCAGAAAATTTGCATTAGTGTGTCTTATCGAGTTTGTTAGGATGCATTAGTGAGTCTGGACTTTGACCGTGTTTGATTTAGAAAACTATTACTTATCCCTGTTGGTTAAAAAAATTAATATGTAAATATTATGTGATACTAACATGCTAGTTGTTATGTGATAGATATCTAGCTTAGAACTTGTTATCACATTCAGCGACTCCGAACCAGAATCTTTAGATGGTGTTCCAGTCATTAACCTATCCGATGATGAAAACGACACCTTTGGGGAAGACTCACAAGTTCCGGATGAATCAATTGAAGAGGAACCGGAAAGTGATCCTGAGGAGGAAGAAATACAGGAAATTACGAAAGACAAGTTCGAACGAGGAAAGAAACGAAAGGCTACTGAAATGGAAAATCCAAATCCCGAGTCTAGAGAGGATGTTGTGGCACCAACTCTACCAGATACTTCCACACCTATTCCCGCTATTCCTATTAGTTCTATCCCGACATCCAGTTCTTCGGTTCCTCAGCCAAAATGCAGGGAGACAACCAGGATAACCTTTAAGCGATTTCTTTGAACACAAATGCTTTGGGTTAAATGATACGCTGTTGTTTTAAACCATGGGATCATATAATGTTTTGTATAATATTACTAGTGTGGTTTGCTTAATGTTTGATGTAAGATAAGCATATGTAAAATAGTGAAGTGTGAAATGAAATAATTTTCCATGGTTGAGTATTATTTGGGTGATAGTAATTGATTTTCGTACTAAGCTATTAAGTATGAACTTTAACGGGTAGGTACTACCCTAGGTATAATTATAAAATGCTAATAAGAAGAAAAGGCTTTTATAATAATAACTGGTTTATATTATTAATAAGCTACGATGTACTGTAAATACATACTACATCTATAATATTCCATGTGAATAATTGTTTTTTTCCATTTTTATTGAAGATTATGGCGCGATTGAACCGAATGACGGAACAAGAAATCCAGGAACTCATCAATCAACGAGTGAATGACAGAATGTTATGGGTCGAGGCTACAAGAGGTGCTGCAGTTAACCCAAATCCTCGTGTGGGATGCACTTACAAAACTTTTCAAGGTTGCAAGCCCTCATCATTCAGTGGAACAGAAGGACCGGTCGGTTTAACCCGGTGGATCGAAAAGATTGAGTCTGTGTTTAAAATCAGTGGTTGTATTGAGAAGGACATGACCAAGTATGCATCGTGCACCTTACAAGATAGTGCACTCACGTGGTGGAAAAACTATGTGAAGGCCGTAGGAGGAGATGTAGCTTATGATACTCCCTGGGAAGAATTCAAAACAATGCTAATCAACGAGTATTGTCCAAGGAACGAGGTTAGGAAGTTGGAAGCTGAATTACGAAGCCTGAAAGTTGTTGGTACTGAACTCACCAACTACAATCAGCGATTCATGGAATTAGCTTTGCTATGTCCCGAATTAGTACCAACCGAAGAACGGAAGATTGAACTGTACAATGACGGTTTGCCTAAAAAGGTCAAGGCAAATGTTACAGCATCCAAACCCAAGACTATTCATGAAGCTATCACCATGGCGAATGAGTTGATGGACCAGATTATTCTAGATAAGAACACCGATGTCAAGACATCGGGAAACAAAAGAAAGTGGGAAGGTAATCATCAACAATCCAACAAGAAACAAGAAACCACGCAAGGTGCGGGTAGCGGTTCAAACTCAGGTTACAAGGGACGAAATCCTTTATGTAACAGATGCCACAAACATCACTCTGGTTATTGTAATGTGGTGTGTAACAATTGTAATCGAAAAGGTCATCTTGATGAAGATTGTAGGGTTCCCGCTACAAATACAAACGGTACCAAGACTTCTGCCACCAATGCAAATAGAACTGCCTTGGCCACTGTTACTTGTTATGGGTGTGGGAAACAGGGTCATTATAAGAGTCAGTGCCCGAATCCAGAGAAGAATAACGGATCTGCACGTGGAAGAGCATTTGTTATTAATGCTAGAGAGGCGTGCGAAGACCCGGAGCTTGTTACGGGTACGTTTACCATTAATAACTTATTCGCATATATTATAATTGATACTGGTGCCGATAGAAGTTACGTGTGTAGAGACTTTCACGCTAAATTGAATCGTTCATCATTACCTCTAGATGCTAAGTACATGATTGAGTTAGCTAATGGTAAACTAATTAAAGACGATAAAATTTGCCGTAATTGTAAAATAAATTTAGCTGGAGAAACATTTAAAATTGATTTGATACCCGTAGAATTAGGAAGTTTTGATGTAATAGTCGGCATGGACTGGATGTCCAAAATAGGAGCTGAAGTTGTGTGCGCCAAGAAGGCAATTCGCATTCCTCGTAAGGATAAAAGGTCAGTAATGATTTATGGAGAGAAGGGTAACTCAAAGCTAAAACTCATTAGTTGTTTGAAAGCTTAAAAGTGCTTGAAGAAAGGGTGCTATGCTATCTTAGCATATGTTAATAAAGTCGAAACGAAGGAAAAAGTGAAGAGCATCAACGACGTGCATGTGGCAAGAGATTTTCCTGAAGTATTTCTGGAAGAGTTACCAGGATTACCTCCATTTAGATCTGTAGAATTTCAAATAGATCTAGTATCGGGAGCTGCACCAGTGGCACGTGCTCCATATAGACTTGCACCATCTAAGATGAAAGAGTTACAAAGCCAGTTATAAGAATTACTGGACCGTGGTTTCATTCGACCGAGCACTTCACCGTGGGGAGCTCCGATTTTATTCGTCAAAAAGAAAGACGGATCTTTCCGAATGTGTATAGATTATCGTAAATTAAATAAGTTAACTATCAAGAATCGGTATCCACTACCGAGAATTGATGACTTATTTGATCAATTGCAAGGATCATGTGTTTACTCGAAAATTGACCTAAGGTCGGGCTATCATCAACTACGCGTCAAAGAAGAAGATATTCCGAAAACTGCTTTTCGGACACGCTACGGTCATTATGAATTTTTGGTCATGCCGTTTGGATTAACGAATGCGCCAGCTGTATTCATGGACCTCATGAATCGTGTTTGTAGTTCGTATTTAGATAAGTTTGTTATCATTTTCATTGACGATATTCTTATCTATTCCAAGAGTGAGCAAGAGCATGAACAACATTTAAGATTGGTATTAGAATTGTTAAGAAAAGAACAATTATACGCCAAATTTTCTAAGTGTGCGTTTTGGTTGAAAGAAGTGCAATTTCTTGGCCATGTTGTTAGTAGCAAAGGAATTCAGGTTGACCCAGCTAAAATTGAGGCCATTGAAAAATAGGAGACTCCTAAGACACCAACGCAGATACGCCAATTTTTGGGTTTAGCTGGTTATTATAGAAGGTTTATTCAAGATTTTTCCCGAATAGCTAAACCATTAACAGCGTTAACACAAAAAGGGAAGAAGTACGAATGGACTTCTGAGCAGGAGAGTGCATTTCAATTACTGAAGAAGAAGTTGACTACAGCACCTATTTTATCGTTACCTGAAGGGAATGATGATTTTGAGATATATTGTGATGCTTCGCGACAAGGTTTTGGTTGCGTCCTTATGCAACGGAAGAAAGTTATAGCATACGCATCCCGACAATTAAAGATTCATGAGCGGAATTATACGACGCATGATTTAGAATTGGGAGCAGTAGTGTTTGCATTGAAGATATGAAGACACTACTTATATGGGGTTAAATGCACTGTGTTTACCGATCATAAAAGCCTTCAACATATCTTCGATCAGAAACAGCTGAACATGAGGCAACGTAGGTGGGTCGAGCTGATAAACGACTATGATTGTGAGATTCGCTATCATCCCGGGAAAGCGAATGTAGTGGCCGACGCTCTAAGCAGAAATGAACGGGAACCAATTTGAGTACGAGCAATGAACATAAAAATTCGCATGAATCTCAACTCACAAATCAAAGAGGCTCAACAAGAAGCTCTTACTAAAGAAAACATAGGAAATGAAATAATGAAGAAGTATGAGAAGCAACTCGTTATGCAGGAAGACGAAATTCGATATTTTGCAAACCGTATTTGGGTACCGAAGTTGGGTGGATTAAGGAAGTTGATATTGAATGAGGTACATAAGACAAGATACTCGATACATCCTGGAGTTGGAAAGATGTATCAAGATCTTAAGACGCATTATTGGTGGCCTAATTTGAAGACAGACGTTGCAACATATGTTGGGGAATGTTTAACTTGTTCCAAAGTCAAAGCAGAACACTAGAAGCCGTCAGGGTTACTTCAACAACCAGAAATCCCAGAATGGAAATGGGATGGTATTACCATGGATTTCATCACAAAGTTACCTAAGACTGCCTGGGGTTATGACACCATTTGGGTAATAGTTGATCGTCTCACCAAATCTGCACATTTCTTGCCTATAAAGGAAATGGATAGAATGGAGAAACTATTACGATTATACATAAAAGAAATTGTTTCAAGGCATGGAATACCTATTTCCATTATATCCGATCGTGATAGTAGATTTACATCAAAGTTTTGGCAATCACTACAGGAGGCCCTGGGAACTCGTTTGGATATGAGCACCGCATATCATCCACAAACTGACGGGCAGAGTGAAAGAACAATTCAGACTCTTGAAGACATGCTCAGGGCATGTGTGATCAATTTTGGAAACGGATGGGATAAATATCTACCATTAGCAGAATTCTCGTATAATAACAGTTATCATGCGAGCATTAAAGCTGCACCATTCGAAGCACTGTATGGAAGGAAGTGTAGATCCCCTATCTGTTGGAATGAAGTAGGAGATCGACAATTAACTGGTCCCGAGATCATACACGAAATGACTGAGAAGATAGTACAAATCAAGGAGAGATTGAAAACAGCCCGTAGTCGCCAAAAGAGCTACGCCGATGTCTGAAGGAAAACATTAGAGTTTCAGATCGGTGACATGGTTATGTTAAAGGTGTCACCTTGGAAAGGTGTAATATGTTTCGGTAAAAGGGGTAAACTGAACCCAAGGTATGTAGGCCCGTTCAAGATCATCGAACGCATTGGACCGGTAGCTTATCGACTCGAGTTACCGCAACAACTCGCCGGAGTACATAATACATTTCACGTATCAAACCTTAAGAAATGTCTTGCAAAGGAAGATCTCACCATTCCTCTTGAAGAAATCCAAGTCGACGAGAAACTACAATTCATAGAAGAACCAGTCGAAATCATGGACCGTGAAGTTAAACAACTCAAGCAGAGCAACATACCGATCGTTAAGGTTCGTTGGAACGCTCGAAGGGGTCCCGAGTTTACTTGGGAACGAGAGGATCAGATAAAACGAAAGTACCCACATTTGTTTCTCGAGAACGCAAAATAGGTACAATTTTAAAATTTCGGGACGAAATTTATTTAACGGGTAGGTACTGTAACGACCCGGATTTTTCCGATCATTTTATACCTATGAGATTAATATTTACATAAATTAAACCTTACCAACATGATAAGTAATCTAAATTGTTGAGATTTATGTTTTTAAAAAGAGTTTTACACAACGTTTGACCGTCCAATTTGACCGATGATATCACGAACTATATAACAAACGATAATTATACGTTTGTGTATATATATGTATTTATATATATTTAACATGATCTAAGAATGGTTTAACATCTTATTGTGTACTAATAACAATAAGTTATAAGTATACTTTGAGACTACTAACTTAAGTTTTCAAAATGATAACTATACGTAACGTTATTTGACATATATACCTTTAACCTATAATACTTATACAAGTATCGTATAAATATGTATTTAATCACTTTTAAAGGGCTTATATACAAAAAACAATATAAGTATATTTATAAAAGATAGCTATATTTGAATTCTCGTTCCGTTTCCTCAAAATTTCTACATGTATACCTAGAGTATATGTACTCGTATCATACCCAGCTCCTATACGTATTTACTATTAGTATATACACATCACAATCACTTTATTAGCAGCCATGAGTCAGCCAATTTTGGATCTTAGCATGCATGATTAATCAATTTGGCATATTACAAGACTTTTGCACAATATTACAAATTTATACATCTTTTCACCACCATTTATACTCCATTCCAATTTCATTTTTTTACTACACATTTTCTCTAACCAAAAACACACTCTTAGGAACCTTAAGTGTTCTTCACAATCTCAGCAAATAACCATGAAGATCTAGCTTCAAAAACAAGCCTTAATCATCATAATAAATTCCTTACAAGAAAACTTCAATAATCCTTCCAAAAATACAAGTTTACTTCCAACCTTTTGATCCAACTCCACCACTCTTTTGGTTCTAAGATTTTTCTCATCTTTTACAGTAACTTTGTCTAAGTAACTTGAGGTAGTAACCTTGTTCATAACCTTATTCGATTCATATTTATATAGCTATCTTATTTTGTGTTGTAAAATTTTAACAACAAGAACATAGTTTGAATGATTTCAAACTTGTTTGCAAACTAAATAGATCCTTCTAACTTAACTTTTAAAACACTTCAAGACCTGTAATATATCATAATGATATGCTAACTTAACAAGATATAACTTGGTTTTACAAAGAACATCTTAAAAACTGAATCTACGTCGTCGGAGTGCAACCGGGGGCTGTTTTGGGTTGGATAATTAAAAACCATCTTAAGCTTTGAATTGGAAGTTCATGTTCTGGAAAAATGATATTTCTTATGAATATGTTAACACATAAAAATTTCATGGTTTAACTCAAAGTGTAAGTATTTTTAGAAAAATGATCATTAAATTTTGTTTTTATGATGGAAAATGATCACTTTCATAAGTTTCACCAAAGTTTGACCTATAACCTGTGATTTCGAATACAACCTAAGGTATTTTCAGTTCATATTCTTAAAATTTGACTCGATCCAAGGAAGTGGCAAGTTGAACCAACAAAAACGGAGTTGTAATGAAGAAACTACGACTAAAACAAGATCGGGTATCCGAAGCTAGTTTAGCTACGAAAATATTTGGAGAAAAATTAAATTAATCATATATTTCTAATTAATATGATATTTCATATATATTTACTTATGATTTGATTTTATATATTTCAGGACCACCCGTAAACAACACGAGAAGATTAATCATAAGACCTCATGATTGTACGCAACACGTCATTTGACAACACGGTACTTTATGTACGCAACACGTCATTTGACAACATGGTACCATGAGTCGAGATTAATTCTGATCAATACGAATACGATGGGGTCTTTATTTATTTTATTTAAGCAACTAATTGTGGACCACTAACATCGGACTGCTAACTACGGACTAAGAAAATATTAAAAGTATTAAAAGTATATATATATATATACATACATATATATATATATATATATATATATATATATATATATATATATATATATATATATATATATATATATATATATATATATATATATATATATATATATATATATATATATATGTAACGATTACTTAAAAAGAAAATATGTTGATATATTATATATATGGTTAGGTTCGTGATATCTATCGGAGACCAAGTCGTGATAAATACCTTCAAGGCAAAAGTGAGTATATAGTCCCACTTTTAAACTCTAAATATTTCGGGATGAGAATACATGCATTTTATGATTTACGTTATGGACACAAGTGATTAAAAATATATATTCTACGTTGAGTTGTAGCACTGGCATACTTCCCTGTAACTTGGTAACAATTATTTACATGAGGTATTGTAAACGCGAATCCTGTTGATAGATCTATCGGGCCTGACAACCCCAACCGGACTGGACGACCAGTATTCAACGGTTGCACAGTACTTCGTTTCGGTAACTACACTTGGTACGGTGTAGTAAGATTTCATAATAAAGGGAATATGCGACGTTGATTAAATGTTAAGTATGGTTATCAAGTGCTCAACAACTTAGAATATTTTTATTAAAACGTTTATATATGAAATTGTAATGACCCGGAATTTTCCGACCAAATTATACTTATGAGATTAATATTTACATAAATTAAACCATACCAACATGATAAGCAATCCAAATTGTTGAGACTTGTGTTTTTGAAAAGCGTTTTACACAACGTTTGACCGTCCAATATGACCGATGATATCACGAACTATATAACATACGATAATTATACGTTTGTGTATATATATGTATTTATATATATTTAACATGATCTAAGGATGGTTTAATATCTCATTGTGTACTAATGACAATGAGTTATAAGTATATTTTGAAACTACTAACTTAAGTTTTCAAAACGATAACTATACGTAACATTCTTTGATATATAAACTTATAATCTATAATGCTTATACATGTATCGTATATATAATGTATTTAATCACTTTTTAAGGACTTAAATACATAAAACAATATAAGTATATTCACAAAAGATAGCTATATTTGAATTCTCGTTCCGTTTTCTCAAGATTTCTATACGTATATCTAGGGTATATGTACCCGTATCATACCCAGCTTCTATACGTATTTACTATTGGTATATACACATCAAATCAACATCCTAATCAAAATTATTACTGCCCTAGATATGAGGTAACTAGAATTTGTCAAGTAGTATGAATTATTAGTAAGAAAACAAAATTAAGAATCCTTTTCTTTCTTTATAAACTAAAAACGTTTTTATAAATGAACACCATTTCTTCACTCCATTTTCTCATACCTACACCCTAATTTCTCTCTCAAAATACTCCTAACTTCATACTTGATCATCTCCAAGTATTTTCCCCATCATTTAGCTTGAATTACAAGCCTTAAACACCATAAGAAAACTCTTTCAAGAACTTATCAAAATAACCACCCATTTGAAGAAGTTTACTTCCAACCTTTTGATCTAACTCCACCACTCTTTGATTCCAAGATTATTTCTTATCTTTTGTAGTAACTTTGTCCAAGTAACTTGAGGTAGTAACCTTGTTCATAATCTTATTCAATTCATATGCATATAGCTATCTTATTTTGTGGTATAAAATTTTAACAACAAGAACATAGTTTGAATGATTTCAAACTTGTTCGCAAACTAAATAGATCCTTTTAACTTGACTTTTAAAACACTTCAAGACCTGTAATATATCATAATGATATGCTAACCTAACAAGATATAACTTGGTTTTACAAAGAACATCTTAAAAACTGAATCTACGTCGTCGGAGCGCAACCGGGGGCTGTTTTGGGTTGGATAATTAAAAACCATCTTGAACTTTGAATTGGAAATTCATGTTCTGGAAAAATGATATTTCTTATGAATATGTTAACACATAAAAATTTCATGGTTTAACTCAAAGTGTAAGTATTTTTAGAAAAATGATCATTAAATGTTATTTTTATGATGGAAACTGATCACTTTCATAAGTTTCACCAAAGTTTGACCTATAACCTATGATTTAGAATACAAACAAAGGTATTTTCCATTCATATTCTTAAAATTTGACTCGATCCAAGGAAGTGGCAAGTTGAACCAACAAAAACGGAGTTGTAATGAAGAAACTACGACTAAAACAAGATTGGGTATCCGAAGCTAGTTTAGCTACGAAAATATTTGGAGAAAAAGTAAATTGATCATATCTTTTCTAATTAATATGATATTTTATATATAATTACTTATGATTTAATTTTATATATTTTAGGACCACCCGTAAACAACACGAGAAGATTAATCATAAGACCTCATGATTGTACGCAACACGTCATTTGACAACACGGTACTTTATGTACGCAACACGTCATTTGACAACATGGTACCATGGGTCGAGATTAATTCTGATCAATACGAATACGATGGGGTCTTTATTTATTTTATTTAAGCAACTAATTGTGGACCACTAACATCGGACTGCTAACTACGGACTAAGAAAATATTAAAAGTATATATATATATGTAACGATTACTTAAAAAGAAAATATGTTGATATATTATATATATGGTTAGGTTCGTGATATCTATCGGAGACCAAGTCGAATTAAATACCTTCAAGGCAAAAGTGAGTTTCATTTGTTCCCTTTTTAATTGCTTTTGCAATATATATTTTTGGGCTGAGAATACATGCGCTGCTTTTATAAATGTTTACAAAATAGACACAAGTACTTAAAAATATATTCTACATTGAGTTGTACCACTGGCATATTTCCCTGTAGCTTGGTAACTACTATTTACATGGGTATTGTAAACGCGAATCATGTTGATAGATCTATCGGGCCTGACAACCCAAACCGGATTGGACGACCAGTATTCAACGGTTGCACAGTACTTCATTTTGGTGACTACACTTGGTACGGTGTAGTGAGATTTCATAATAAAGGGAATATGCGACGTTGATTAAATGTTAAGTATGGTTACCAAGTGCTCAACCACTTAGAATGCTTTACATACACTTACGAGTGTATTATGTTTATGATTATGAAATCTTGTGGTCTATTAACATATTGAAATGATTGTTATGATAAACCTATGAACTCACCAACCTTTTGGTTGACACTTTAAAGCATGTTTATTCTCAGGTACGAATTAAGTCTTTCGCTGTGCATTTGCTCAATATAAGGACATTACTTGGAGCCGATCATCGTAATGGGACCAAAAGTTGATGACTTCGTCCAGGTGGATTAGGACGGGTCCTTTCAGTTGGTATCAGAGCGGTGGTCGTAGCGAACCAGGTCTTGCATTAGTGTGTCTAACTAGTAGTTGTTAGGATGCATTAATGAGTCTGGACTTCGATCGTGTCTACATGTCAAAAGTTTTGCTTATCATTTCTAGTCGGAAATCATCTGCTTATCATCCTTAGGAAATTACCTGCTTATCATTCATAAGTCTAGACACATTTCACTGCATTTACTGCATTGATAGTGTATAGACGAATTCTTATCTTAGCATATCTGTTATTGCGAACTTTGACTGATATCTTTTCAAAGATTCTCCGTAATTTACAGGATTTTGGTATTATATATACATATGTAAATTATGTATTGAAGAGTACCAAATCTAACTCCTATAATCTATTCCATACCAAAAATTCATTTTCCCCATTATACAAGATGGATTCCGCATCTAGTTCGAATTCTTCAGATTCCGACAGTTATGCCGATATGGATTTCCATTTGGGCTCCGAAAGCAGCGTCACCGGAATGGATCAACCAATTTCCCATCATCTATTCTGGATGAATTGGGGATGGGTTCGTAATATACTAAATCACTGGAGACAAGAAGAAGGTGATCCATTCCATCCACCAAATTACCGTCTTGGCGATGAACCTGAAGCACTTACCGGCGAACCTATTCGAAACACCATTTTCTCTCTCATTTCTAGAGTATCTCGTCACGATTATATACTATCCCATATTTCAAATCTTGTTCATTCGCTCGCTCCAACCGCCAATCATCCCGGTGTACTAGCAGAAGTTAACGAACTTCGCGCTCGCGTGACGGCTTTGGAGAACATGGTGCGAAGGTTGCAAACACCAGCAGCAGCACCAGCAGCATAATCAGCACCACCATCAATAACATCAACAATACCATCATCACCACTAACAAACAACATCCGCATCACACGTCTTGACATCATAATCTGTCCCACAAACATCAACTTCATATGCACCATAGATACCAAGGAGTACCAACAATAATGAACGACGAAGTATTGATCCATAACTTCATTGATATTCTGTGAAGAATATGTGGTTTCAAAAAGTTTTAGAGATTTCTTATTCTAGCTCAAACCGAAAAGCAAATGAGATTAATATCATATTAACTCATTAAATTCATGATTTCATCTGAAGAAAATATATATGTATATATGTTTTCATAAAGATTGTAATTAAAAGTTCTTTTGTACAAAATAATAATGGTGAAATTTTTTTTTTTACTGGTAGGTAATACCCGAGGAATAATTAGATTTCATCTTAATAAGTTACATTGTACATTCGTCGAAGCTGATTCGACAGTCATTTACTATCCTACTTACAACCACCGATATACGTATTCGTTTACCGCAGAATAACCATTTTCATTCAATTTCATATTTAGATTTTGACTTTCCAGAATCCAACAAGCGGCATAAGAAGAAAACATATGACAAAATAAATCTGTTAGAAACAAACAAATTAACTATGAAAAATTTTGTTAAGAATCCACGCTAACTATTCCAGCTAACTGTTCCTAGCTAACTGATTACATTTTATTTATCGCAGTTTATTTATCGCAATTTAATTATCGCACTTTTATTTATCGTCATTTAATTTCTGTAATTATTTTACGCACTTTAAATATCGGGACACGTATACAATGTTTTGACATATCATATCGATGCATCTATATATATTATTTGGAATCACCATAGACACTCTATATGCAGTAATGATCGAGTTCTCTATACAGGGTTGAGGTTGATTCTACAATAATATATATAGTTTGAGTTGTGATCGAGTCTGAGACGTATACGGGTCACGACACGTATTAATTAATTCGTATATTATATATTAAACTATATATGAATTATTGGACTATTACTGTGGACTATCGACTGTGGACTAATGACATTGGATAATTAAAATGAATTAAAATATTGATTATAACATATGAAACTAAACATTTCTTCAAGATTGCCACTTGATTTCATCTTAAACCTCATTGTATCTTGACGATTACAATCAGCGTTCAAATCTATCATGATTCTTAAAAACACCTCAATCGAGAGGATAAACCAACCGCACTTCATCTATGGAAGAAAAGATTGATGCATATAGTTATGCACCTGAAAAACCCTCGGAAACTGAGTAAACGTTTGACACGTATCTGTTCTAGTTCCTTTGACATTGTTATTACCGAAGATCGTTTTGCAATCCCTTTCCAAAGTAGCTAATTGTCACAGCTCCAGCAAGTCAACTCCGACTTTTCATCCGAAACAACTTTATTATAACCGCGATATATATGCGTACTCTTTATTGTTACTGGGGAACCTTTTATATTCCACAATATTACCATCAGCGATTAATCATTCTAAAAAAAAAACACAATTCTCCTTAAACTACCTCGGTTTGATAACCGATGACTCAGATCAGTTAACTTTGAAAATGCTGACGAAGCAGCATGTTAAAGATGATCTTAATGGCCAAAAGTTTGATGATAAAGAAAGGAGTGTTAGGAACGCTCGATAGAAAATTTAGTACCGAAAAGCGGATTATGCGAAACTATGAAGAAAGCCGTGGACAAATCACAAAGAATAAGTTTGCCTTCAAAGAATCCAAATGATTCTGTGCCTGCTGAAATCGTTAGCAAACATCTTATTTCTCATTCTAAACCTTCACAGACAAATCTTATTCATCATCCATTGATATTAGAAATTATAAGATATTCTCGTATGTTCTATTATAAATACCCTCCATATTTCTGGCGATATCTTCACAACTATTCTTATCTGAGATCATTTATCTCTCCGTAATATCTGCAACATAAAAGAAACTGTGTTAGTTTCTAAATTCTGAAACCTTCGAGTTTAAAATATGAATGTTTTGAAGTAGTGTTGGGAACTGAAGCATAGATTAGTATAATATAATGACACTTGATCAACGTCATTATATTACAGTAAGTCATGCTGAGTTTCTAATGAAGCATGAGGATTCACAGTACCATCATCATGTGCCATTTACACGACTCTTACATTCTATCTAATCTCTAAACATATCAAGAGAATATTTTTCTGGATGACTCGGTCTTCTCCAGGGTATTCTAGTAATTTAACAAATCAAAATCGTTCTATTACCATTTTCTTCTTAGAGCATTAGCTATGTTCATTCTGAATTTCATATCTACGAATTCCGAACCATTACTCGCTTGACTCGAAGTCGGGAAGAGAAAACGAAAGCATGAAGCTCCGAAAAATAATGAAGAATATAAACTCCGATAATAACCTCGAAATTACAAACCATGTATATCGATGCAGATAGCAATATAGAGCCACGGGAGAATTAGAAACACTATAATCACAAGAGTATAGTAGAAGTAAATAGATTCTTCTAGTGGTAGATGAAAAAGAAGAATGACAGATATAAAAGTTAGGAGTATATCAAGAATCAGGACTGGATGGAGCATATTGATGAATGCTTTAAAGTAAGAATCAAGGGAGAAAGAATAGAAGGTGTGAGTCGTGGAAAATAAGGAAACGAAGGGGTGAATTTATAGTGAAATATCCGACAGAGCAATCGAAACAGATTATTGCATATAATCAAAGAAGATCCTGATTTTCTTAATCACCAAAGAACCAAATCTTATTACGTAAGATTCTCTTTAAATCCCTTAAATCCCGGAAATCAATCATAACTACGTCATCGGTTAAGACGAATATATTTTACTCATCGCACTCTTTTACGATAGTCTCATTTATATTCTTCGCATAATCGAATCGTTTTATCTACATTACTCAATGATGATAAAACTCCATTATCACCTTATATTTGTCATGAAAACCTTCTTATTGTTATCCATAACAACCTCTATCAAATTTCGGGGACGAAATTTCTTTAACGGGTAGGTACTGTAATGACCCGGAATTTTCCGACCAACTTATACTTATGAGATTAATATTTACATAAATTAAACCATACCAACATGATAAGCAATTCAAATTGTTGAGACTTGTGTTTTTGAATAGAGTTTTACACAACGTTTGACCGTCCAATATGACCGATGATATCACGAACTATATAACATACGATAATTATACGTTTGTGTATATATATATGTATTTATATATATTTAACATGATCTAAGGATGGTTTAACATCTCATTGTGTACTAATGACAATGAGTTATAAGTATATTTTGAAACTACTAACTTAAGTTTTCAAAACGATAACTATACGTAACATTTTTTGATATATATACTTATAATCTATAATGCTTATACATGTATCGTATATATAATGTATTTAATCACTTTTTAAGGACTTAAATACATAAAACAATATAAGTATATTCACAAAAGATAGCTATATTTGAATTCTCATTCCGTTTTCTCAAGATTTCTATACGTATATCTAGGGTATATGTACCCGTATCATACCCAGCTTCTATATGTATTTACTATTGGTATATACACATCAAATCAACATCCTAATCAACATTATTACTACCCTAGATATGAGGTAACTAGAATTTGTCAAGTAGTATGAATTATTAGTAAGAAAACAAAATTAGGAATCCTTTTCTTTCTTTATAAACTAAAAACGTTTTTATAAATGAACACCATTTCTTCACTCCATTTTCTCATACCTACACCCTAATTTCTCTCTCAAAATACTCCTAACTTCATACTTGATCATCTCCAAGCATTTTCCCCATCATTTAGCTTCAATTACAAGCCTTAAACACCATAAGAAAACTCTTTCAAGAACTTATCAAAATAACCACCCATTTGAAGAAGTTTACTTCCAACCTTTTGATCTAACTCCACCACTCTTTGATTCCAAGATTATTTCTTATCTTTTGCAGTAACTTTGTCCAAGTAACTTGAGGTAGTAACCTTGTTCATAATCTTATTCAATTCATATGCATATAGCTATCTTATTTTGTGGTATAAAATTTTAACAACAAGAACATAGTTTGAATGATTTCAAACTTGTTCGCAAACTAAATAGATCCTTCTAACTTGACTTTTAAAACACTTCAATACCTGTAATATATCATAATGATATGCTAACCTAACAAGATATAACTTGGTTTTACAAAGAACATCTTAAAAACTGAATCTACGTTGTCGGAGTGCAACCGGGGGCTGTTTTGGGTTGGATAATTAAAAACCATCTTGAACTTTGAATTGGAAGTTCATGTTCTGGAAAAATGATATTTCTTATGAATATGTTAACACATAAAAATTTCATGGTTTAACTCAAAGTGTAAGTATTTTTAGAAAAATGATCATTAAATGTTATTTTTATGATGGAAAATGATCACTTACATAAGTTTCACCAAAGTTTGTCCTATAACCTATGATTTTGAATACAAACTAAGGTATGTTCCGTTCATATTCTTAAAATTTGACTCGATCCAAGGAAGTGGCAAGTTGAACCAACAAAAACGGAGTTGTAATGAAGAAACTACGACTAAAACAAGATTGGGTATCCGAAGCTAGTTTAGCTACGAAAATATTTGGAGAAAAAGTAAATTAATCATATATTTTCTAATTAATATGATATTTTATATATAATTACTTATGATTTAATTTTATATATTTTAGGACCACCCGTAAACAACACGAGAAGATTAATCATAAGACCTCATGATTGTACGCAACACGTCATTTGACAACACGGTACTTTATGTACGCAACACGTCATTTGACAACATGGTACCATGGGTCGAGATTAATTCTGATCAATATGAATACGATGGGGTCTTTATTTATTTTATTTAAGCAACTAATTGTGGACCACTAACATTGGACTGCTAACTACGGACTAAGAAAATTTTAAAAGTATTAAAAGTATATATATATATGTAACGATTACTTAAAAAGAAAATATGTTGATATATTATATATATGGTTAGGTTCGTGATATCTATCGGAGACCAAGTCGAATTAAATACCTTCAAGGCAAAAGTGAGTTTCATTTGTTCCCTTTTTAATTGCTTTTGCAATATATATTTTTGGGCTGAGAATACATGCGCTGCTTTTATAAATGTTTACAAAATAGACACAAGTACTTAAAAATATATTCTACGTTGAGTTGTACCACTGGCATATTTCCCTGTAGCTTGGTAACTACTATTTACATGGGTATTGTAAACGCGAATCATGTTGATAGATCTATCGGGCCTGACAACCCCAACCGGACTGGACGACCAGTATTCAACGGTTGCACAGTACTTCGTTTTGGTGACTACACTTGATACGGTGTAGTGAGATTTCATAATAAAGGGAATATGCGACGTTGATTAAATGTTAAGTATGGTTACCAAGTGCTCAACCACTTAGAATGCTTTACATACACTTGCGAGTGTATTATGTTTATGATTATGAAATCTTGTGGTCTATTAACATATTGAAATGATTGTTATGATAAACCTATGAACTCACCAACCTTTTGGTTGACACTTTAAAGCATGTTTATTCTCAGGTACGAATTAAGTCTTTCGCTGTGCATTTGCTCAATATAAGGACATTACTTGGAGCCGATCATCGCAATGGGACCAAATGTTGATGACTTCGTCCAGGTGGATTAGGACGGGTCCTTTCAGAAATCTTGTGGTCTATATTTATAACGCTGCCAGCATTAAACCTATATCTCACCAACTTTATGTTGACGTTTTAAGCATATTTATTCTCAGGTGATAACTAAAAGCTTCCGCTGCAACATGTTGAATTTAAGCAAGATCTTGAGTATGCATATTTGTGTCAAAAATAAAACTGCATATCGGAGGATTTGTAATGTTAAATATGTTGGAAGTCGTATTGTTATTATCACATGTAAAGTTTGTAAGTCTAAGATTATAGCTAAACGATAATCATTATTAAGTTGTTTAAACCTTGTATTTGTAATAAAAGCTATGGTTTGTATTGTAAAAACGAATGCAATTTTTGAAAAATGTCGCATATAGAGGTCAATACCTCGCGATGAAATTATATGTTATTGTAATCGTCCTTATGGTTAAGGTAGGGTTATGACAATAACACAATATAATTATTTAAACCTATAAATAATTAAATATAAATTATTCAAATAATTTATCGCAAGTGATAATATTTTTAGAAAACCGATTTTCTAAAGTTCAAGTGTCGCGTATTTACTTAATGATCCAATCGTTAAGATTAAATACATGTAAAGTTTCGGTAAGCTTGCTATTGGGTATGACCCGACTTGGATCATAACACATTAGCCACTTGTTGAGGTAGATCAAGTCGGTAAGCTACTGGTCCGACTCGATCAATAATCTTGAATGGTTCAATGTATCTTGGGTTTAATTTCCCCCGTTTACCAAATCGAACAACGCCTTTCCAAGGTGAAACCTTAAGCATGACCATCTCTCCAATTTCAAATTCTATATCTTTTCTTTTAATGTCCGCGTAGCTCTTTTGTCTACTTTGGGCGGTTTTCAATCGTTGTTGAATTTGGATGATCTTTTCGGTAGTTTCTTAAATTATCTTCGGACCCGTGATCTGTCTATCCCCCACTTCACTCCAACAAATCGGAGACCTGCACTTTCTACCATAAAGTGCTTCAAACGGTGCCATCTCAATACTCGAGTGATAACTTTTGTTGTAGGAAAACTCTGCTAATGGTAGATGTCGATCCCAACTGTTTCAAAAATCAATAAAACATGCTCGTAGCATGTCTTCAAGTGTCTGTACCGTTCTTTCACTCTGCCCATCAGTTTGTGGATGATAGGTAGTACTCATGTCTAGACGAGTCCCCAATGCTTGTTGCAACGCCTGCCAGAATCTTGAAACAAATCTGCCATCCCTGTCAGAGATAATAGAGTCTGGGATTCCATGTCTGGAGACGACTTCTTTCAAGTATAGCCGTGCTAACTTCTCCATTTTATCATCTTCTCTCATTGGCAGAAAGTGTGCTGACTTAGTAAGGCGATCGACTATTACCCATATAGTATCATAACCACTTGCAGTCATTGGCAATTTAGTAATGAAATCCATAGTAATGTTTTCCCATTTCCATTCTAGGATTTCAGGTTGTTGAAGTAGATCTGATGGTTTCTGATGTTCAGCTTTGACCTTAGAACACGTTAAACATTCTCCTACGTATTTAGCAATATCAGCTTTCATACTGGGCCACCAAAAGTGTTTCTTGAGATCTTTGTACATCTTTCCCGCTTCGGGATGTATTGAGTATCTAGTTTTATGTGCTTCCTTAAGTACCATTTCTCTCACATCTCTAAACTTTGGTACCCAAATTCTTTCAGCCCTATACCGGGTTCCGTCTTCCCTAATATTAAGATGTTTCTCCGAACCTTTGGGTATTTCATTCTTCAAATTTCCTTCTTTTAAAACTCCTTGTTGCGCCTCCTTTATTTGAGTAGTAAGGTTAGTACGAATAATTATATTCATGGCTTTTACCCGCATAGGTTCTCTGTCCTTTCTACTCAAAGCATCGGCTACCACATTTGCCTTCCCCGGGTGATAACGAATATCAAAATTGTTATCATTTAACAATTCAATCCACCTACGCTGACTCATGTTCAGTTGTTTCTGATTAAATATATGTTGGAGACTTTTGTGGTCGGTATATATAATACTTTTGACCCCATATAAGTAGTGCCTCCAAGTCTTTAATGCAAAAACAACAGCACCCATTTCCAAATCGTGAGTCGTATAATTTTGCTCATGAATCTTCAATTGTCTGGACGCATAAGCAATTACCTTCGTTCGTTGCATTAATACGCAACCAAGACCTTGCTTTGAGGCATTACAATATATCACAAAATCATCATTCTCTTCAGGCAATGACAATATAGGTGCTGTAGTTATCTTTTTCTTCAACAATTGAAACGCTTTCTCTTGTTCATCCTTCCATTCAAATTTCTTCCCTTTATGCGTTAATGCAGTCAAGGGTTTTGCTATTTTGGAAAAATCTTGGATGAACCTTCTGTAGTAACCAGCCAGTCCTAAAAATTGGCGTATATATTTTGGAGTTTTTGGGGTTTCCTACTTTTCAATGGTTTTAATCTTTGCCGGATCCACCTGAATACCCTCTTTGTTTACTTTGTGACCGAAGAATTGAACTTCTTCCAACCAAAATGCACACTTTGAAAACTTAGCGTACAATTTTTCTTTCCTCAGCAACTCTAGCACTTTTCTCAAATGTTTTTCGTGCTCTTGATCATTCTTTGAGTAAATGAGTATGTTACCAATGAAAACAATGACAAACTTTTCAAGGTATGGTCCACACACTCAGTTCATGAGGTCCATGAACACAGCTGGTGCGTTAGTCAACCCAAACGGCATAACCATAAACTCGTAATGACCGTAACGCGTTCTGAAAGCAGTCTTCGGAATATCATCCTCCTTCAACCGTATTTGATGATACCCAGAACGTAAATCAATCTTCGAATAAACTGACGAGCCTTGTAGTTGATCAAATAAGTCATCGATTCTCGGTAGTGGGTAACGGTTCTTGATGGTAAGTTTGTTCAACTCTCGGTAGTGGATACACAACCTGAATGTACCATCATTCTTTTTGACAAACAAAACAGGAGCTCCTCATGGTGATGTACTTGGTCGTATGAAACCATGCTCTAATAGTTCTTGTATTTGGCTTTGGAGTTCCTTCATTTCACTGGGTGCGAGTTTGTATGGAACACGAGCTATTGGTGCAGCTCCTGGTACAAGATCTATTTCAAATTCAACGGATCGGTGTGGAGGTAGTCCCGGTAATTCTTTCAGAAATACATCGGGAAATTCTTTTGCGACGGGAACATCATTGATATTCTTTTCTTCAGTTTGTACTTTCTCGATATGTGCTAGCACAGCATAGCAACCTTTTCTTATTAGTTTTTGCGCCTTCAAATTAGAAGATTTGGCTTCGCGTTGCTCTTTTCTCCGTACACCATTAAGGGTTTTCCTTCTTCTCGTACAATGCGAATTGCATTTTTGTAACATACGATCTCTGATCTCTCCTTTTTCAACCAATCCATGCCAATTATCACATCAAAACTCCCTAACTCTACTGGTATCAAGTCAATCTTAAACGTTTCGCTAACCAGTTTAATTTCTCGATTCCGACATATTTTATCTACCGAAATTAATATACCATTTGCTAATTCGAGTAAAAATTTATTATTCATAGGCATCAATGGACCACTTAATTTAGCACAAAAATCTCTACTCATATAGCTTCTATCCGCACCCGAATCAAATAAAGCATAAGCATGTTTTTCATCGATAAGAAATGTACCCGTAACAAGCTCCAGGTCTTCCTGCGCTTCTTCCGCATTAATGTTAAAAACTCTCCCATGGCTTTGCCCATTATTATTTCTCTGGTTTGGGCACGTAGTTTTGTAGTGGCCCTTTTTCCCGCATCCATAACAAATAATGTGGGCATTACTTGTTCCTTTACACGCTGGTCCATAAATTTCGTACTTCGTTGCATCATGCCCCTTTCTATTACATTTGATACATGATGCTGAACAAAAAGTAGTTGGATGGTACCCTTCACAACTTAGGCACGAAATTTTCTGGTTTTGATTGCCAGTATTGTTATTGAGATTATTGTTGGGATTGTTGTTGTTGCGGTTGGTATTGTTGTTGGGACGATTGTTGTAGTTGTTGTTGTTGGGATGGTTTTTGTTGCGTTTGTTGTTGCGAAAAATGGTGCGATTGTGGTTGTGATTGTTGAAGCGATAGTTACTGTTGTTGTTATATTGGTGACCCTTGTCACTAGTTTTTCCCCACTTTCTTTTGACTTGTTTTGTGTTGGCTTCTTCGGCTGCCTATTCTTTACTTCTTTCATCAATCTGATTTATGAGTTTATGAGCCATTTGACTCGCCTTTTGTATGGAGGCAGGCTCGTGTGAACTCACATCTTCTTGAATCCTTTCTGGTAACCCTTTTACAAATGTGTCGATATTCTCGTCTTCATCTTCGAACACTCTTGGACACAATAGGCACAACTCTGTGAATCTTCGTTCGTACGTGGTAATTTCGAAACCTTGTGCTCGTAATCCTCTAAGCTCTACCTTAAGCTTATTGACCTCGTTTCTGGTACGGTACTGCTCGTTCATCAAGTGCTTGAATGCTGACCATGGAAGTGCGTAAGCAGCATCTTGTCCCACTTGTTCTAGATAGGTATTCCACTATGTTAACGCAGTACCTGTGAAAGTATGCGTGGCATACTTCACCCTATCTTCTTCAGTACATTTACTTGTGGCAAATACCAATTCGACCTTCTCCGTCCACCGTTTTAATCCGATTGGTCCTTCGGTTCCATCAAATTCCAAAGGTTTGCAGGCAGTAAATTCTTTGTAGGAGCATCCTACACGATTTCTTGTGGCGTTAGTTGCATTGCTAGATTCAGAGTTATTATTGTTGTTTTGCATTGCAGCCTGTACTGCGGCTATGTTGGCAGCAAGAAAAACACGGAAGTCTTCCTCACTCATGTTCAAGTTCTGACGAGTAGTCGATACCGTTTCCTTCAAAAATAGCCAAAAGAATTAAGTTAATCATATAGATTATTAAGAGTAGTCAATAGTATTCCGTAGCATAATATGAACTCATTTTTAAAAGTTTTTTATTCATATTAGCATTTTATAAGTTTTAATTCGGGTAGTACCACCCGTTAAGTTCATACTTAGTAGCTAACATACAATTCAACTACTACAATTCTATATGAAAAACTGATTATAATGATATTTCACGTTCAAACTTTTATACAATATTTTACAAACTTACAATACTGCTATTTTACATATAGCATGAAATATAGCACACAATAACTTTGATACAAGGTAGTTGTGAAGATAATTCTAGCTAGTACGCAAGTCGTTCAACAAAGGCAATAAAGACACGTAATTCATAAGTCCAGAAACAAGTTGTGCATTCTGGTTTTACTAAGACTACTTCCCATTCTTTGTCTTGTGGAAAATAACCGTTATGACCGTTGGCTAGGAAGCATGTTGTAATGTCGTCAAAAGGATGAGGGTTTCGTAATGCCCAACATCCCCATAGCAATCTAAAAACCTTGTTTCTTACCCCAACTACCGAATCCGTCACTTGTGAGAAGGTTTTATTTAAAAGTTGCAACCCGATGTTCTTTTTCTCAATTTGGTGAGAGGCGAACATCACTAACCTGTAAACATAACATGCTTCTTTATGCTGCATGTTTGAAGCTCTTTCTAAAGCATGAAGTCCTATGTTGGGATATGTGGAGTCAAAATAGACTCTCAACCCATAGCGTAAAATTGCATTTGGGTTCCCAACATTTAATGCTTTAAAGTAAACACGACGTAACTTAAAGTCTCCCCAATGTGATATACCCCATCTTTCAAAGGAAAGCCTTTTATAAACTAAGGCATGCCTGGAATGTCTTTCAAATGTTCGACAAACTAATTTCACCATAAATAATTGTGCTGACGAATTCTGACCGACTTTAGACAAGATTTCATCAATCATGTCCCGGGGTAGGTCTTCTAAAATCTTCAGTTGTTTATCCTTAACGTCCATTGTGTGTGTTTTTTTATACTATAAAATAGACAAGGATTAGATTCGTAAAAGATAATTAACAAACAATACAAGCAATTTTTACATATAACATGAAAATACAAGCACACTACAATACATATATTACAAAACATGATTACCACTCTTTATTCCGACTCACTCGATTCTTCCTCTTCGGACTTGGTTCATTTCTCTAATTTCCTAGGGATATATGGTGCTCCCCTAATACGAGCCGTTCTTTTCTCAAATGGTCTAGAAAAACCTGGTGGCTTAGATATTCCCGGGTTATAGTGAAAATTTAAGAAATACGGGTGTTTACGGTACACCCCATCAGGGTACTTCATGTTAACATAAAGTTCATCGGTTTTGGGCTCGGGTTTTTCTATTTTGATGCCTTTTCCCTTATTGTTTTCTTTTGCTTTTTCAAATTGGGTAGAAGTAATTTCTATAACATCATCGGAATCCTCATCGAGATTCGATTCATCAGAAAACTGGTAATTTTCCCAATATTTTGCTTCCTTGGCGGAAACACCATTTACCAATATTAACTTTGGTCCATTGTTGAGGATTTTCTTTTATTTATCTGTTTTTTCTGTGGTTCCTAATATTTCCCCCTCCGGAATCTCTTCTTCTGGTTCCTCTTCTTCCGGTTCCTCCTCTTCCGGTTCCTTGTCGGGAATTTGTGAATCTTCCCAATATATATTCGACTCTTCATTATTATTAGGTGAGTCGATGTGATTTATACTAGAGGTAGACATCTATCACACAATATCAAACACGTTAAGAGATTAACATATCACATAATATTTACATGTTAACAATATATAGTTTCCAACAAAAAATGTTAAGCAATCGTTTTTTCAAGTAAACACGGTCGAAGTCCAGACTCACTAATGCATCCTAACGAACTCGATAAGACACACTAATGCAAATTTCTGCTTCTCTAAGACCAACGCTCGGATACCAACTGAAATGTCCCATTCATATCGATTATAAACGTTCCATATTAATTGATTTCGTTGCGAGGTTTTGACCTCTATATGAAACGATTTTCAAAGACTGCATTCGATTTTAAAACAAACCATAACCTTTATTTTATTGACAAAGGTTTAAAAATATTACGACGATTATCAAATAATGATAATCTAAAATATAGCGTTTTCACACGACTATTACATAATGGTTTACAATAATATTACACATCAACTTAAGTCTTCGAATGCAGTTTTTAAACAATATTATACAAGCATGCTGACTCCAACTCTTGTCCATACATTAGCATGCAATAGCGAAGCTCTTAATAATTACCTGAGAATAAACATGCTTAAAACGTCAACAAAAATGTTGGTGAGTTATAGGTTTAACCTATATATTTATAAAATTGTAACAATAGACCACAAGATTTCATTTTTTTCCCCATAAATATACATCTCATATCAGGCATTTCGCAAACTGCATAGAGATAAAATTCATTCATATGTTGAACACCTGGTAACCGACCTTAACAAGATGCATATAGAATATCTCCATCATTCCGAGACTCACATCGGATATGGTAAATCGAAGTACAAAAGCATCCGTAACTCGGATGAGGCTTGTTAGGCCAAATAGATCTATCTTTAGGATTCACGTCAATTAGGGGCCATTTTCCTAATTCTTAGGCTACCAAGCTAAAAAGGGGCATATTCGGTTCGATAATCCAACATAGAAAGTATTTTCGATTACTTGTGTCTATTTTGTAAAACATTTATAAAACTGCATGTATTCTCATCCCAAAAATAATAGATTTTTAAAAGTGGCACTATAACTCACTTTCACAGATTTTTACTTTGCCGGAAATAAGAATTGGCCACTGGTCGATTCACGAACCTATAACAAATATATACATATATATCAAAGTATGATCAAAATATATTCACAACATTTTTATTACGTTTTAATGATTTAAGTTTGTTAAGTTAGCAGTCCATCGTTAGTAATCTACAACTAATTGTCCATAGCTAATAGTACAGAAATAAATCAATATATATTCTCTCGAATCAATCCACGATCCAGTGTATACAAGTCTCAAGCTAGATCACAAATCAAAGTATATATATTTTAGAATCAACCTCAACCCTGTATAGCGAACTCTAGCATTACAGCATATAGAGTGTCTATGGTTGTTTCAAATAATATATATAGATGACGTCGATATGATATGTCAAAACATTGTATACGTGTCTATTGTCTATTAAGATTACATAATATGTTAGAGTACATGTATAATACAATATAAGTTAGTTAAGTTATGGTTAGAATATATTTGTTACAAATTTCACGTAGCTACAACAAGCAAAAATATTCAATTTTGTTTTACCCATAACTTCTTCGTTTTAAATCCGTTTTGAGTGATTCAAGTTTCTATGGTTTCATAATGAACTGAAATTTATGAAACTAAACAGAAAAAGTATAAGTTTATAGTCAGAAATACAGGTTACAAGTCATTTTTTTAAGAGGTAGTCATTTCAGTCGAAAGAACGACGTCTTGATGACCATGATTTTTGGATATAGTTTCATGTTCATAAGAAAAATCATTTTCCCAGAAGGAAAACTTTTAAATCAAAGTTTATCATAGTTTTTAATTATCTAACCTAAAACAGCCCCCAGTTTCACTACGACGGCGTATGTCCAGTTTTACGGTATTTTTCGTGTTTCCAGGTTTTAAATCATTAAGTTAGCATATCATAAAGATATAGAACGTGTTTAGTTGATTTTAAAAGTTAAGTTAGAAGGATTAACTTTGTTTGCGAACAAGTTTAGAATTAACTAAACTATGTTCTAGTGATTACATGTTCAAATCTTCGAATAAGATAGTTATATATATATGAATTGAATGATGTTATGAACATAATTACTACCTCAAATATAGTAGGTAAACCTACTGGAAATGACAAAAATAATCTTGAGCTTGAATGGATCTTTGATGGCTTGGACGTTCTTGAAGCAGAATCATGACACGAAAACAATTTCAAGTAAGATTAATACTCGAATTAAGATAGTTTATAGTTATAGAAATCGAATCAAAGTTTGAATATGAGTATTACCTTGATTTAGAAAGATAACCTACTGTAAATAACAAAGATTTCTTGAGATTGGATGATCACTTGAAATGGATTTGCAAGATTGGAAGTAAGTTAGTAAACTTGAAAGTGTTCTTGATGTGTTCTTGAGTTGTTGTTTTGTATGTTGATCTAGGTTAGGATTTATGAGCTATATTGAGCTAGATTATGAAGAAAATGATGAAGAAAACTTAGAAAAATATGAGAGAACTTGAGAGAGAGTAGTTTGATGCATGTAAGTTGCAAAATGAAAGTGTTATTGGTGATGGTTGAAAACGTGAATGGAGGCTTGACATATAGCCTCCATTAGTTTGTAATTTTGTGAGATATTTCATGCTAGTTTTCAAATGGTTGGTTCCACATGTTTTTTGACTATCTAGGGCTTCTAAGAGCTGAATTATTATGTATATATACCAATAGTATATATGTTTAGGAGCTGGGTATTGTACGAGTACGAATACGAGTAGAATTGTTGATGAAAATGAATGAGAATGCAATTGTAAGCATTTTTATTAAGTAGAAGTACTTTGATATGTGTCTTGAAGTCTTTCAACAGTGTACTAATACTTCTTAATATACTACATGTATATACATTTTAACTGAGTCGTTAAGTCATCGTTAGTCGTTACATGTAAGTGTTGTTTTGAAACCTTTAAGTTAACGATCTCATTTAATGTTGTTAACCCATTGTTATTATATCTAATGAGATGTTAAATTATTACATTATCATGATATTATTATGTATGAATATATCTTAATATGATATATATACATTAAAATGTCGTTACAACGATAATCGTTACATATATGCCTCGTTTCGAAATTCTTAAGTTAGTAGTCTTGTTTTACATATGTAGTTCATTGTTAACATACATAAATATATATATATAATTATCATTTTATCATGTTAAATATAGCGTAACAATACCTTAATATGATACATATGTATTTAGTAAGACGTTGTTATAACGATAATCGTTATATATATCGTTCGAGTTTCTTAACTTAGTAATCTCAGTTTTATGTATTTAACTCATTGTTAATATACCTAGTGAGATACTTACTTATCATAATATCATGTTAACTATATATATATATATATATCCATATATATATCATCATATAGTTTTTACAAGTTTTAACGTTCGTGAATCGTCGGTCAACTCGGGTGGTCAATTGTCTACATGAAACTCATTTCAAATAATCAAGTCGTAACAAGTTTGATTGCTTAACATATTGGAAACATTTAATCATGCAAAAATAGTTTTCATTTAATATATATAATCATGGAAAAGTTTGGGTCACTACAACTTTCCTCTTTTGCCAAAACTTACTACACCCTTCCAGGTTGACACTTTGAGCATAACTATGTCTCCAACCTGAAATTCCAAATCTTTCCTTCTAATATCGGCATAACACTTTTGAAGATCTCATGCTATTTTCATTCTCTCTCGTATCTGCGCGATCTTCTCAGTCATTTTGTGTACAATATCAGGACCAGTTAACTGACTATCTCCTAACTCAGTCCAACATATAGGTGATCTGCACTTTCTGCCATACAGTGCTTCAAAAGGCGCTGGCCTTATACTTGCGTGATAACTATTGTTGTAAGAAAACTCTACTAACGGTAGATGTCTATCCCATCCAATTCCAAAGTCAATAACACATGCCCTTAACATGTCTTCTAATGTCTGAATGGTTCTCTCGCTTTGACCATCAGTCTGTAGATGGTATGTTGTACTCATATCTAAACGAGTTCCCATGGCATCTTGCATAGCTTGCCAGAATCTAGATGTAAATCTACTATCTCTGTTAAAAATAATGGATAGCGACACTCCATGTCGAGAAACTACTTCCTTTATGTAGATCTGTGCCAACCTCTCCATCTTATCCGTTTCCTTAATCGGTAGAAAATGAGCAGACTTCGTAAGACGATCAACGATAACCCAAATCGTATCATAACCTCCTACCGTTTTAGGCAACTTAGTGATAAAATCCATTGTAATATTCTCCCACTTCCATTGTAGAATCTCTGGCTGTGTCAACAATCCTGACAGTTTCTGATGCTCTGCCATAACTTTAGAACAAGTCAAGCACTTACCAACATAAATAGCGATATCAGCTTTCATATTAGGCCACCAATACAGTGCCTTAAGATCTTGGTACATCTTATCGGATCCAGGGTGAATAGAATACCTTGTCTTGTGTGCCTCTTCTAGCACTAGTTCCCTTAATCCGTCAAACTTCGGTACCCAAATTCTGTCGATAAAATATCGGGTTCCATCATCTCTGTAACATCCTTAGATCGGGCCTAGACGTAAGATGACTATTTTGCCCTTAAGCATAATGGTGTGGTTAATTATGATTTTATTTTAATAAAATGTTTGTTGTTATTTTATTATTTGGTTAAGACCAGTTTGTGACAAGGGTCACAGAACATGTTCATTTATTTAATTTGGACTCCGTTAGGGCAGTCAAATTAAGTACGAAAGTTATCAAATAACTGGTAAATACCCGTGTGTGATGGGGTATTGTATTTAGCTTAAATATATAAGCTTATGACCAGCTCCTTCTCTCATTATCTGGAAAATTCTCAAACACCCCGTACACTCTCAATCTCATTCCATCAAACCCTAGATTTCTAATTTGTGTTCAAGAGCTCAAATCATTCATATCATCTTGTTCTTTACAATTTACATAGTCTATTGAGGTAAGAATCAAAGAGTTTCAAGCTCTAATCTTTAAGAAAATGATGATTTTGTGTTAACTTTGTCAAAAGAACAATATTGAGTCAAAATGGTTGATTTTGATGTTGTTTGTGTAAAAATCTTGTGGGTTTATGCTTATTGATGTTAAGTGTATATGATTTGGTCAGTTTAGAGGTAAGAAACGAGCTCTAGAGCACCAATTTATGATTTTAGGTCGAAACCCGTCAGTTTTCTGCTGCTGCTGCACGATAAACACAACCGTACGATTGCAGCTTGCAACCGCACGGGTACATGGTGCAACTGTACGGGTGCATGTGCAACCGTACGGGTGCAGTGGTGTTGGTGCAACCGGGCAGGAAGTGTGCAACCGAACAGATGCACGATGCAACCGTACGGATGGACTTGCAACCGTATAGATGCATGTGCAACCGTACAGATGCAAATCAGATCAGTAGTTATTGTTTAATTTAGCTGTTTCCTAGCTGTTATGCTGTCCGCATGGCTTATTATTATCAGGATGTAAATTCTGAAAATGCATAAGTGTTAGGTGGACTTTTAACGGCACTTTTTGTTACTGATTTTCTGTACTGTGCTGTTTTGTGTTAACAGACAGAAACTAACTTGATTTACCTTATGTTCAGGTGATAAGGATAAGGAAGCCGCTCAGTGATAGATTATCTGAGCTTATCGCTGGTATTCAGTGAGTGGGTCTATCTCCGGATAGAGTATTAAGTAGCTGACACGCTACTTGTTCAGACTCTTTATTATTATGTTTATGCCTTGTATGATTGCCATGTGTAGTTAGATATTGTCATGCTAGCTAGGACAATTGCATGACTGAATATCTGTGAAATTATGTGGGCACTGTTAGTTGGGCACCAACCGAGGCGGCAAGGTTGGGAACCCATCGAGGCGGCAAGGTAGGGTTGATGTGAGGTCGACTATGGTAGCCTGGTCGGGTTATGGTGTTACTAATTGTTCAGTATAACATAGAAGGACGCATGTGTTACGTCTGGACGGTTATGCAGTGGAGTCAGTAAAGCGAACTATCGGTAGACTGTAGCTTGATCAACTAAGTCGTGTGCTCGTACAAGCTGCCGATCCTCATATTGTCAGTTGTTGTATGCTAGTTCAGGACATTAGCATATCTGTGACCTTTGCATGTTTAGTTGCTTATGCTTGATCTATTAGATAGTATCCATTCACTTAGCAGTTGTGCTAATTCCCCCACATTTTCACCCCTTACAGGTTTAGGTACTGCTGCTTAGGACGGGTGTTGCAGACGGGTTAGAAGACATGTTTGACTACAAGCTTACTCTGATGTTTTCTATCCTAATGATGTTTTCACGTAACACCGTTGTTGTACAAAGTTAGTTTGTAAACAAAGTTATGTAAACGTTAATTAAGGCTATTTTGGTAATTAAGTGTTTACTTCCGCTGTGTTTAGAAAAAAAATCAGGGTGTTACAATCTCGAGTAATGAACTTCTTATCGATTCCTCGAAGCGATTCGTTAGCAACGTTATCTTCTTTCAACACTTCTAACTGTGCGTCACATACCTGAGAAGTAAGGTTCCTTCGAATAGTCAAGTTCAATGCTCTAACTCGAATAGGCTTAACTCTCTCCTTCCTACTCAAAGCATCCGACCCTACATTAGCCTTACCAGGATGGTAGCTAATGTCGCAATTGTAGTTGTTCAATAGTTCGATCTAACACCTTTGTCTCGTATTAAGCTGTTTTTGATCAAAAATATGCTGCAAACTCTTGTAATCCTTGAATACAGTAAACTTAGTACCATACAGATAGTGTCTCCATACCTTCAGTGCAAAGACTACAGCACCAAGTTCTAAATCGTGAGTGGTGCAATTCAACTCATGTATCTTCAACTGTCGCGATCCATAAGCAATCACTTTCGTACGTTGCATCAACACGCAACCAAAACCCTGTCGTGAAGCATCGCAGTAAACTACGAAATCCTCAGTTCCTTCGGGTAAAGACAAAATCGGTGTAGTCGTTAACTTCTCTTTTATCTGTCCATTCATACTTCTTACCCTTGTGAGTCAATGCTGTTAACGGTCGGGCAATAGTAGAAAATCCCTCAATGAATCTTCTATAATAACCGGCGATACCTAAGAATTGTCGTATCTGCGTTGGCGACTTAGGAGTCTCCCATTTCTTAACCATCTCTATCTTCGCAGGATCAACTTGAATACCATTGACACCTAAGATATGACCCAAACATTGCACTTCTTGCAGCCAAAAGTCACATTTCAAAAATTTCGCGTACAACTGCTCCTTCCTGAGCATCTCTAGTAACAAACGGAGATGTTGTTCGTGTTCCTTCTCACTCTTATAGTGTACCAGAATATCATCGATAAACACTATAACAAACTTGTCTAGATATGGCTTACACACACAGTTCATGAGATCCATGAACACAGCCGGTGCGTTCGTTAATCCAAACGGCATTACAGTAAATTCATGATGACCGTAGCGTGTCCTAAATGTTGTCTTCGGTATATCTGTCTCTTTTACTCTCATCTGATGATAACCTGATCTCAGATCGATCTTAGAGTAACACGCTGATCCTTGCAACTGATCAAACAAATCATCAATCCTCAGCAACGGATATCTATTCTTGATAGTTAACTTATTCAAATCCCTGTAATCAATACAGAGTCTCTTAGATCCATCCTTCTTCTTCACAAATAGTACTGGAGCTCCCCATGGCGACGAGCTCGGTCGAATGAATCCTTTGTCTAAAAGCTCTTGCAGTTGACTAGACAACTCTTCCAAATCTAATGGTGCGAGTCTATATGGTACACGCGCTACTAGTGCTGCTCCAATAACTAAATAAATCTGGAACTCTACATCTCTATGTGGAGGTAATCCGGGTAGCTCATCGGGAAAAACATCGGGAAATTCTCTAACAATGGGCACATCTTCGAGTTTCTTGCCTTCAGATTGAGTTTTGCTCACGTGAACCAGCATAGCAAGACAACCCTTTTTCATGTGTTTTTGTGCCTTCAAATAGTTAATAAAATGTAACGGCGTATTTCTTCGCTCTCCATACACCATTAGAGGTTCACCTTCAATAACAGGAATGCGAATTGCCTTCTGATGACAAACAATGTCGGCACTATTCTCGGGTAACCAATCCATTCCAACAACAAGGTCGAAACTTCCTAGCTTAATCAGTATCACATCGATCTTAAATGACATTCCAGCCAAGTACAATCACGGTAAACCTTATCAGCACTCATTAGATTACCATTCCCTAGTTCTATAGAGTATAAGTTTTCTAATGATGATACAGGATTCTTAAGATTATGGAAAAAATCTCTAGACACAAAACTTCTATCAGCTCCAGAATCGAAAAGTACATAAACATGTTGATTATCGAGAAGAAACATACCCGTGACTAGCTTAGGATCATCACGAGCTTCATTAGAGTTAATGTTGAAAGCCCTTCCTCTAGCAGGTTCAGCAGTCTTACTAGCAGTTGGACAATCCTTCCAAAAATGACCTTCTTTTCCGCACGCATAATACATATTCGTACCAGCTCTACACTCGGCAGCCACATGTCCATTCTTCTTACACTTATCACACCTCTTCATACAATCTCCCGGGTGATGCCTATTACATTTAGCACACAACGGTAACTTTCCCTTATAACCAGAACTAGCATTCGGAGTTGCAGTGTTTCCCTTAGCAGTATCTTGTTTCTTATAGGGCTGTTGATTGAAATTCTTCCCCGAGTTATTATTACTGTTGTTCCATTTCCTCTTGTTATCATAAGTTTTAGTCTCAGTTGAGGCAGGAGTCTTCCCTCACTGTTCAGCTTGGTCTATCAACTCACTAGCCATCTCAATAGCCTCTTGTATAGTTCTCAGCTTCGAAGTAGTCACATTGCTTTAAATATTCTCGGTCAAAACTTTCTCATACAGAGTGATCTTACGGCATTCGGGAGTAACCATATGCGGACACATGAGAGCAAGCTCAAAGAATCTCTTGTTGTAACTGGCCAGATTAGCACCCACTAGCTTCAGGTTTTCGAGTTCCCGCTCCATGTTAACATTTTCGGTGTAGGGACAATACTCTTCGATCATCCATCGTTTCAAATCCTCCCACGGAGTCTCAAAAGCCTGATCCATACCTACGGAATTTTCATAAGTATTCGAACATGTTAAAGCGCCATCAGATAGCTTACTGATAACTCCTAAATTATACAATTTTTTGGTAACATTTTGAGGAGTTATCTTAGTATTTTTGAGTCATTTTGATGCCAAAACACACTAAAATAGGTAAAAATGGGAAAAAGATATTTCTAATGATTATGTCCAAGTTATGTATTAAACATGATCAAAAATACAGAAAATTACAAATTGGCTAGATGAAGCCGCCGGCATGGTGATGATGAAGCCGCCGGCTTTGGTTATGTTTGTATTATGTTTTTTTTGTTATTTAATATTTTGTCAAGTTACTTATTTAATTCAAAAGAAGTCCGCAAAAGTGCTCGCAAAGTGTTCTATTATCCTACAAATTGAGTAACATCACTCTTTCCCTTATTTTTAATTATGTCCTTTATTTATTTATTTCATTCTTTATTATAATTGCAATGAGGACATTGCATAATCTAAGTGTGGGTAGGGAAGTGATTAATCACTTAAAAGATTATAAAAGATACTATCAAATTTTCTCGAAAAAGTAAAAAAATGGGTACAATTTTAAATTTTTCAAAAATATAAATTCTTAGTCAAACTCATGTATTTTTACTAACCTAATCTTAATGATAATAATAGAACTACTCTCAATTTTGAGATCGGATTACTTGTTTAAGATTAGAAGTTAAAAGTCAAAAATTGTGAAACGAGTGCAAACTTATAGCCACTACCATATGGCATAAGAAGCATGGACCACTGAGGTAGCAAAAGTGTCCCAAATAAGGGCCAATTTAAATTTATTTGGCAAATGTAAAGCTAAAAGTTAAGCATGAAAGCAAAAGAAATGAAAAAAAAAAGAGCCCAATGAAGGCCAACAAAAGAAAAGAGTTCCAATGAGAACCAAACACTTCTTAAAGTTAGAAAACAAAAGAGTCCAATGATGACCAAACTGTATAAATTTGACTTAATAACCATTAGGACTACTTGTAATCCTTGGTCTGGTTCAGACTAGTTCTTGCGAATAATAAATACTAACATCGAATTAAGACGTACGTTTGACTTTGCAATTTTACTTTAAATACCCATGATATAATTTATAAGGTTTACTTGAGGATAAGTAAAGGTTTAAGTGTGGGGAATTTGATAACTCCTAAATTATACAGTTTTTTGGTAACATTTTGAGGAGTTATCTTAGTATTTTTGAGTCATTTTGATGTCAAAACACACTAAAATGGGTAAAAATAGGAAAAAGATATTTCTAATGATTATGTCTAAGTTATGTATTAAACAAGATTAAAAATAGAGAAAATTGCAAATTGGCTAGATGAAGCCGCCGGCATGGTGATGATGAAGCCGCCGGCTTTGGTATTGAAAGTACAGAATGTTCCAAAATCGATAAAAATTAAAAGAACTTGTTGATCAAGAAAAAGGCAAAGGAAGCCACCGACCTCCCTATGAATCCGCCAGCCTGGTTGACACGGTTTCTCAGCTTATCGACCACGTTCAAGTAAAAATGGAAACAAAATCAAGATAAAATCAGAAAGATTTGGCGAATCAAGTGAAGCCGCCAGCCTGGACTAAAGCCGCTGGCCTGGATAAGACGGTTACAAAGATTTAGCTTGGAGATAAAGTATAACTTGCACGAGGAGTCACCGACTCAAGGCAAGCCGTCGGCTCCCCACTGAAGCCGCCGGCTTGGCCACCGCCCCAGAAATCTATAAATTAAGGCATCTGGTCTCAGTTTTCATATGTTCAGAAGTAGATAGTTTTTCCAGATTTTGTTAGGTCATTTTCTAGGGGTTTTCTCTAAACCCTTAGGTTAGATTTACTTTTTGTAATCAACATTCAAGATTTAATTCAAGTCTTTTTACATCTACATTCTTTTTAAGGTATGATGCTATCCTTATTTTATTGTTTTATCTATTTTATTCACTGTATTCGTTTCTGTTCGTATTTTATTATGAACTAAACGTTCATAGTGATTACGAGGACGAAAGCTAAACTTCATCTGGGATTCATATGAAGCCGCCGGCTTCACCCTCAAGCCGCCAGCTTGGAGTGAAGGAAGCTGCCGGCTTCGTGCTTTATTTTGTACAATTTCTGATTCTTTTCCAGATCTGTATGGTTGAGTTTCTGTAATGATATTTGAATTTGTTTTGAATCTGTTTTGTTTAATTACACTTGTTTGCCATGCTTAATGATTAAATAACATGATTTTAGGGTTGATTAGTCCTTGATCCGATAATCTATTATTCGATTCATGCTACTTGTTTAGATCTAGTCCATCAAACTTGTTAAATTGAATTGCATGCAACTAGGTTAAATAACTTAATAGTGATAAACTTATTTGATTTAAGTTACGCTTATATAATAGAAGTTAATATTGTTAGGCTTAATCGAAGATCCTTTGTTTGAATTTATTTAATTAATGATTGCATGAAAACTTAGTAGTAATTGACTTTCAGCTAGTAACTTGAGTTGATCTACTTGGTGTTTAATAGCTTATATAATTTTTCAGTCTATTCGCATATTGGTCATCATCACAAGATTGGTATGTATCATGTAATTGAATTGAATATGAAGAATTAAGATGTTAGGTATGCACATCACATATCTAGCATATGCTTTAAGTCCTACTTATTGATTGATATGCAACACTTAGTTTAACCTATTAAGGGATAATAATTGGTCTATCATTGTTATTCTACTTTGTGTTAATATAAGTCATGAAACATATCTAATATGATTCCCGTATGAATTAATTGTCCATGTAATCACTTGTATCTTTACTTGTATCTTTACTTGTATTGTATTTTATTTTGAATCATTAATTCCTTATTTTACTTTGTTTATCTTTAAAAGAAAACTCTTTCCTAAGAGATAAATCTATCCCATAAAAGATACAAAGATATATCTTTAATTCTTTAATAAGAATTAAATAATAAAACAACTCTTATCCATACCTAGCACTTCCCTTGGGACGATAACCTTAAATACTACCTCTGATTGGGTTTTGTTGCTCGTTAGAGTGTTAAAAGGGTAATAATAAAGGTTATATAAATTTAAAAGTTTGAAAGGCAAATTAAGCACTACACACTTTTTTCACATCACTTACATGATGCAAACTTCGTTCTATCCGCATCTCTACAACTGCTGATACGGAAAACAGACTCAAGCTTCTCAAACCAATGAGTCAAACCAACTGGACCTTCGGTGCCATTAAACGAGTGTGGTTCACAACTCAAGAAAGTCTTGTACGTACACCCTGCTTGTCCATTGTTCTAAGTATTAGTTGCATCCTGGTTTCGCTGATTGGTAGCATTTACATTGTTACTGTTGGTTCCATTACAGAGTTCTGCCACGGCCTCGGTCAATCCTTCGGAGATCCACCGATGAACATCATCTTGGGAAACTAGCTTGGGCGGCATTATCTTTCTGGTCAAGATAACACATTCGGTTAGCGTCAATGAAATTGACATATAAAACTTATACTAGCAACGGAATGATACATAGTAGATAATATTAAATCATAGTGATTTTAGTAGGAATAATGATAAGTAATAGCGATACATAGCGTGTAGTAGTTGTAGTAGTAAGGACAATGTACACTAGTAGCATTATCACTAATTAACAATAGTAGTAGCAACACTAAGCATGATCAATCATTAAAAAATCCAACACATAATGTAATAAAAATCTCGTTCAAACATCATGCATAACCAACGAAAGTAACATATCTCTCATGTCATAAGCAAAACCACATAAGTAAAACCTCATATAGCAATGTATGTGCGAATATCAAACAATAAACAGTATTATTCAAATAGTATTCAATAACGTGGAACAAGTCTAAACAAGCAATCTCTATTTGCATTATTGAAGCTCCTTCAACAAATATTCGACCATCTTCTCCTCGTAACGTGAGGTTACTAGGGTTGTTGTCATTAGCAGCAGCAGTGGAGGTACTAGGTTTAGAAGTAGAAGCATCATAGGGATGAAAACGGCGACACATCTCAAGTGACTAGTTATCATAGTGAAAACTCTTATAAAATGGGTTTCTAGCTCGAGCAGGTCCTTTCGGTATCCTACGGTGGCCTCATGGTTCGTAGGGGTTAACATAGTCAGGATTAACAAAAGATGACTGGGGTGAATCAGGTAAGTCAGGTTCGGATTCGGATTCGGGTTCCGAGTCTTCCTCGGGATCCTCTTCCAGTTCTTTTCCCTTGGGGTCATCCTCGTGCTCAGTTTCCATCTCAGGTTCCGAATCAGTATTATCTACAAAGTCGAGTATCGTATTTCCTTGTGCTTGCACGGTTTCCTCGGATTCCGTGTCAGAGTCGGTAAGAATGATAGGATTGGAAGAAGTCATCTAGCACTCATATAAAACACAAAGTTAGTTCATCTAGTAATCATGTCATTACAGAAATCATGTAGCATAGCAATTAGTTTAACTAGGGTTCATGTAACTTAACAAGTCTAAGGTTACAGTCTAGACTCACTAGATGTCCTAACGTTTGACTCTCTAATGCAGCCTAGTCCTAGGTAACCGATATGCTCTGATACCAAATCTAATACCCCGTCAGAATCCACTAACGGAATATTAACTCCTGGTCCCACACTTTAGCGGTCACGCCCTCTATATGAGACGTTTCCGAAAAGTATTCGCATTAATTATCAAATCAAGTCATTTATTAAAGAAAAAGTAACTGGAAAACATTTGACATAAATGACTAATGTATATGAACCCAAAACATCTCGAAATAAAGTAGTTTAAATGCGAATATTTGTTCTTGAAATAAAAATGATAAAATATGTTGAACGCCGTCCAATTCTAGCAGCAAACATCATTATAACTTCAGTTAAGCGGAAGCACTACTTCTATGTACCTGAGATGAAACATGCAAAACGTCAACGAAAAATGTTGAGTGAAACTAAAGGTTTAGTAAATCATTTCGTAAGTTAGGCCACAAGATTTTCTTGGAAAACATCATAGGAAAAGTATACATTATCATGAGCACTTGATTATAAAGCTTTAACATTTACGTGAGCCGAGCACACGTTTTTAGTTTACCCTATCATGGCGCTACACCGATCAAGTGTACGAGTAACAACAGAATAAGCACCAGTTATGTTGATTTGAGGTTTGTCAAACCTATCGGTACCGTCCCTATAAGTCGAGCTTACAAAGTAACTAATATAATCAAGCTAAGGGATTTTTGATCTAAACTCATATGTATATTTTTTGTAAGTTACTTGTGCCTAATATGTAAAAGATTTGGAAAAAGCATGCATCTCATCCCTGTAAAAATGTAGTAGGCACTGTAGACTCACCTTAGCAAAAGCACTTGTAAATTTCTTAGCAAAACGTACGGTTGTCGAACAATCTCGACTGAACAACGCAACCTAAATAAGTAAATCATCTTAAGCATATACTTATAGGTTAAACCATGTCAACCCATAGTGTACACAAAGTCCTAGTGCTCAGACTGACTCAACAAACAAGTAGAAGTCAACTAATCCAAGCAAGTCAACAAAAGTCAACAAAAGTCAACCCTAAAGTCAACTCGGTCAAAGTGTTCAACTAAATTCAAACATCTCAGTAGGTCATGCAAACATGGTCAACAAGTCAAACCTAGGTCAAGTATCACTTTTCAAGTCATAATTAAGCATATCGCACTTTCGCACCTTAAAGCACGCCTTAGAAATTCATACGTCGTAGAAAGATCCAACTATAGCTCATAGCACATAAATAATTAAATCATGAACAACTCCAGATCACATCTATACTTAAAATAAATTCCAAAAAGTCTGGCCAAAGCCTCATACGATATATAAAAGTCCAATACCAGAAAGGGTCTAATCATAGTTCATTACAGCAATTTCTGCCCGCGCATCATTTTTTAAACATTTTTCAAAAAATATATAAAATATATTTTGACGAACGGCCAATTGGAATCATCTCAAAACATCTCAAAATTTTAGTGATAAAATAATCAGAAACATTGTTTTAGCCAATTTGTACAGTTACCCAAACCTTTACAGACTCATCAGTTTTGTTCATCAAACAGACATATCATTTAGACGAGCATATATCTCACGGCAAATCACGTTCTCGCAAGTTTTCATACAAATGAAACATGTCAAGTATCATATATAATAAGGTATTCTAGAAAATAAAAGTCTAAATCAACCCCTAGTTCACTCTAGCAATTTTTATGTAACTTTGCAAACTGATTCAGCTCACTTTAAAAATCAAATCTTCGTTTTGACATAACGGGAGCATTACATAACCTTTTGACGCAAATCTTAAGTCCAAATTGCATAAATTTTCATAAGGAATACAGTAGTACACTTTTTATAAGCTAAAACACAAAGCATGCAACTCAGAAAATTCGGATTACGCACATAACCTAGTCAAATCATTGATTAAGCATATCTTAAGCATACGATAACGAAATCACGCAAAATCGGAGTCTAAAATTAATAAATTTTCGATATCTTTCCATTAAAACATGTTAAAAGATCATTTATCATGTAATTTAATCAGATCAACAAGAAACAAATTCGTTTTTCATACATACAGCGTTAATTATGCAATCAAACGAAAAATAACAACACTAGACACCATTAATTGAGCACTAGACTTGATTACACTATGTAATTGAACAAAAAACTGAATTAATAAAATAGGGTTACTAGTTATACCTTAAAATATCAAATTGATCACACAAACGCATAGAGAACGACACAAGGAACAATCTTTATGCACAAGGTTTTGTTAAATTTTGAAGTTTGATGATGGTGGTGGTGGTGTGGATGTCGACGGTTAAAGGGGAGGGGGAAGAGAGAAAAAATTCGACTAACAATTAAGGGGAATGAGGGTTTCTAGTTACTTCCTAAATATATATAGTTAGGGCCTTTTAATTGATAAAGCTAATGACCCAAATAACCAAACTAGTCCACTAAGGGGATCCATGGGGGTATTCGGCCGAATGGCCCTCTAAGGGGTGTCCTGGGCTCGTTTTGCTTATTTACTTGTACACGCGTGGTCCGTTTTGAATGTCGTTAACCGTACCGGGTCTCCGGAACATTAACTATTTGTTTAAACAAAATCACCGGATTTAATTTATTAAATAAATAATAAATTAAATTAGTTTTTCTTTAAGTTAATAATTATTGAAAATAATTATTTCGTCGTTTTTCTGAGTCCCGTAAACTGAAAAGCTTTCTAGGCGATTAACTTAATCGTAACGTTTTCTAGTTATGTCACTTTCCGAAATAAATTCATAAATTAATATAACCTATTAATTCAAGAATATCTCTAATAAGCATGTATTTAATTCTATTAAACTCACAAGTCTAAGTAACCACCGTTAAATACTTAACGGACAAGTAACGATAGTAAACGGAAAAAGTTGGGTTGTTACAAGCAGGGTGGAATCGATCTTCATACTTGTCTTATCACGACATCTCACACACAAAAGCTTAGTAGATAATCTGTTAGTTTCCGCCAACTAACTCGTCAATACCTACTTCACTCACTTAATCCACCTCCAAGATATGTTTGACTCGACACACGGTTTGGGAACATGTCACATCTGTGCACATGCTGCCAAACCTACGCTTTGATATCAACTTTTAACACTCCTGATTTTATTTTTTTTAAATACAGCGGAAGACCTGGTTATAATATATATATATATATATATATATATATATATATATATATATATATATATATATATATATATATATATATCATATAAAATCCACTTGATTATAATATACACTTTAATATTTTAAAGTATGGGTGTTATATTAAATATTACAACAACTTTTAATATAAAGGACACGACATCAGAGTTTCCAGCTTTGTCAAACATATCTTCCAACATCCCATCTTCACCCTGATAACTAGCATACAACAAATTCATAAACTGCAGGGAAGATGTGGGGATTAGCACGAAGCTAAGTGAATGCAACTAACTACATGCAATAGTATACAGGAACCGTCATATTAATCATGTCACATAGTCTAACACATAAACATCACCCAAGTGCCATCTACAGAGACTCTGGCGGCTCGGCCAAACCATTAACCACCAGTTGATCGGACTGGGGCTTAACAGAAGTTCCTCCACCACCGTATGTATATATATTGTGAAATGTCCCATTCTTATTGATTAAAAACGTTCCATATTAATTGATTTCGTTGCGAGGTTTTGACCTCTATATGAGACGTTTTTGAAAGACTGCATTCATTTTAAAACAAACCATAACCTTTATTTCATCAATAAAGGTTTAAAAAGCTTTACGTAGATTATCAAATGATGATAATCTAAAATATCCTGTTTACACACGACCATTACATAATGGTTTACAATACAAATATGTTACAACAAAATAAGTTTCTTGAATGCAGTTTTTACACAATATCATACAAGCATGGACTCCAAATCTCATCCTTATTTAAGTATGCGACAGCGAAAGCTCTTAATAATCACCTGAGAATAAACATACTTAAAACGTCAACAAAAATGTTGGTGAGTTATAGGTTTAACCTATATATATCAAATCATAATAATAGACCACAAGATTTCATATTTCAATACACATCCCATACATAGAGATAAAAATCATTCATATGGTGAACACCTGGTAACCGACATTAACAAGATGCATATATAAGAATATCCCCATTATTCCGGGACACCCTTCGGATATGATATAAATTTCGAAGTACTAAAGCATCCGGTACTTAGGATGGGGTTTGTTAAGCCCAATAGATCTATCTTTAGGATTCGCGTCAATTAGGGTGTCTGTTCCCTAATTCTTAGATTACCAGACTTAAATAAAAGGGGCATATTCGATTTCGATAATTCAACCATAGAATGTATTTTCACGTACTTGTGTCTATTTTGTAAATCATTTATAAAACCTGCATGTATTCTCATCCCAAAAATATTAGATTTTAAAAGTGGGACTATAACTCACATTCACATATTTTTACTTCGTCGGGAAGTAAGACTTGGCCACTGGTTGATTCACGAACCTATAACAATATATACATATATATCAAAGTATGTTCAAAATATATTTACAACACTTTTAATATATTTTGATGTTTTAAGTTTATTAAGTCAGCTGTCCTCGTTAGTAACCTACAACTAGTTGTCCACAGTTAGATGTACAGAAATAAATCGATAAATATTATCTTGAATCAATCCACGACCCAGTGTATACGTATCTCAGTATTGATCACAACTCAAACTATATATATTTTGGAATCAACCTCAACCCTGTATAGCTAACTCCAACATTCACATATAGAGTGTCTGTGGTTGTTCCAAAATATATATAGATGTGTCGACATGATAGGTCGAAACATTGTATACGTGTCTATGGTATCTCAAGATTACATAATATACAATACAAGTTGATTAAGTTATGGTTGGAATAGATTTGTTACCAATTTTCACGTAGCTAAAATGAGAAAAATTATCCAATCTTGTTTTACCCATAACTTCTTCATTTTAAATCCGTTTTGAGTGAATCAAATTGCTATGGTTTCATATTGAACTCTATTTTATGAATCTAAACAGAAAAAGTATAGGTTTATAGTCGGAAAAATAAGTTACAAGTCGTTTTTGTAAAGGTAGTCATTTCAGTCGAAAGAACGACGTCTAGATGACCATTTTAGAAAACATACTTCCACTTTGAGTTTAACCATAATTTTTGGATATAATTTCATGTTCATAATAAAAATCATTTTCTCAGAATAACAACTTTTAAATCAAAGTTTATTATAGTTTTTAATTAACTAACAAAAAACAGCCCGCGGTGTTACTACGACGGCGTAAATCCGGTTTTACGGTGTTTTTCGTGTTTCCAGGTTTTAAATCATTAAGTTAGCATATCATATAGATATAGAACATGTGTTTAGTTGATTTTAAAAGTCAAGTTAGAAGGATTAACTTTTGTTTGCGAACAAGTTTAGAATTAACTAAACTATGTTCTAGTGATTACAAGTTTAAACCTTCGAATAAGATAGCTTTATATGTATGAATCGAATGATGTTATGAACATCATTACTACCTTAAGTTCCTTGGATAAACCTACTGGAAAAGAGAAAAATGGATCTAGCTTTAACGGATCCTTGGATGGCTCGAAGTTCTTGAAGCAGAATCATGACACGAAAACAAGTTCAAGTAAGATCATCACTTGAAATAAGATTGTTATAGTTATAGAAATTGAACCAAAGTTTGAATATGATTATTACCTTGTATTAGAATGATAACCTACTGTAAGAAACAAAGATTTCTTGAGGTTGGATGATCACCTTACAAGATTGGAAGTGAGCTAGCAAACTTGAAAGTATTCTTGATTTTATGAAACTAGAACTTTTGGAATTTATGAAGAACACTTAGAACTTGAAGATAGAACTTGAGAGAGATCAATTAGATGAATAAAATTGAAGAATGAAAGTGTTTGTAGGTGTTTTTGGTCGTTGGTGTATGGATTAGATATAAAGGATATGAAATTTTGTTTTCATGTAAATAAGTCATGAATGATTACTCATATTTTTGTAATTTTATGAGATATTTCATGCTAGTTGCCAAATGATGGTTCCCACATGTGTTAGGTGACTCACATGGGCTGCTAAGAGCTGATAATTGGAGTGTATATACCAATAGTACATACATCTAAAAGCTGTGTATTGTACGAGTACGAATACGGGTGCATACGAGTAGAATTGTTGATGAAACTGAACGAGGATGTAATTGTAAGCATTTTTGTTAAGTAGAAGTATTTTGATAAGTGTATTGAAGTCTTTCAAAAGTGTATAAATACATATTAAAACACTACATGTATATCCATTTTAACTGAGTCGTTAAGTCATCGTTAGTCGTTACATGTAAGTGTTGTTTTGAAACCTTTAGGTTAACGATCTTGTTAAATGTTGTTAACCCAATGTTTATAATATCAAATGAGATTTTAAATTATTATATTATCATGATATTATCATGTATGAATATCTCTTAATATGATATATATACATTAAATGTCTTTACAACGATAATCGTTACATATATGTCTCGTTTAAAAATCATTAAGTTAGTAGTCTTGTTTTTACATATGTAGTTCATTGTTAATATACTTAATGATATGTTTACTTATCATAGTATCATGTTAACTATATATATATCCATATATATGTCATCATATAGTTTTTACAAGTTTTAACGTTCGTGAATCACCGGTCAACTTGGGTGGTCAATTGTCTATATGAAACATATTTCAATTAATCAAGTCTTAACAAGTTTGATTGCTTAACATGTTGGAAACATTTAATCATGTAAATATCAATCTCAATTAATATATATAAACATGGAAAAGTTCGGGTCACTACATATTGTAGTGACGCGAACTTTTCCATGATTATATATATTAAATGAAAACTATTTTTGCATGATTAAATGTTTCCAACATGTTAAGCAATCAAACTTGTTAAGACTTGATTATTTTAAATGAGTTTCATGTAGACAATTGACCACCCGAGTTGACCGGCGATTCACGAACGTTAAAACTTGTAAAAACTATATGATGATATATATATGGATATATATATATATATAGTTAACATGATATTATGATAAGTAAGTATCTCACTAGGTATATTAATAATGAGTTAAATACATAAAAATGAGATTACTAAGTTAAGAAATTCGAAACGTTATATATAACGATTATCGTTATAACAACGTCTTACTAAATACATATGTATCATATTAAGGTATTGTTACACTATATTTAACATGATAAAATGATAATATATATATATATATATATATATATATATATATATATATATATATATATTTATGTATGTTAACAATGAACTACACATGTAAAACAAGACTACTAACTTAAGAATTTCGAAACGAGGCACATATGTAATGATTATCATTGTAACGACATTTTAATGTATATATATGTGATGACCCGGAAATTTCTGACCAAATTTAAACTTAACCTTTATATGTTTCCGACACGATAAGCAGAATTTGTAATGTTGAATCTCAAAAAGTTTGGAACTACATTCATGTAATCAATTACCCTTTGACCGTGTTCGACGATTCACGAACAATTATGTGTATATAGATATGTATATATAATATATAATATTAACTGAAAACATTAACAAAGTATTAGATATATGATACTTTACATCAACGTATTTGTTTCGATATATTTATCGACAGAATTAAGAGATAATATCAAATGATTGAATTATTAGATACATTATGATATGATTACGGGCCAATGTTATGAGGTCCATTGTGATTTAAGAAATCTATTCTTTTTGACAATATTCGAAAAATGGTAAAGTAATCTATAAGTAAGAACGTGGAGTGTAAATAACTTAGATGTTGGATATCGACAAGTTAAGTAACTCGACATTTTTTATTAAGATAATTTCATACATTTATTAAACCTTTGGACTTTATCCCATGCTTCCCCAACAGACTGTAATTTAAAAACTTGAAACCTATTATGAATATATATAATTCTACTTTTCTAAAATATTTTATGATATAACGATTTCCATTATTTTAACCTTTTAACAAAATGATTCTTAACTATATTTAGTTTTGGAAAACAAAATTATCATATTTATTTGATTTAGTTTCAAAAGTACAAAAAACGTTTTCAGTTTAAAAGGAACTTTATTATTAAAATGTATATATCTTTTATAAATATCTAGAACCACTTTTGACAACTCATTACTTAACCAGTATGATAAAGATAACGATATTTATATTTTATTTTATTAAATATATATAACGATTTAAATTAATATTATATATATTTATACGCGTATTATACGTATATAGTTTTATACTTTTACTATACTTTAACTTTACCTTTACTTTACTTTTACTTTTACTTTACTTTAACTTTAATAATTCATACTTTAATAATTCACTTTAATGATTCATACTTTAATAATTCACTTTAATAATTCATACTTTAATAATTCACTTTAATAATTCACTTTAATAATTCATACTTTAATAATTCACTTTAATAATTCACTTTAATATTTCATACTTTAATAATTTACTTTAATAATTCACTTTAATAATTCATACTTTAATAATTCACTTTAATAATTCATTTTAATAATTCATATTTTAATAATTCACTTTAATAATTCATACTTTAATAATTCACTTTAATAATTCACTTTAATAATTCATACTTTAATAATTCAAAAATCTATTATAAATAGAATTGAATAGGTTTCATTATTTCATAGAAACTTGAAAATATATTTCTCTAAGCTCTCTCAATCGAATTACATATATATATTTTCTTTGTATTATTTCATGATATTATTAGTATACATAAAATACTACGACGGAGTTTTACTCAGACGATTTCAAAATAAGTTTTCAAACGGGATAAAGCTAAGAAAATTATGGGTTATAGCTATGGAGGTTATGGGTATTGATCGAGAGTATTCCTCGTGAGTCAAACTAGTGTTTATCATCTCCGTTGCATCTACGTACTTTTCCTGCAATATTGAATCTCAATATTGATACGTTCGTGAATCCAAGGCCAACATTGCACTTGTTCAATGACGTCATATGTATTTTTACTACAAAATACAGTATTGTGAGTTTCATTTGCTCCCTTTTATATATATTTTTGGGACTGAGAATACATGCGCTGTTTTTATAAATGTTTTACGAAATAGGCACAAGTACTAAAACTAATTCTATGTGGGTTTAAACCAGAAATATACCCTTAGCTTGGTAACATTAAACTACTTGTCTATGTACGGTAGGCGCGAATCCTAAAGATAGATCTATTGGGCCTGACAAACCCCATCCTGACTATGGAATGCTTTAGTACTTCGAGGTTATTTTAAACACACCTGATCTGGTGTACTTCAGAGGGTAAAACATGAACATTAAGGCTTGTTACCGGGTGCCTACAACTTATAGAATAATTTTATACACTTGCGAGTGTACATATATTTATAAACGGAAATCTTGTGGTCTATTAATATATTGAAATGATTGTTATGATAAACCTATGAACTCACCAACCTTTTGGTTGACACTTTAAAGCATGTTTATTCTCAGGTATTAAAGAAATCTTTCGCTGTGCATTAGCTCATTTTAAGGATATTACTTGGAGTCATTCATGGCATATTTTGAAAGACGTTGCATTCAAGTCATTGAGTTCATCAAGATTATTATTAAGTCAATTATAGTTGGATGTATTATGAAATGGTGTGCATACCGTCAATTTTCGTTGTAAAGAAAGTTTTAACTTTTAAAAACGAATGCAATGTTTGTAAAATGTATCATATAGAGGTCAAATACCTCGCGATGTAATCAACTATTGTGAATCGTTTATAATGTATATGAACGGGTCCTTTCAGTTGGTATCAGAGCTGGTTTAATGCCGTTTATTAGCGGGTTAATCGTAGAGGGGGTTCTCATAGTGTTACCTGTGACGAAGCATTGGCTCTTACTCCTCGCAGTCCCTATTAGGGTTGGCTGTACTGCCGAGAGGCGGGCCGTAAAATCAGTGTCTGTGGTACGCTCAGTGGTCACAGGCGGTTAGCTGAGAAGGCACTGAGTGGGATGCGTCCCCAACTTTCAGTTGGTATCAGAGCGGTGGTCTTAGCGAACCAGGTCTTGCATTAGTGTGTCTAACTGATAGTTTTTAAGATGCATTAGTGAGTCTGGACTTCGACCTTGTCTGCATGTCAAAAGTTTTGTTTATCATTTTTAGTCAAAAATCATCTACTTACCATCCTTAGGAAATTACCTACTTATCATTCATAAGTCTAGACATGACTTCCTGCACTTATTTGATAGGTAGTGTACAGATAAATTCATATCATAGCATATCTGCTAATTCATATCTTAGCGTATCTGCTAATTCATATCTTAGTGTATCTGTTACTGTAGACTTTATCTGACACGATTCCTTAAATCCCTTCGTAATCTACGAGATTTTCCGTACTATGTATAGGTATTCTATATAATTAGAATATCATCCGACATCCGAAAATCATTTCATATCGAAAACCCTTTATCTAATCGTACGAAATGGAACTCACCACTAGTTCAAGTCCCTCGGATTCTGATATGGAATTTTACCTAAGCTCCGAAAGCAGCGTCACCAGAATGAATCAATCAATCAGCCATCCCCCAATTCATCCGATGGGTTCGCAATCTACTTAACCATTGGAGACAAGAAGAAGGCGATCCCTTTCATCCACCACATTGCCCTCTTGGAAATGAACCTGAAGCACTTACCGGCGAACCTGTCCGAAACACCATTTTCTCTCTCATTTCCAATAGTATCTCGTCATGATTGTATACTACACCAAATTCTAGATTTTATTTATCCGCTCGTCCGAACCGACAATCACCCCGGTGTAATAGAAGAAGTCAACGAGCTTCGCGCTCGGGTAGTGGCTTTGGAGAATATGGTGCAAAGGTTACAAACACCAGCAGCAGCACCAGCAGCATAAACAGTACCACCATCAGCAACACCAACAGTACCATTACCACCACCAACAACAACCGCATCGCAAACCTCAACTTCACAATCTGTCCCATGAGCATCGACGTCATACGCCCTGTAGATACTAAGGAATACCACAACGATGAAGTATTGATTCATAACTTCATTGGGAAAACATTCTACGACGATTATGTAATTTCTAAAGTTTAGAAATTATCTATCCTAGCCTTAACCATAAATCAAGTGAGTTTAATTTAATATTAACTCATTAAATCTATATTACATCTGAAGAAATATACACATATATTTCCATAAAGACTGTAATAAAATTCTTTTGTACAAAATATTAATTGTGACATTTTTTTTAACGGGTAGGTAATACCCGAGAGATATATAAATTCACAATTAATATGTTACATTCTTCGAATCTGATTCAGCAGATCATCCATTATACTCCCTACTTTCACAACAATATACATTCTTTTATAGAAATCAAAACAACCATACTCATTCAAAAATCTAATTACATATTCTGATTTTGAAATCGCCGAATTCAATTCAAGTTATAAACGATATCATCACTCTTAGATTCTTACATCTTTCAAAGCTATACTTTAACTTCAAAACTATGTTAGAACATCGTATGTATATTAACGATTATAATCTGTGTTCAAGCCCTTCGAAATACCTGAAGACACTTTAAATAATGAATAATCGAGATGATGATCCAACCACATGTTATCCACAGTTACGTACCTGAAAAACTCTTGAAACCAAAGTCATAATTTAACATGTATCCATGTCAGACCTTTTGGCATTTACTAGCTAAAATAACTTTTCAATCCCTTCTAAAAATAGACGATTTTGTCACAGCTCCAGCAAACCAACTTCAATTGTTCATTCGAATAAGCCTTATTATAATGATTACCCCTTCATCATTATTACCGGGGAACCTTTCATATCTCGCCACATTAGCAGTAAATTTATTAACAACTTCATTGATCTTTGACTTTCCGAAAAATCTTTATATTTATCAAAATCCCATCATTTACTCATCTGCATCTTGTAACGAGAATTGCCATACGAATCATCAGAAATTAGCAATTAGTATTTTGAAATCTCGCAGCATGTCTACGCCAACAATTATATGTGTCTACCTTCTGGACTTATATACTTTGAATGTGAAGTTTCTGAAAAACACCCTAAACTGCGAACTAGTTCTCGAAATACTGATGAAGCAGTAAAAACTATAAACGACCTTAACAGTAAAAAGTTTGATGATAAAGAGTAGTGTGTTGGCAAAGCTCAGAAAAAGAGAAGATTTGGTACTGAAAAATACGGATTGAGCAAACCATGAAGAAGGCTGTGGATAAATCACAAGGACGAAATCTACCTTTAAAGAATCCAAATGATTCCGTGTCTGCTGAAGTCATTATCGAATACCTTGCTCCTGACTCTAAACCCTTACGGACAATATTCTTCATCATCCTCTGATATTAGAAATTTTAAGATATCATCGTATCTTTCATTATAAATATCCTCCATATTTCTGAAGATATTTCCATAATTATTCTTATCTGAAATCATTTACCTCTTCGTGATGTCTGTATTACATCATAAAAGAAACTATTTTAGTTTCTAAATTCTGAAACTTTCGAATTTAAAATAGGAATATTTTTGAAGTAGTGTTGGGAACTGAAGCATGAACTAGTATAATATAATGACACTTGATCACCGTGATTATATTACAGTAAGTCATGCTGAGTTTCTAATGGAACGTGATGATTCACATAACATACCGTCATCATGTGCCATTTACACGACACTTACATTCTACCAAATCTCCAAACATATTAAGAACATATCTTCTTGATAGTTCTATCTTTCCGGATATTCTGGTAATTTGCCAAATCAAGATCGTACCATTACGATTTCCTTCTTAGAACATTAACTATGTTCATCCAAAACTTCATACCTACTAATTCTGGACCATTATTCGCTTGACTTAAAGCCGAGAAGAGACAACAAAAGTATGAAACTCCGAAATGTAAGGGAGAATATAAAGTCCAATAACAACACATAAATTACAAACCGTGTATATCAATGTTTATCGCAACATAAAGACACGGGAGAATTAAAAACACTATAACCCCAAGGGTGAAGTAGAAGAAAACAGATTTCTCTGGTGGAAGTTGGAAAAGGAGAATGATTGTTGCTATAGTAAGGATAAGGACAAGGATTAGAATTGAATTAAGCATTTTCGCAATCTTTTGAAATTGGAATTGAGTATAGAGGTGCTAAAAACTAATGGAATGGAAAAGGTAAATATATAAGGGAAATATCAGACGTAGTAATCGGGACAGATCATCGCATTTAATTAAAGAGATCCTAATTTCCTTAAATCTCGAAGAAACAGATCTTATAGATTTCCAAGATTTTTTTTTTTTTTTTGAATCCCTTGAATTCCGGAATTCAACCATGAATACGTCAAAAATTATGACGAAACTTATTTTTCTCATTCCACTATTTTGTGATAGCTTCACTCATACGCTTCGAGTAATTGGATCATTTTATCCATATTACTCTATGGTAATAAAATCCTATCTATCAACACATATCCGTCATGAAAACATTTTTATGGTTAGCCATGATGACCTCGATCAAATTTCGGGACGAAATTTCTCTAACGGGTAGGTACTGTGACGACCCGGAAATTTCTGACCAAATTTAAACTTAACCTTTATATGTTTCCGACACAATAAGCAGAATTTGTAATGTTGAATCTCAAAAAGTTTGGAACTACATTCATGTAATCAATTACCCTTTGACCGTGTTCGACGATTCACGAACAATTATGTGTATATAGATATGTATATATAATATATCATATTAACTGAAAACATTAACAAAGTATTAGATATATGATACTTTACATGAACGTATTTGTTTCGATATATTTATCGACATAATTAAGAGATAATATCAAATGATTGAATTATCAGATACATTATGATATGATTACGGGCCAATGTTATGAGGTCCATTGTGATTTAAGAAATCTATTCTTTTTGACAATATTCGGAAAATGGTAAAGTGATCTATAAGTAAGAACGTAGAGTGTAAATAACTTAGATGTTGGATATCGACAAGTTAAGTAACTCGATATTTTTCATTAAGATAATTTCATACGTTTATTAAACCTTTGGACTTTATCCCATGCTTCACCAACAGACTGTAATTTAAAAACTTGAAACCTATTATGAATATATATAATTCTACTTTTCTAAAATATTTTATGATATAACGATTTCCATTATTTTAACCTTTTAACAAAATGATTCTTAACTATATTTAGTTTTGGAAAATAAAATTATCATATTTATTTGATTTAGTTTCAAAAGTACAAAAAACGTTTTCAGTTTAAAAGGAACTTTATTATTAAAATGTATATATCTTTTATAAATATCTAGAACCACTTTTGACAACTCATTACTTAACCAGTATGATAAAGATAACGATATTTATATTTTATTTTATTAAATATATATAACGATTTAAATTAATATTATATATATTTATACGCGTATTATACGTATATAGTTTTATACTTTTACTATACTTTAACTTTACCTTTACTTTACTTTTACTTTTACTTTACTTTAACTTTAATAATTCATACTTTAATAATTCACTTTAATAATTCATACTTTAATAATTTACTTTAATAATTCACTTTAATAAATCATACTTTAATAATTCACTTTAATAATTCATACTTTAATAATTCACTTTAATAATTCATACTTTAATAATTCACTTTAATAATTCACTTTAATAATTCATACTTTAATAATTCAAAAATCTATTATAAATAGAATTGAATAGGTTTCATTATTTCATAGAAACTTGAAAATATATTTCTCTAAACTCTCTCAATCGAATTACATATATATATTTTCTTTGTATTATTTCATGATATTATTAGTATACATAAAATACTACGACGGAGTTTTACTCAGACGATTTCAAAATAAGTTTTCAAACGGGATAAAGCTAAGAAAATTATGGGTTATAGCTATGAAGGTTATGGGTATTGATCGAGAGTATTGCTCGTGAGTCAAACTAGTGTTTATCATCTCCGTTGCGTCTACATACTTTTCCTGAAATATTGAATCTCAATATTGATACGTTCGTGAATCCAAGGCCAACATTGCACTTGTTCACTGACGTCATATGTATTTTTACTACAAAATACAGTATTGTGAGTTTCATTTGCTCCCTTTTATATATATTTTTGGGACTGAGAATACATGCGTTGTTTTTATAAATGTTTTACGAAATAGGCACAAGTACTAAAACTAATTCTATGTGGGTTTAAACCAGAAATATACCCTTAGCTTGGTAACATTAAACTACTTGTCTATGTACGGTAGGCGCGAATCCTAAAGATAGATCTATTGGGCCTGACAAACCCCATCCTGACTATGGGATGCTTTAGTACTTCGAGGTTATTTTAAACACACCTGATCTGGTGTACTTCAGAGGGTAAAACATGAACATTAAGGCTTGTTACCGGGTGCCTACAACTTATAGAATAATTTTATACACTTGCGAGTGTACATATATTTATAAACGGAAATCTTGTGGTCTATTAATATATTGAAATGATTGTTATGATAAACCTATGAACTCACCAACCTTTTGGTTGACACTTTAAAGCATGTTTATTCTCAGGTATTAAAGAAATCTTTCGCTGTGCATTAGCTCATTTTAAGGATATTACTTGGAGTCATTCATGGCATATTTTAAAAGACGTTGCATTCAAGTCATTGAGTTCATCAAGATTATTATTAAGTCAATTATAGTTGGATGTATTATGAAATGGTGTGCATACCATCAATTTTCGTTGTAAAGAAAGTTTGTCTTTTAAAAATGAATGCAATGTTTGTAAAATGTATCATATAGAGGTCAAATACCTCGCGATGTAATCAACTATTGTGAATCATTTATAATGTATATGAACGGGTCCTTTCAATATATCATATTAAGATATATTCATACATCATAATATCATGATAATATAATAATTTAATATCTCATTAGATATAATAACAATGGGTTAACAACATTAAATGAGATCGTTAACTTAAAGGTTTCAAAACAACACTTACATGTAACGACTAACGATGACTTAATGACTCAGTTAAAATGTATATACATGTAGTATATTAAGAAGTATTAGTACACTTTTGAAAGACTTCAAGACACATATCAAAGTACTTCTACGTAATAAAAATGCTTACAATTGTATTCTCATTCATTTTCATCAACAATTCTACTCGTATGCAACTGTATTCGTACTCGTACAATACCCAGCTCCTAGAAGTATTAACTATTGGTATATACACATAATAATTCAGCTCTTAGCAGCCCTAGATAGTAAACAAACATGTGGAACCAACCATTTAGAAACTAGCATGAAATATCTCACAAAATTACAAACTAATGGAGGCTATATGTCAAGCCTCCATTCACGTTTTCAACCATCACCAATAACACTTTCATTTTGCAACTTACATGCATCAAACTACTCTCTCTCAAGTTCTCTCATATTGTTTTAAGTGTTCTTCATCATTTTCTTCATAATCTAGCTCAATCTAGCTCATAAATCCTAACCTAGATCAACATACAAAACAACAACTCAAGAACACATCAAGAACACTTTCAAGTTTACTTACTTCCAATCTTGCAAATCCATTTCAAGTGATCATCCAATCTCAAGAAATCTTTGTTATTTATAGTAGGTTATCTTTCTAAATCAAGGTAATACTCATATTCAAACTTTGATTCAATTTCTATAACTATAAACTATCTTAATTCGAGTAATAATCTTACTTGAAATTGTTTTCGTGTCATGATTCTGCTTCAAGAACTTCCAAGCCATCAAAGATCCATTTAAGCTCAAGGATTATTTTTGTCATTTCCAGTAGGTTTACCTACTATATTTGAGGTATTAATGATGTTCATAACATCATTCGATTCATATATATATATATATATATATATATATATATATATATATATATATATATATATATATATATATATATATATCTTATTTGAAGATTTGAACAAGTAATCACTATAACATAGTTTAGTTAATTCTAAACTTGTTCGCAAACAAAGTTAATCCTTCTAACTTAACTTTTAAAATCAACTAAACATGTGTTCTATATCTTTATGATATGCTAACTTAATGATTTAAAACCTGGAAACACGAAAAACATCATAAAATTGGACATACGCCGCCATAGTGAAACCGATGGCTGTTTTGGGTTTGATAATTAAAAACTATGATAAACTTTGATTTAAAAGTTTTCCTTCTGGGGAAATGATTTTTCTTATGAACATGAAACTATATCCAAAAATCGTGGTTAAACTCAAAGTGAAATTATGTTTTTCAAAATGGTCATCAAGACGTCATTCTTTCGACTGAAATGACTACCTCTTACAAAAATGACTTGTAACCTGTATTTCTAACTATAAACTTATACTTTTTCTATTTAGTTTCATAAATTTCAGTTCATTATGAAACTATAGCAACTTTAATCACTTAAAACGGATTTAAAACGAAGAATTTATGGGTAAAACAAAATTGAATATTTTTGCTTGTTGTAGATACGTAAAATTTGTAACAAATCTATTCTAACCATAACTTAACTAACTTATATTGTATTATACATGTACTCTAACATATTATGTAATCTTGATAGACCATAGACACGTATACAATGTTTTGACATATCATATCGACGTCATCTTTATATATTATTTGGAACAACCATAGACACTCTATATGCTGTAATGCTAGAGTTCGCTATACAGGGTTGAGGTTGATTCCAAAATATATATACTTTGAGTTGTGATCTAGCCTGAGACTTGTATATACTGGGTCGTGGATTGATTCAAGATAATATATATTGATTTATTTCTGTACTATTAGCTATGGACAATTAGTTGTAGATTACTAACGATGGACTGCTAACTTAACAAACTTAAATCATTAAAACGTAATAAAAATGTTGTGAATATATTTTGATCATACTTTGATATATATGTATATATTTGTTGTAGTTTCGTGAATCGACCAGTGACCAAGTCTTATTTCCGGCAAAGTAAAAATCTGTGAAAGTGAGTTATAGTCCCACTTTTAAAAATCTATTATTTTTGGAATGAGAATACATGCAATTTTATAAATGTTTTACAAAACAGACACAAGTAATCGAAAATACTTTCTATGTTGGATTATCGAACCGAATATGCCCCTTTTTAGCTTTGTAGCCTAAAAATTAGGGAAATGGCCCCTAATTGACGCGAATCCTAAAGATAGATCTATTTGGCCCAACAAGCCTCATCCGAGTTACGGATGCTTTAGTACTTCAATTTATCATATCCGATGAGAGTCCCGGAATGATGGGGATATTCTATATGCATCTTGTTAAGGTCGGTTACCAGGTGTTCAACATATGAATAAATTTTATCTATATGCAGTTTGCGAAATGCCTGATATGAGATGTATATTTATGAAGAAAAAAAAATGAAATCTTATGGTCGATTGTTACAATTTGATAAATATATAGGTTAAACCTATAACTCACCAACATTTTTATTGACGTTTTAAGCATGTTTATTCTCAGGTGATTATTAAGAGCTTCCGCTATTTCATGCTAATGTATGGACAAGAGTTGGAGTCAGCATGCTTGTATAATATTGTTTAAAACTGCATTCGAAGACTTAAGTTGATGTGTAATATTATTGTAAAGCATTATGTAATAGTCGTGTGAAAACGCTATATTTTAGATTATCATTTTTTGATAATCGTCGTAATATTTTTAAACCTTTATCGATAAAATAAAGGTTATTGTTTATTTTAAAATCGAATGCAGTCTTTGAAAAATGTCTCATATAGAGGTCAAAACCTCGCAACGAAATAAATTAATATGGAACGTTTATAATCGATATGAATCGATATGAACGGGACATTTCAGTTGGTATCCGAGCGTTGGACTTAGAGAACTAGAAATTTGCATTAGTGTGTCTTATCGAGTTCGTTAGGATGCATTAGTGATTCTGGACTTCGACCGTGTTTACTTGAAAAATAATTGCTTAACATTTTTTGTTGGAATCTATATATTGTTAACATGTAAATATTATGTGATATATTGACCTCTTAACGTATTTGATATTGTGTGATAGATGTCTACCTCTAGTACAAATCCCATCGAATCACCTAATAATAATGAAGAGTCGAATATATATTGGGAAGATTCACAAATTCCCGAAGAGGAACCGGAAGAGGAGGAACCGGAAGAAGAGGAACCGGAAGAAGAGATTCCGGAGGGGGAAATATTAGGAACCACAAAAAAACAGATAAATAAAAGAAAATCCTCAACCAATGGACCAAAGTTAATAATGATCAATGGTGTTTCCGCCAAGGAAGCAAAATATTGGGAAAATTACCAGTTTTCTGATGAATCGGATTCCAATGAGGATTCTGATGATGTTATAGAAATTACTTTGACCCAATTTGAAAAAGCAAAAGACAACAATAAGGTAAAAGGCATCAAAATAGAAAAACCCGAGCCCAAAACCGATGAACTTTATGTTAACATGAAGTACCCTGATGGGGTGTACCGTAAACACCTGTATTTCTTAAACTTTCACTATAACCCGGGAACATCTAAGCCACCAGGTTTTTCTAGACCATTTGAGAAAAGAACGGCTCGTATTAGGGGAGCACCATATATCCCTAGGAAATTAGCGAAACGAACCAAGTCCAAAGAGGAAGAAACGAGTGTGTCGGAATAAAGAGTTGTAATCATGTTGTGTAATATATGTATTGTAGTGTGCTTGTATTTTCTTGTTATATGTAAAAATTGCTTGTATTGTTTGTTAATTATCTTTTACGAATCTAATCCTCGTCTATTTTACAGTATAAAAAAACACACAATGGACGTTAAGGATAGACAACCGAATATTTTAGTAAACCTACCCGGGGACATGATTGATGAAATCTTGTCTAAAGTCGGTCAGAATTCGTCAGCACAATTATTTATGGGGAAATTAGTTTGTCGAACATTTGAAAGACGTTCTAGGCATGCCTTAGTTTATAAAAGGCTTTCCTTTGAAAGATGGGGTATATCACATTGCGGAGACCTTAAGTTACATCGTATTTACTTTAAAGCATTAAATGCGGGGAACCCAAATGCAATTTTACGCTACGAGTTGAGAGTCTATTTTGACTCCACATATCCCAACATAGGACTTCGTGCTTTAGAATGAGCATCAAACATGCAACATAAAAAAGCATGTTATGTTTACGGGTTAGTGATGTTCGCCTCTCACCAAATTGAGAAAAAGAACATCGGGTTGCAACTTTTAAATAAAACCTTCCCATAAGTGACGGATTCGGTAGTCGGGGTAAGATACAAGGTTTTTAGATTACTACGGGGCTGTTGGGCATTACGAAACCCTCGTCCTTTTGATGACATTACAACATGATGCCTAACCAACGGTCATAACGGTTATTTTCCACAAGACCAAGGATGGGAAGTAGTCTTAGTAAAACCAGAATGCATGACTTGTTTCTGGACTTATGAATTACGTGTCTTTATTGCCGTTGTTGAACGACTTGCGTACTAGCTAGAATTATCTTCACAACTACCTTGTATCAAAGTTATTGTGTGCTATATTTCATGTTATATGTAAAATAGCGGTATTGAAAGTTTGTAAAATATTTTATAAAAGTTTGAACGTGAAATATCATTATAATCAGTTTTTCATATAGAATTGTAGTAGTTGAATTGTATGTTAGCTACTAAGTATGAACTTAACGGGTAGGTACTACCCGAATTAAAACTTATAAAATGCTAATATGAAGAAAAAGCTTTTATAAATGAGTTCATATTATACTACAGAATACTATTGACTACTCTTAATATTATATATGATTAACTTAATTCTTTTGGCTATTTTTGAAGGAAATGGCACCGACTACTCGTCAGAACTTGAACATGAGTGAGGAAGGCTTTCGTGTTTCTGCCAACATAGCCGTAGTACAGGCTGCAATGCAAAACAACAATAATAACTCTGAATCTAGCAATGCAACTAACGTCACAAGAAATCGTGTAGGATGCTCCTACAAAGAATTTACTGCCTGCAAACCTTTGGAATTTGATGGAACTGAAGGACCAATCGGATTAAAACGGTGGACCGAGAAGGTCGAATCAGTGTTTACCATAAGTAAATGTACTGAAGAAGATATGGTGAAGTACGCCACGCATACTTTCATAGGTACTGCGTTAACATGGTGGAATACCTATCTAGAACAAGTGGGACAAGATGCTGCTTACGCACTACCGTGGTCAGCATTCAAGCACTTGATGAACGAGCAGTACCGTCCCAGAAACGAGGTCAATAAGCTCAAGGTAGAGCTTAGAGGATTACGAACACAAGGTTTCGACATTACCACGTACGAACGAAGATTCACAGAGTTGTGCCTATTGTGTCCAAGAGCGTTCGAAGATGAAGAAGAGAAGATCGACGCGTTTGTGAAATGGTTACCAGAAAGGATTCAAGAAGATGTAAGTTCACACGAGCCCGCCTCCATACAAAAGGTGAGTCGAATGGCTTATAAACTCAGAAATCAAATTGAGGAAAGAATTAAAGAACAGGTGGCCGAAGAAGCCAACACAAAACAAGTCAAAAGAAAGTAGGAAGAAACCAGTGACAAGGGTCACCAATATAACAACATCAGTAACTATCGCTTCAACAATCACAACCACAATCGCACCATTTTTTGCAACAACAAACGCAACAAAAACCATCCCAACAACAACTATGAGAATCGTCCCAACAACAATACCAACGGCAACAACAACAATCCCAACAACAATCTCAATAACAACACTGGCAATCAAAACTAGAAAATACCGTGCCTAAGGTGTGAAGGGTACCATCCAACTACTTTTTGTTCGGCATTATGTATCAAATGTAATAGAAAGGGGCATGATGCAACGAAGTGCGAAATTTATGGACCAGCGGGTAAAGGAATGCCCACATTATTTGTTATGGATGCGGGAAGAAGGGCCACTACAAAACTACGTGTCTAAACCAGGGAAATAATAATGGGTAAAGTCGTGGGATAGTTTTTAACATTAATGCGGAAGAAGCGTAGGAAGACCCGGAGCTTGTTACGGATACATTTCTTATCGATGAAAAACCTGCTTATGTTTTATTTGATTCGGGTGCGTATAGAAGCTATATGAGTAGAGATTTTTATGCTAAATTAAGTGGTCCATTGACGCCTATGAATAATAAATTTTTACTCGAATTAGCAAACGGTAAATTAATTTTGGTAGATAAAATATGTCGGAATTGAGAAACTAAACTGGTTAACGAAACGTTTAAGATTGATTTGATACCAGTAGAGTTAGGGAGTTTTGATGTGATAACTGGCATGGACTGGTTGAAAAAGGTGAAAGCAGAGATCGTATGTTATAAAAATGCAATTCGCATTGTACGAGAAGAAGGAGAACCCTTAATGGTGGATGGTACATTCAGGTTGTGGTTTCATACGACCAAGTACATTACCATGGGGAGATCCTGTTTTGTTTGTCAAAAAGGAGGATGGTACATTCAGGTTGTGTATCGACTACCGAGAGTTGAACAAACTAACCATCAAGAACTGTTACCCACTACCGAGAATCGACGACTTATTTGATCAACTACAAGGCTCGTCAGTTTATTTGAAGATTGATTTACGTTCTGGGTATCATCAAATGCGGGTGAAGGAGGATGATATTCCGAAGACTACTTTCAGAACATGTTACGGTCATTACGAGTTTATGGTTATGCCGTTTGGGTTGACTAACGCACCAGCTGTGTTCATGGACCTCATGAACCGAGTGTGTGGACCATACCTTGATAAGTTTGTCATTGTTTTCATCGATGACATACTCATTTACTCAAAGAATGATCAAGAGCACGAAGAACATTTAAGAAAAGTGCTAGAGTTACTGAGGAAAGAAAAACTGAACGCTAACTTTTCAAAGTGTGTATTTTGGTTGGAAGAAGTTCAATTCCTCGGTCACATGGTAAACAAAGAGGGTATTCTGGTGGATCCAGCAAAGATTGAAACCATTGAAAAGTGGGAAACCCCGAAAACTCTGAAACATATACGCCAATTTTTAGGACTGGCTGGTTACTACAGAAGGTTCATCCAAGATTTTTCCAAAATAGCAAAACCCTTGACTGCATTAACGCATAAAGGGGAGAAATTTGAATGGAAGGATGAACAGGAGAAAGCGTTTCAATTGTTCAAGAAAAAGTTAACTACGGCACCTATATTGTCATTGCCTGAAGGGAATGATTATTTTGTGATATATTTTGACACCTCAAAGCAAGATCTCGGTTGCGTATCAATGCAATGAACAAAGGTAATTGCTTATGCGTCCAGACAATTGAAGATTCATGAGCAAAATTATACGACTCACGATTTGGAATTGGGCACTGTTGTTTTTGCATTAAAGACTTGGAGGTACTACTTATATGGGGTCAAAAGTATTATATATATCGACCATAAAAGTCTCCAACATATATTTAATCAGAAACAACTGAACATGAGGCAGCGTAGGTAGATTGAATTGTTAATTGATTACGATTTTGAGATTCGTTATCACCCGGGGAAGGCAAATGTGGTAGCCGACGCTTTGAGTAGAAAGGACAGAGAACCTAGGCGGGTAAAATCCATGAATATAATTATTCGTACTAACCTTAGTACTCAAATAAAGGAGGCGCAACAAGGAGTTTTAAAAGAAGGAAATTTGAAGAATGAAATACCCAAAGGTTCGGAGAAACATCTTAATATTAGGGAAGACAGAACCCGGTATAGGGCTGAAAGAATTTGGGTACCAAAGTTTGGAGATGTGAGAGAAATGGTACTTAAGGAAGCACATAAAACTAGATACTCAATACATCCCGGAGCGGGAAAGATGTACAAAGATCTCAAGAAACACTTTTGGTGACCGGGTATAAAAGCTGATATTGCTAAATACGTAGGAGAATGTTTGACGTGTTCTAAGGTCTAAGCTGAACATCAGAAACCATCAGGTCTACTTCAACAACCTAAAATCCCAGAATGGAAATGGGAAAACATTACCTTGGATTTCATTACTAAAGTGCGGGTCTCCGATTTGTTGGAGTGAAGTGGGGGATAGACAGATCACGGGTCCGGAGATAATTCAATAAACTACCGAAAAGATCATCCAAATTCAACAACGATTGAAAACTGCCCAAAGTAGACAAAAGAGCTACGCGGACATTAAAAGAAAAGATATAGAATTTGAAATTGGAGAGATGGTCATGCTTAAGGTTTCACCTTGGAAAGGCGTTGTTCGATTTGGTAAACGGGGAAAATTAAACCCAAGATACATTGAACCATTCAAGATTATTGATCGAGTCGGACCAGTAGCTTACCGACTTGATCTACCTCAACAACTCGCCAGGGTACATAACACTTTTCATGTCTCGAATCTAAAGAAATGTTTTGCTAAAGAAGATCTCACCATTCCGTTAGATGAAATCCAAATCAATGAAAAACTTCAATTCATTGAAGAACCCGTCGAAATAATGGATCGTGAGGTTAAAAGACTAAAGCAAAATAAAATACCAATTGTTAAGGTTCGATGGAATGCTCGTAGAAGACCCGAGTTCACCTGGGTATGTGAAGATTAGATGAAGAAGAAATACCCACACTTATTTCCAGAAGATGCGTCAACACCTTCAACTGCTTAAAATTTCGGGACGAAATTTATTTAACGGGTAGGTACTGTAGTGACCCGAACTTTTCCATGATTATATATATTAAATGAAAACTATTTTTTCATGATTAAATGTTTACAACATGTTAAGAAATCAAACTTGTTAAGACTTAATTATTTGAAATGAGTTTCATGTAGACAATTGACCACCCGAGTTGACCGGCGATTCACGGACGTTAAAACTTGTAAAAACTATATGATGATATATATATATATATATATATATATATATATATATATATATATATATATATATATATATATATATATATATATATATATATATATATATATATATATATATATATATATATATATATATATATATATGGATATATAGTTAACATGATATTATAATAAGTAAGTATCTCACTAGGTATATTAACAATGAGTTAAATACATAAAAATGAGATTACTAAGTTAAGAAACTCGAAACGATATATATAACGATTATCGTTATAACAACGTCTTACTAAATACATATGTATCATATTAAGGTATTGTTACACAATATTTAACATGATAAAATGATAATTATATATATATATTTATGTATGTTAACAATGAACAACATATGTAAAACAAGACTACTAACTTAAGAATTTCGAAACGAGGCATATATGTAACGATTATCATTGTAACGACATTTTAATGTATATATATCATATTAAGATATATTCATACATCATAATATCATGATAATGTAATAATTTAACATCTAATTAGATATAATAACAATGGGTTAACAACATTAAATGAGATCGTTAACTTAAAGGTTTCAAAACAACACTTACATGTAACGACTAACGATGACTTAACGACTCAGTTAAAATGTATATACATGTAGTATATTAAGAATTATTAGTAAACTTTTGAAAGAATTCAAGACACATATCAAAGTACTTCTACTTAACAAAAATGCTTACAATTGCATTCTCATTCATTTTCATCAACAATTCTACTCGTATGCAACCGTATTCGTACTCGTACAATACCCAGCTCCTAGACATATATACTATTGGTATATACATATAATAATTCAGCTCTTAGCAGCCCTAGATAGTTAACAAACATGTAGAACCAACCATTTGGCAACTAGCATGAAATATCTCACAAAATTACAAACAAATGGAGGCTATATGTCAATCCTCCATTCATGTTTTCAACCATCACCAATAACACTTTCATTTTGTAACTTACATGCATCAAACTACTCTCTCTCAAGTTCTATCATATTTTTCTAAGTGTTCTTCATCATTTTTTTCATAATCTAGCTCAATCTAGCTTAATCCTAACCTAGATCAACATACAAAACAACAACTCAAGAACACATCAAGAACAGTTTTAAGTTTACTAACTTACTTCCAATCTTGCAAATCCATTTCAAATGATCATCCAATCTCAAGAAATCATTGTTATTTACAGTAGGTTATCTTTCTAAATCAATGTAATACCCATATTCAAACTTTGATTCGATTTCTATAACTATAAACTATCTTAATTCGAGTAATAATCTTACTTGAAATTGTTTTCGTGTCATGATTCTGCTTCAAGAACTTCCAAGCCATCAAAGATTCATTCAAGCTCAAGATTATTTTTGTCATTTCCAGTAGGTTTACCTACTATATTTGAGGTAGTAATTATGTTCATAACATCATTCGATTCATATATATATAACTATCTTATTCGAAGATTTGAACATGTAATCACTAGAACATAGTTTAGTTAATTCTAAACTTGTTCGCAAACAAAGTTAATCCTTCTAACTTAACTTTTAAAATTAACTAAACACATGTTCTATATCTTTATGATATGCTAACTTAATGATTTAAAACCTAGAAACACGAAAAATACCGTAAAACTGGACATACGCCGTCGTAGTGAAACCGGGGGCTGTTTTGGGTTAGATAATTTAAAACTATGATAAACTTTGATTTAAAAGTTGTCCTTCTGGGAAAATGATTTTTCTTATGAACATGAAACTATATCCAAAAAACATGGTTAAACTCAAAGTGGAAGTATGTTTTTCAAAATGGTCATCAAGACGTCGTTCTTTCGACTGAAATGACTACCTCTTACAAAAATAACTTGTAACCTGTATTTCCGACTATAAACTTATACTTTTTCTGTTTAGTTTCATAAATTTTAGTTTATTATGAAACCATTGCAACTTGAATCACTCAAAACAGATTTAAAACGAAGAAGTTATGGGTAAAACAAAATTGAATATTTTTCCTTGTTGTAGCAACGTGAAATTTGTAACAAATCTATTCTAACAATAACTTAACTAAGTTATATTGTATTATACATGTACTCTAACATATTATGTAATCTTGATAGACCATATACACGTATACAATATTTTGACATATCATATCGACGTCATCTATATATATTATTTGGAACAACCATAGATACCCTATATGTTGTAATGCTAGAGTTCGCTATACAGGGTTGAGGTTGATTCTAAAATATATATAATTTGAGTTGTGATCTAGCCTAAGACTTGTATACACTGAGTCGTGGATTGATTCGAGATAATATATATTGATTTATTTCTGTACTATTAGATCTGGACAATTAGTTGTAGATTACTAACGATGGACTGCTAACTTAACAAACTTAAATCATTAAAACTTAATAAAAATATTGTGAATATATTTTGATCATACTTTGATATATATGTATATATTTGTTATAGGTTCATGAATCAACCAGTGGCCAAGTCTTATTTTCGGCAAAGTAAAAATCTGTGAAAGTGAGTTATAGTCCCACTTTTAAAAATCTATTATTTTTGGGATGAGAATACATGTAGTTTTATAAATGTTTTACAAAATAGACACAAGTAATCGAAAATACTTTCTATGTTGGATTATCTAACCGAATATGCCCCTTTTTAGCTTGGTAGCCTAAGAATTAGGGAAATGGCCCCTAATTGACGCGAATCCTAAAGATAGATCTATTTGGCCCAACAAGCCTCATCCGAGTTACAGATGCTTTAGTACTTCGATTTATCATATCCGATGAGAGTCCCGGAATGATGGGGATATTCTATATGCATCTTGTTAAGGTTGGTTACCAGGTGTTCAACATATGAATGAATTTTATCTCTATGCAGTTTGCAAAATACCTGATATGAGATGTATATTTATGGAAAAAAATGAAATCTTGTGGTCTATTGTTACAATTTGATAAATATATAGGTTAAACCTATAACTCACCAACATTTTTATTGACGTTTTAAGCATTTTTATTCTCAGGTGATTATTAAGAGCTTCCGCTATTGCATGCTAATGTATGGACAAGAGTTGGAGTCAGCATCCTTGTATAATATTGTTTAAAAACTGCATTCGAAGACTTAAGTTGATGTGTAATATTATTGTAAACCATTATGTAATAGTCGTGTGAAAACGGTATATTTTAGGTTATCATTATTTGATAATCGTCATAATATATTTAAACCTTTATCGATAAAATAAAGGTTATGGTTTGTTTTAAAATCGAATGCAGTCTTTGAAAAACATCTCATATAGAGGTCAAAACCTCGCAACGAAATCAATTAATATGGAACGTTTATTTAATATGAACGGGACATTTCATATATAATCCACACGCGACGGACGCGTCATTCACATATATATACACCACGATTGTCTAGGCTACCACAGAGGAACCCAACCCGCAGGTTGATCTCTCCTACCGAGGCTACCACACAATAGGGACGCACTGGTCTCCAGCAGACAAGCATCAACTAACATCCAGTCATCATAACAAACTAATTAACCACAACAGTAACTATATCTAACAAGCATGGCAATCATAATATAACATGCTACTATATACTATATTCTCCAATTAGTCCCACTCACTGATACCGGCATCACTCGGTAGTCTAATGTCACCGAGTCTTCTCCTCGTCTTTATCACCTGAAAACAATACTCACAAGTTAGCAAATCATATTTCAAATACTTACAATATCACAATCACAATGTATATGTATATGTATATATATATATATATATATATATATATATACACACTCCATCACTATACAAACGGGCACCAAAACAGCTAGAAACCAACACTTAAACAATAAAACCAGTTCTGATATATACCCGTACGGTTGCAGGTGCATCCGTACGGTTACAGCCTCCATCCGTACGGTTACAATATGTAACCATGCGGTTGCAAGTTTCTGGCCCGGTTGCACAACACTACTGCATCCATACGGTTGCACTTACATCCGTACGGTTACACCATGCACCCGTACGGTTACGATATGCAACCGTGCGGTTGCATTCATCAGTAGCAGCAACAGCAAAACCTACGGGTTTCAAGCACAAATCACCAATTCTTGCTCTATAGCTCGATTTTGACCCCAAAACTAACCAAATCAAGTATACTAAACATGTATAAGTATAAACCCACAAAATTTTGACACAAACTACACCAAATTAAAGATTTTTGTCCCAAATTCATACTTTCAACAAACTCACACAAAAACCCATTTTTCTCAAAAATTAGAGCATGAAATGTTACGATTCTTACCTTGATAGGATTAGTAAGTCACAGAGAACACAAAGATACAAACAATTTAAGCTCTAAAGGAATGATTAAGGATTAGGGTTTTGGTGTAGGTGAAAGTAAAGGTACGGAGTGTGAAATGAGATTTCAAGAAACTTCAAGAAAATGGCTGATGCCATCCTTATATATTTATGTTAAACGCCATACCCCATCACACACGGGTATTTACCAGTTATCTGATATCTTTCGTACTTAAATTGACTCCCCTAACGGAGTCCAAATTAAACAAATGAACCTGTTCTGTGACCCTTGTCACAAACTGGTCTCAAGTAAACAACCAAATAATTATAAACATACATTTATTATAATAACATACCAACACACCTAAGGTCAAAATGGTCTTTTCAGCTAGGCCCTATTACAGGATGTTACAAATCTACCCCCTTAAAGAGATTCCATCCTCGAAATCTGATAGTCATAGCCAGAACGGGTTACAGGTAATAAATACCTTCACAATTGGTCACACTGGTAGCTACGCCAAAACACATCCTAAGATCACGAGCATTACTAAGGTTCATTAGTTTTCTCTTCTGTCAACCCATAAGCCAAAATCGTCAATGCCAATCTTTTTTGTACGACTAACTCCAAACACGCAATACAACATTCAGACAATTTATCCCGCAACTGTCTATAGCGTCACACTTATCGCTTGAAGGGATAACCAAGTATCAACAACCTACTGTTTAATAAGGGTGTTACACGTCATCTTTTATCCTAGCACTAAGCTAAAAGGATAACGATCAAACAATTCAATACTAGATACGATCAACATTCATTCAAATATAAAACAACCCAAAAGTAATACATAGACCCATTAAAAATCCCATTCAGTTTATCCCAAGTCATCTGTTTGTTGTCAATGCATCACATGAAGACACAAACTCAATTAAGCCCACAATTCCGCCTCACAAAGTCAACAAAGGTCATGGGTACTATAAACCACCACAACGGGTCACAACTAGACCTAAGTCAAAGCATGCCTTGCGGTCATACGCCTTACAAAGCTCCGTCCATTCTCGTAGGTCAAAAGCTAACTTACCGGTCTAAAGTCAAACACACCATCTGCTAGTCTACTACCTAAGGGTCAAGACCCGCTATACGCCGATCTGTAAACTTACTTACTTACACTACAAGATATTCGAATCGTTTCTCACATTCTGGTCTAGACAACAGTCTTTACCACTAGCTAAAGAAATTCAATGCGGAAAACCTGTCGCTATCTAATAACTGAACAAGTCTAATTTCCTCTGAATTCCAAACTTGATCTATCATCAATCTTACGAAATACCACGAAATTTCCATCTCAAGTCTAGGTTTTACACACTGACTCTTGAGTCACTACTAATGACCCACTTCATGATATTTGTCAATCATGATTTGAGATTATCTCCGAGTTACCTTCATCGAATTTCCTAGATCAACTCAGTCTAAAACGCTGAATAATGACTATCATTTACCTTAAAAGACACAAACTTGGCTAATTTCATCACTACAATATCACCAAGTCTACTTGGATTACACTAAATTACCCAAACTTCGTAATTTACTACATGTTTCAATCCCGATATTAAGAATTTCGTTTATCTGGGTCAATATTCACCCAATTATTCAACGAAAAAATCTTGATTCTGGTCAACTTAATCATAGTATGAATGATTACCAACCTAATTTCAAATCAATTCAATCATTACAATCACAAATCTTGAGTAAAGAATAACTGTCCTCACGTTCTAGAAGTAATTATTCAAGTGTTAATTCCCTCAAGTAACATCAATACACACGTTTGACACCACTAAAACTATCTCTGCATCAACTTTATTTTGCTTCGAACTTCATCAGAACTCAAAACTAAGGCTTATTCGATCATCAATAGCCTAGGTCCAAATATTGTTCAACTAACATTACTATTTCGGAAAAGTCTACTCTCGGTCAACAGTTCATCGAAAATCACATTCATCGTCAAATAACACCCAATCTAACACTCGTTACATCTCTTCTGACTCTCGAACTACTGTATGATTTACTACAATGTATTTCCGTTGGCCAGACGTAATACATCATTCTAAATCACACGTTCATTTCGAGTATTTCGGAACAAGATCTTAATAGAGTTCATCAATACAACGCGGTTTATTTTCTCAAGTCACTATTAGTTATAAATCTCCACTATACCCCAATCAAATAGATTTTACAATCTAAGACTATCTAAACCGCAAGAAGTCTTATAAGTAAACACCTAACTAGGTTCTAGCTCGATCTTAATTCTACTAAGTCCTCTTTAGCAACCACATTTGAAAATCCAATCCAACATTCAATAAACTATACCTACTTACTTCATCTTATTTGCAAATACTATTATTCTCCGTCCTCGACCTTGCATTCAAATCTTCAAAAGATAAGATATTCGTATTAGTCACTATCGAACTATCAGATCAATGATTCTACCTTAACAGAAATATGATCACTATTCTAATCACGTCTCCCGACCTAGTCAAGATTCATCACAATTCAGCTTGAACTGAATTCCTATTCCAATTAAAGTCTTCTCCACTTTCAAGAAAGTCAATAAACGAACATCTCCTATACTGACATCTAATGAGTCACATCAATTCACAAAAGTCAACAACTTCTCAGGACAACTCTACGAGTCCTACATAGCTAGTCAAATCCTGCAACGGTACAGCCAGGCTAGTAATAATCCTCACATAACAACAAAACATAATTTTCCTATCTTCAGTCAAGACTACATGGAAAGCTCCTTTCAAACATACTTCTTAAAGGTCACCACCAACTCACATGAGTCTAAGGTAGGAAAAGAAAATCCTCAAGGTCTTACTACGATCACAAACATCTAAACCAAAAGTCTACATCATACATGACATGCAAACCATATACATACGACAGTAACAAACAGGTTCTGGGTCCTCTTATTAGAAGACAAGAAAACTACTACTCTATCCTAATCCTTACAGGCTACTATGTGTGTCCCGTCGATTCATGGAAAGGAATTATATTTCACCTACGTCCAACACAACTAGTCCCGTCTTACAACAATATCATAGGGTCCATCATTTACTGGTTCAGTCACGGTCGACAAGCATGAAATCTACACTTCACATAATTACAAAATAGGTTTCGGGACCTTCACCAATCATCAAGGGGTCACTACCCTAATCAGTCTCTATGGCTCACTACACATGTCCCAACAGTCAATGGTAAAGATAAGACTTCATATTTGTCTTGGTTAATACTATAAATTATTCACCTCAATTCTGACAGTCTAGGCCAACAGTAGTCTTACGTATAGTATAACAGGCCTTATAATAACAATTCACAACAGCATGACACAATATTCTAAAGGTCATGTCTATAAAGTCTCACAGAACATAGCAGTCATTCTAAGGGAATAAAATCCCGATAGTGGCAAGGGTAGTTCCAGACACAATCGTTGTAACTAGATCCATCAACTATCATCTACTTCTATCTTACAGGAATAATTACTCAATCGCAAATAGAATCACTAATCATCACAGATTATCATTACAACAAACACACAATTTGACAAAGGCATGAACATAATCTACAGATTCAATAATTATAATAGTTACAGTAATGTAACAAGAATGTACCTTCATGAATAAGAAGACATCTTTTGTATTTATCAACACCTCGATCGCACCCGCACCCTTAACCCTCATCAACAATGCAACTGAATCCTCATCATTGGAGCCACGTCGACTAATACTCGTCAAATCCTTCATCCAAATCGACATCAAATGCATCCATCAAAGTTCTATCAGCACTAAGGGTCAACGGGGCACCAGCAGGGTGGAATCGATCTTCATACTTGTCTTATATAACACCCCGTCAAAAATCCCTTTAACAGAATGTTAACTCTGGTCCCAGTGCTTGGCTTGACTTCTATGTAACAGCAATATTCTACAGCGGAAGCAATTAATACCTGAGAATAAAACACGCAAAATGGATCAACAATAATGTTGAGTGAATCTACAGGTTTTAGGTAAACAATACAGTATGTTTAAGAAATAACATTTCGAAAACGTTTATTAGTGGAAGACCAACAAGGTTTAATGTTAAAGTTTGTAGACAACACCGTTTCCTGTTTCAAAAGTTTGTTGACACTACCATGTCAAGTTTCAATCATTTGTAGACAATACCATGTCAAGTTTCAAATATTCGTAGACAATACCATGTCAAGTTTTATCTCATTTGCTCGTAAACCACAGTTTAAATAACGTAGTATATTATCTGAAAAACAGTTATCAGAAAAATAGTTTAAGTTCCTTGACCATGAGATATTACAAGTACAACTCCAAGTTGCGAAACGTTTGCATTATCTATGAGCACCTGAATACTAGCAATGACCTGAGTATAGAAACCACTATACCCGCCTTTACCTCATAAAATGTTATACACTTGTTCGAGTGTATCTAATGTTCTAAGTAAAAGCACCACAATTAATAATGTAGGGTGAGGTTTTCAACATAATGGATTCGTCCATCTAAATTGTGCTTACACCGACGGTATTAAAAATATTCAAGCTAGAGGCTTTGTGAACAAACTCAATATGCATATGTAGTACTCGTGTCAATACAAAAGCATTTGATAATGTAAGTATAACATCGTGCATTCTCATCCCTGAAAACATGTAAAAAGCAGGACTGTAGACTCACCTTTGAATAAAGCTCGGATTGACAAGTGGACATACGACATGTACGGTTTATAGCCGAGTAATGCAACCTAAGTATACGTATTTAGGTTGGTCAATAAAAATGTCTTAAAAAAGTGTGGTTTCATAGTATAAGTTGTCTTATTGTTCGACTCGACTCGTTTCAAAGTAGAAGTCAACATACAGTCAACTAGTTCATGCAAGTCAAACAAAGTCAACCGAAGTTAAACCAAAAGTCAAACTTGGTCAAAGTAGTAAATTAAAGTCAACATCAGTAGGTTCATGTGAAATGTTGGTCAAAATGTCAAACCTAAGTCAAACAACACGTTTTAGGTCATAATAGATCAATTTCACAATTTCAGTTTATCGTTGTGCACAAAGTTCATGTACATGTAGCAAACTTAGCATGTTATCTAATAGTACAAAATTCAAGTAAACATGAAAAACTCCATATCATAAGTATAATCAAAATTGATTCCAAAAAGTCCAGCCAGGGTCTCATACGATGATTAAAAGTCAGGAATCAGAAGGGGTACATTTATAGTTTGTCAAGTTAGTTTCTGACCGCGCACTGATTTCGTTTTGGCTATAACAAGAGCTAGAGACATGAAATTGATACAAGACCAGTGGCTATAGTTGAAGGACAAATCAAAATAACACATATCAAAAGTTGAGCAATTTTTGTTTAGCCAATTTGTATAGTTTATTCGTGCAAGTTGAATGTTCAGTTTTCAGCTCAATTCAGAATTTACATAACGTATGGCCCTATTGTGTCCAATGTATAAGGTTTCAGAGATTGACAATAACTAACCATATGTCACATATCACGTTAAGATTCATTTTCCAGAAGCATACATGCTAAATCAATAAACACAACCCACAGAGTATAAAACAGGGAGCAAGTTGCTGTTTCGATTCTAGTTTAGCTAGTCACATTCGCACCCGATTATCCGAAGATCTAGATACAATTAGGCTATGATATCTACATGAAAAGTGAATTAATTTTTGTTTAAATTTTAAATATGCAAAGTTTTAACCACAGAAGTCAATACATTTTATCATACAAGGCTGTTTTCATGCAAGTGCTGTATAATTCCAATTTTACACTAAATCAAGCATATATCGAGTTATACATAAGCAAATGACATGATATCCTAGTGTAACTTAAGTGTTTTTAAATTATCTTTCCAGTGGTATAAGTTTCACAAGCCAATTCATGGTCTATCAAACCCAGAATTCTGATTACACAACAAAAACATAACGTTAATTTCAATTGGCCATAACTTGATCATCCGGAAACGAAATCAAGCGAATCCAAAGCCTAAAATTAATAGTTTTTCTCAAGGAATCTAATTATCACATAATATCATGCATTTGAAAAATCAAAATTCACTGATCATTCAATAAACAATTCGGTTTTAAACCCTAACGAATCAAACGATCAAATTAACGATAACAATTAACATGTACGCGTATAGACTTGAGCAATTGACAACATAACTATGAAACATCAATAAAAATCAGATTTTAAAACTTAGGGTTAGCTATTTATACCTTTAATCGCGAAAAGAATTATACACACGCGTAGAGGATGAAGGGAATTACAACGTTTGTTCTTGAGGTTTGATCAAAAAGTCAAAAAAATTAATGGTATGGTGATGGTGATGATGATCGATGATCAAAGAGGCCAGGGAGGGAGAGCATTCGTCTATTTTTGTGTATTAGTGAGGGTTTATACCAAATTTAGGTTTACTACATGTATTTATATTAGGGTTTAATTATCACAAAATACACATAAGTCCCTTAAGTTGCAAAAATAAAAATATAAGGGGGTGGGGAGTGGGGTTCGGCTGAATGGTCCATGGGGTGAGTCGTCGGGCTCGTGTTTTGCAAAAGCTTGTACTCATGGCTCGTTTCAAGTGCCGTTTAGTCGTACCGAAGGTCCGAAACGCTAAACCGATCGTTAAAATGCAACCTAACGTTAATTTATTGAAAACCCAATAAATTAAATATTTCTAAAAAGTTAATAATTAATAAAATAATTATTAAAATAAATCCGAGCGCTTTGTTGCTCAAAAAGTAGTTATCAAAACCGTATCGTTTTTATCGTATTTCCTTATCTGAAATATTTATTCGAATTAATATTAACTCATATTAATCATTGTAACCCTCCAAGGATCAAATATGTATTTATTACACATAAACACACAAAAGTTAAGTAATCGCCGTTAAATTAATTAACAGAAAGTTAACGAAAGTGACGGAAAAAGCAGGGTTGTTACATTACCCACCTGTTATTGAAAATTTCGTCCTGAAATTTTAGTGAACGTCTTCATCCTGTTATTGAAAAAGTAGTTTCCTCGGGAAACAGTTGCGGGTATTTCAGTCTCATCTGGTCTTCACGCTCCCACGTGAACTCTGGTCCTCTTCTCGCGTTCCATCGAACTTTAACGATGGAAATTTTGCTTTGCTTCAACTGTTTGACCTCAGGGCCTAAGATTTCGATAGGTTCCTCAATGAAATGAAGTTTGTCATCGATACACAGTTCCTCTAAAGGAATGATCAAATTCTCATCGGCTAGGCACTTCTTTAGGTTGGATACATGAAAAACGTCGTGTATACCACTGAGTGCTTGTGGCAGTTCCAACCTGTAAGCTACCGGTCCAACTCTTTCGGTTATCTCGAACGGTCCAACATATCTAGGACTCAGTTTACCTTATTTTCCGTACCATACAACACCCTTCCAAGGTGATACTTTAAGCATAACTTTATCACCGACTTGGAATTCTATGTCCTTTCGTCTAACGTCGACATAACTCTTTTGATGACTTCGAGCCGTTCTTAATCGTTCCTGATTCTATAGGACTTTCTCAGTTGTCTCCTGAATAATCTCAGGACCTGTCAACTGACTATCCCCCAATTCGCTCCAACATACGGGAGATCTACACTTCCTTCCGTACAATGCTTCGAAAGGTGCAGTTTTAATGCTCGCATGGTAGCTGTTATTGTATGAGAACTCAGCTAGTGGTAAGTACTTATCCCATCCGTTTCCAAAATCAATGACACATGCTCGCAACATGTCCTCAAAAGTCTGAATAGTTAGTTCGCTTTGGCCATCTGTCTGGAGGTGATATGCTGTACTCATATCTAAACGGGTCCCCATTGCTTTCTGTAATGACTGCCAAAACCTGGAAGTGAATCTGCTAACGCGATCGGATATAATAGATATAGGCACTTCATGCCTAGAGACGACTTCCTTAATGTAGATCTGAGCCAACTTCTCCATTTTATCAGTTTCTCTTATTGGTAAGAAGTGTGCAGACTTTGTGAGACGATCCACGATAACCCAAATAGTATCGTAACCTCCCACTGTTCTTGGCAGTTTCGTGATGAAGTCCATGGTAATACCTTCCCACTTCCACTGGGGAATCTCTTGTTGAGTCAATAACCCTGATGGCTTCTGATGTTCAGCCTTAGCTTTAGCGCAAGTCAAGCACTTACCGACATAGGTAGCAATGTCAGCTTTCAAATTTGGCCACCAATAAAACACCTTCAAATCTTGGTACATTTTATCTGATCCCGGATGAATTGAGTACCTTGACTTGTGTGCTTCCTCCAACACTAGTTCTCTCAATCCACCAAACTTTGGTACCCAGATTCGATTAGCAAAGTACCATGTTCCATCCTCCTTGATGTCAAATTTCTTATCCATTCCTCTGAGAAATTCAACATCTACATTTTCTTGTTTCACAGCCTCTCGTTGTGCTTCACAGATTTGTGATGTGAGATTCGTACGGACAACTATGTTAAGCGCTTTAACCCTAAGGGGCTTATCTCGCTCATTTCTACTTAAAGCATCTGCCACAGCATTCGCTTTGCCCGGATGGTATTGAAGTTCGCAGTTATAATCATTAAGTAGTTCCATCCAACGTCGTTGTCTCATGTTGAGCTGTTTCTGATCGAATATGTCCTGTAAACTCTTATGGTTAGTGAAAATAGTAAACTTGGTTCCATACAGGTAGTGTCTCCACATTTTAAGTGCAAAGACAACAACTTCTAATTCAAGGTCATGCGTAGTGTAGTTTTGCTCATGAATCTTTAATTGACGCGATCCATCAGCAATAACTTTATTTCATTGCATAAGCATGCAACCCATTCCTTGTTGTGAGGCATCACAATAAACAACAAAATCTTCACTTCCCTCTGGTAGAGACAATATTGGTGCAGTTGTTAACTTCTCCTCCAACAACTGAAATGCGGTTTCTTGCGGTTCTGACCACTCATACTTCTTGCCCTTATGAGTTAACGTGGTTAATGGTCGGGCAATCTTAGAGAATCCTTCAATGAATCTCCTGTAGTAACCAGCCAGACCCAAAATTTGCCGAATCTGAGTTGGCATCTTTGGAGTCTCCCAATTCTTAACCGACTCAATCTTTGCTGGATCGACCTGTATTCCATTGACCCCTACAACATGGCCAAGAAATTTATACCTCTGGTAACCAAAATTCACACTTAGAGAACTTTACATACAACTGCTCTTTTCTAAGCATGGTCAATATCGATTGTAGATGCTGTTCGTGCTCTTCCTTGTTCTTGAAGTACACCAATATATCATCAATAAACATAATGACAAATTTATCTAGGTATGGCTTATACACACGGTTCATGAGGTCCATGAACACTGCTGGTGCATTCGTCAAACCAAACGGCATCGCTGTAAACTCATAATGTCCATAACGTGTTCTAGACGCCGTCTTCGGGACATCAGCTTCTTTGACTCTCAATTGGTGATACCCGGATCTCAAATCAATCTTCGAATAACAACTAGATCCCTGTAATTGATCAAATAAGTCATTAATCTTCGGTAGCGGATACTGATCAAATAAGTCATTAATTCGACTTCACGGTGAGGTGGACGTGTAACCCCCAGGACAATCTCTAATAGTTGGGACATTTTTGGATCTCTTAAATGTCGGTTCAACTTTACTCACATGTGCCAGAATTGCAAGACATTCTCATCTCATGTACCTCTGGACCTTTGAGTAATTAGTGCAACGTGATCGTGTACTGATATCCTCTCCGTACACCATTACTGTCGGTGAAAGGAATTCAAATAGCCTTCTGGCCGTAGCTGCCTTGGTTGTATCATCAGATAACTAGTTTTTTTCATCCATGAGGTTAAAACTTTCCAGTTTAATAGTTCTATAGCGTACACGTTGTCTAAGGAAGGTACAGATTTACAAACGTTGTGACCAAATTCTCTAGCATTAAAGCTTCTATCAGCGCCGGTGTTGACAGCATATAATAACATTATGGTTGATGAGTGAGAACAATTTTGTAACGAACTTCATGGAAGATGAAAATGAATAAGGTGTAATGGCAACTTAAACAAAATATGATATTTAAATGAACAGGGTTGGTACAAACTTCCAAACGTATGTGCCTCACGGAAAACAGATGAAATGTAGTTCGCATCGATGTGTTCAAAGCCGATCGATAATATTTTTAGGTATAGGGAAATTGATTGATGCTTAAGGAAAGCACGTTAGAACATAAATAGAAGTGATATGGTAATAAGTAGTACTTACTAGTAGCAATGAGTGGGGGTGTTAGCGATAAGTAGCGATAGGTTGTGATGAGCAGTGATGAGAGTAGTGACGGGTAGTTGTTAGATTGCACGCTCGCATCATAAGTATATACGCATCTATATTAATGCACCCAATAAGGCATAATAGTTATCAGTCGGTAGGCTCGTGTTTGGGAAACAAAATCGTGAACTGCGAGTGGCTGAATGTTAGGTAAGTTGGAAGTGAAATAGACAACATCCACTACGTAGTGTGCGGCTGTTCCCAGGAATTCCTCCTCTAGAGGTATAAGAAATGAGTTGTGATGAACAGTAGCGAGTAGTAAAGCGTGGAGGTGTTAGTGGTGATGAGTAGTACTTAGTAATGGTAAGTAGTAATGAGTAGTATTGAGTAGTAGCAAGTAGCAAGGGGTAGCAGTAAGTAGTATCTAGTAATGACAAGTAGTAAGAAGTAGTGATCAGTCGTGACTAGCAGTGAGAGGCGGCGTTACGTAGTAGTTAGTAGTAATAAATAGTACTGAGTAGCGGTATGAGATGACGAGTGTGTTCAAGTAGTGTCTTTGTAGTGACCAGTAGTGATTGGTGGTGACAGACAGTGTTAACCAGTGACGATTTGTGTCATGATTACAAGTTACTTACAAGTTATATTAACAATTAGTTTGCACATTGTAAGTTTCTTCTCACATTTGGGATTACACGGTTTGTTTTCTAAACATTGTTTATCCAAGTAACCTACTTGACTCGGCCCCAATTCCTTATTTTGCGATGTCAGAACTTCTTTATGAGTCACCGTAATGTAATCCCGGTCATTACATTACGCTATCTCACATTTCCATTCGACATCACTCCATAAGTTCAAGATGGCGTAGTCAACTTAATTCAGTTAAATCTCGCGTCACGTGTACGTATGCGATTCGTAGTATAACGTTTAGTTCAAGTCCATATCATATGGGTATAAGGTGTATATGTACGTGATGTAAGGCGTAGCCCTACATGTAGTATTGTGAAGCAAACGGTGCAAGTATGGGATATAAAAGTCATCCAAGACACACGGCTATAGACTATACTTCACTAATGCACCCTACGGTTAGACACACTAATGTTTCCTAGTTCCCTATAGCCAAGGCTCTGATACCATCTATAACACCCCGTCAAAAATCCCTTTAACGGAATGTTAACTCTGGTCCCAGTGCTTGGCTTGACTTCTATGTAACAGCAATATTCTACAGAGGAAGCAATTAATACCTGAGAATAAAACATGCAAAATGGATCAACAATAATGTTGAGTGAATCTACAGGTTTTAGGTAAACAATACAGTATGTTTAAGAAATAACATTTCGAAAACGTTTATTAGTGAAAGACCACTAAGGTTTAATTTTAAAGTTTGTAGACAACACCGTTTCCCATTTCAAAAGTTTGTTAACACTACCATGTCAAGTTTCAATCATTTGTAGACAATACCATGTCAAGTTTCAAATATTCGTAGACAATACCATGTCAAGTTTTATCTCATTTGCTTATAAACCACAGTTTAAATAACGTATTATAGTATCTAAAAAATAGTTATCAGAAAAATCGTTTAAGTTCCTTGACCACGAGATTTTACAAGTACAACTCCAAGTTGCGAAATGTTTGCATAATCTATGAGCACCTGAATACTAGCAATGACCCGAGTATAGAAACCACTATACCCTCCTTTACCTCATAAAATGTTATACACTTGTTCGAGTGTATCTAATGTTCAAAGTAAATGCACTACAGTTAATAATGTAGGATGAGGTTGTCAACCTAACGGATCTGTCCATCTAAATTGTGCTTACACCGATGGTATTAAAAGTATTCAAGCTAGAGGCTTTATGAACAAACTCAATATGCATATATAGTACTCGTGTTAATACAAAAGCATTTGATAATGTAAGTATAACAGTGTGCATTCTCATCCCTGAAAACATGTAAAAAGCGGGACTGTAGACTCACCTTTGAATAAAGCTCGGATTGACAAGTGGACAAACGACTTGTACGGTTTATAGTCGAGTAATGCAACCTAAGTATACGTATTTAGGTTGGTCAATAAATATGTCTTAAACAAGTGTGGTTTCATAGTATAAGTTGTCTTATTGCTTGACTCGACGCATTTCAAAGTAGATATCAACATACAGTCAACTAGTTCATGCAAGTCAACCGAAGTCAACCGAAAGTCAAACTTGGTCAAAGTAGTCAACTAAAGTCAACATCAGTAGGTTCATGTGAAATGTTGGTCAACATGTCAAACCTAAGTCAAACAACACGTTTTAGGTCATAATAGATCAATTTCACAATTTCAGTTTATCGTTGTGCACAAAGTTCATGTACATGTAGCAAACTTAGCATGTTATCTCATAGTACAAAATTCAAGTAAAGATGGAAAACTTCAGATCATAATTATACTCAAAATGGATTCCAAAAAGTCCAACCAGGGTCTCATACGATGATTAAAAGTCAGGAATCAGAAGGGGTACATTTATAGTTTGTCAAGTCAGTTTCTGACCACGCACTGATTTAGTTTTGGCTATAACCGGAGCTAGGGACATGCGATTGATACAAGACCAGTGTCTATAGTTCATGGACAAATCAAAATAACATATTTCAAAATCTGAGAAATTTTTGTTTAGCCAATTTGTACAGTTTATTCGTGCAAGTTGAATGTTCAGTTTTCAGCTCAATTCAGAATTTACATAACGTATGGCCCTATTGTGCCCAATGTATACGGTTTCAGAGATTGACATTAACTAACCATATGTCACATATCATGTCAAGATTCATTTTCTAGAAACATACATTCTAAGTCAATATACACAAACCACAGAGTATAAAATAGAGAGCAAGTTGCTGTTTCGATTCTAGTTTAATTAATAAGCACGCGATTACCCGAAGATCTAGATACAATTAGGCTATGATATATACATGAAAAGTGAAGTACTTTTTGTTTAAATTTTAAATATGCAAAGCTTTAACCATAGAAGTCAACACATGTTATCATACAAGGCTGTTTTCATGCAAGTGCTGTATAATTCCACCGTTACACTAAATCAAGCATATCTCAAGTTATACATAAGCAAATGACACGATATCCTAGTGTAACTTAAGTGTTTTTAAATTATCTTTGAAGTGGTATAAGTTTCACAAGCCAATTCGTGGTCTATCAAACCCAGAATTCTGATTACACAACAAAAACATAACGTTAATTTCAATTGGCCATAACTTGATCATTCGGAAACGAAATCAAGCGAATCTAAAGCCTAAAATTAATAGATTTTCTCAAGGAATCTAATTATCACATAATATCATGCATTTGAAAAATCAAAATTCACTGATCATGCAATAAACAATTCGGTTTTAAACCCTAACACATCAAACGACCAAATTAACGATAACAATTAACATGTACGCGTATAGACTTGACCAATTGACAACATAACTATGAAACATCAATAAAAATCAGATTTTAAAAATTAGGGTTAGCTATTTATACCTTTAATCGCGAAATGAATTATACACACGCGTAGAGGATGAAGGGAATTACAACGTTTGTTCTTGAGGTTTGATCAAAAAGTCAAAAAATTGATGGTATGGTGATGGTGATGATGATCGACAATCAAAGAGGCCAGGGAGGGAGACCAGTCGACTAATTTTGTGTATTAGTGAGGGTTTATACTAAATTTAGGTTTACTACATGTATTTATATTAGGGTTTAATTATCACAAAATACAAATAAGCCCATTAAGTTGCAAAAATAAAAATATAAGGGGGTGGGGAGTGGGGTTCGGCCGAATAGTCCATGGGGTGAGTCCCCGGGCTCGTGTTTTACAAAAGCTTGTACTCGTGGCTCGTTTCAAGTGCCGTTTAGTCGTACCGAAGGCCCGAAACGCTAAACCGATCGTTAAAACGCAACCCAACGTTAATTTATTAAAAACTCAATAAATTAAATATTTCTAAAAAGTTAATAATTAATAAAATAATTATTAAAATAAACCCGAGCACTTCGTTGCTCAAAAAGCAGTTATCAAAACCGTATCATTTTTATCATATTTCCTTATCTGAAATATTTATTTGAATTAATATTAACCCATATTAATCATTGTAACCCTCCAAGGATCAAGTATGTATTTATTACACATAAACACACAAAAGTTAAGTAATCACTATTAAATTAATTAACAGAAAGTTAACGGAAGTGAGGAAAAAAGCAGGGTTGTTACATCTTATCACGACATCTCACACACAAAAGCTTAGTAGATAATCTATTAGTTTCCGCTAACTAACTCATCAATACCTACTTCACTCACTTAATCCACCCCCAATATATGTTTGACTCGACACACGGTTTGGGAACACGTCACTTCCGTGCACATGCTGCCAAACCTACGCTCTGATACCAACTTTTAACACCCCTGATTTTTTAAATATAGCGGAAGACCTGGTTATAATATATATATATATATATATATATATATATATATATATATCATATAAAATCCACTTGATTGTAATATACACGTTAATATTTAAAAGTCTGGGTGTAATATTAAATATTACAATAACTTTTAATATAAAGGACACGACATCAGAGTTTCCGGCTTTGTCAAACATATCTTCCAATATCCCATCTTCACCCTGATAACTAGCATACAACAAATTCATAACCTGCAAGGAAGATGTGGGGGATTAGCACGAAGCTAAGTGAGTACAACTAACTACCTGCAATAGTATACAGAAACCGTCATACTGATCATGTCACATGTTCTAACACATAAACATCACCCAAGTGCCGTCTGGCGGCTCGGCCAAACCATTAACCACCAGTTGATCGGACTGGGGCTTATCAGAAGTTCCTCCACCACCGTATGTATATATATAATCCACATGCGAGGACGCATCATTCACATATATATACACCACAATTGTCTAGGCTACCACAGAGGAACCCAACCCGCAGGTTGATCTCTCCTACTGAGGCTACCACACAATAGGGACGCACTGGGCTTCAGCAGACAAGCATCAACTAACATGCAGTCATCACAACAAAACTAACTAACCACAACAGTAAGTATATCTAACAAGCATGGCAATCATAATATAACATGCTACTATATACTATATTCTCCAGTTAGTCCCACTCACCAATACTGGCATAACTCGGTAGTCTAATGTCACCGAGTCTTCTCCTCGTCTGTATCACCTGAAAATAATACTCACAAGTTAGCAAATCATAGTCCAAATACTTACAATATCACAATCACAATGCATATACACACACACACATACACACACACACACACACACACACACATATATATATATATATATATATATATATATATATATATATATATATATATATATATATATATATATATATATATATATATATATATATATATATATACTCCATCACTATACAAACGGGCAGTAAAACAGCTAGAAACCAACACTTAAACAACAAAACAGGTTCTGATATATACCCGTACGGTTGCAGGTGCATTCGTACGGTTACAGCCTCCATCCGTACGGTTACAATATGTAACCGTGCTATTGCAAGTTTCTAGCCCGGTTGCACAACACTGCTGCATCTGTACGGTTACACCATGCACCCGTACGATTATGATATGCAACCGTGCGGTTGCATTCATCAGCAGCAGCAGCAGCAACAGCAAAACCTACGGGTTTCAAGCACAAATAACCAATTCTTGCTCAATAGCTCAATTTTGACCCCAAAACTAACCAAATCAAGTATACTAAACATGTATGAGTATAAACCCACAAGATTTTGACACAAACTACACCAAAATAAAGATTTTTGACCCAAATTCATACTTTCAACAAAATCACACAAAAACCCATTTTTCTCAAAGATTAGAGCATGAAATGTTATGATTCTTACCTTGATAGGATTAGTAAGTCACAGAGAACACAAAGATACAAACAATTTGAGCTCTAAAGCAAGGATTAAGGATTAGGGTTTTGGTGTAGCTGAAAGTGAAGGTACGGAGTGTGAAATGAGATTTCAAGAAACTTCAAGAAAATGGATGATGCCATCCTTATATATTTATGTTAAATGCCATACCCCATCACACACGGGTATTTATCAGTTATCTGATATCTTTCGTACTTAATTTGACTGCCCTAACGAAGTCCAAATTAAACAAACAAACATGTTCTGTGACCCTTGTCACAAACTTGTCTTAAGTAAACAACTAAATAATTATAAACATACATTTATTATAATAACATACCAACACACCTAAGGTCAAAAGGGTCTTTTCAGCTAGGTCCGATTACAGGATGTTACAGTGTACGTATATAATGTATATATTTGTGTGGCGTAAGATGTGAAGTGTCGATGTGTTAAGACACCACGTTTCACGTGACGAGTGAAGTGTCAACGTGCTAAGACACCACTCTGGGAAGTATGACGGGTGAAGTATGGACGTGCTAAGACACCTCCCGGGGTGAAGTATCAACGTGTTAAGATGCCACCCTTGGGGTTAGTGTACAACGTATTAAGTACTCTAATGGTTGTTGCGAACACCGATGGTCTTTCGCGAGCACCATTCCCTTGTACGATTGGTTAACCATGGTTATGTGTGATTTACTACTAGCATATGATATTGTTTGGGTTATATGATATGGTTGTGCTAGCTTGCGATATTGGAGAATTTAGCTTTGTACTTTGCAATGGTATGCTAATTAAATCGCTAACGTGTATGCCGTAGGTATATTATATATGTATGTGTATAATTATTGCATTCACTAAGCGTTTTGCTCAACCTCTCGTTGTTTACTCTTTTTAGGCTCCAGCGTGGATAAAGGCAAGAGTATTCGTTTGGATTAGAGATCTCCCACTTTTGATACGATAGTGGAGGCTTTTGTGATTCGACCTAGGTTTGGGGTAGTTTAATCCCAAACACCATGCTCGTCTTTTGTTTGATATTTAAACTTTTGGGTTGAAAATGTTGTTGGTGATTTACGGGTCATTGTGCCCTCTTTGTAAACTAATAATCTTTTGGAATATATGAATTATGTCAATTACGAACGGGTTAGCGATTAAAGTGTTTGTATTTAAAAAAATGGTTTTCTACACGTAAATAACTGGACATCTACTTCTGTGTAGTAAAGCGCGCCGCGCAAATGGGTGCGCGCCGCCTAAATAGGCTAAAACAGGTATCTGTTGGCTGGAGCAAGTTCTAACCTGGAAACACGCTTTAATGCGAGCTGCGCAGGTGCTTGTGCACCGCGCAAACTTGCCTTGCCAGACTTCTGCTATTCTTTTAAATAAAATTGTCGTGTTTTGATAAACGAAGTTGGGTCATTACAAGTGGTATCAGAGCATAGTCTAAGGGATTTAGGCGACTTGAGATAGGTGCCTAGACTTAGACTTTATTGTGTATGCGTTTCATGCAGGACTTGTAGGATACGGGTCGGACCGGGATTGGTTAGTGCCTAGGCTTAGGTGAACTAACTTTTTGATGATTATATTGTATTGTGTTTGCAATCATCGAGTGAGATAGACATTGTACTAGCGAGTTGATGCGATGTGCTCGCATAACAATGACTAGCTACCATTGTTACGGGTTCAAACGTGTCAAACAAGTGATGTACGACGAGTGTTGAGCAAGATGGGGCGGTGTAGTATGCACATGTCGTTACCATGCATTTCGTTGTTCAACCTATTCCATTTTATAGCATGAAGACGAGAAACGTTCATGATGATGGAAGTACTAGTGAAAAGTGTGACTTCACGGCCAAAGTTGAGGCCATCTTGAAAAGTCACAATGCGGAATTTCTCGCGAGCATTAGGAAAGTCTTCCAAGAATCGGTTGATAAGCAAGTGACCGATATGATAAAGGAACAAATGAGTTTTGTTATTCAAGAGGAGTTTGATAAGAGGTTTCCTAAACCTCAAGGTGCGTATGTGGAAAATGATGCGAGTGATTCGGGGAGGAGCGACTTCCTCTACAAGAACTTTAAAATTTTCAACCTCCCACCTTTGATGGTGAACGAGACCCACTCAAGAGTGCTCGTTAGATTTCCAACATGGAGGGGGCTTTCCACACTAGTGAATGCCCTCTCGATAAGAGATAAGGTACGGAAGTAGCATGTTGAGGGGTGATGCCAAGTTATGGTGGGATGCAAAAATTCGACTTTACGGTGAAGAGCAAAGTTTGAGTTTGACTTGGGACGAGTTCAAGGCGGAATTTTTCAAAGAGTACCGAACGTCAGCCGATCTCTCGAGGCTAAAAGACGAGTTGCGTGCTTTGAGGCAAGGTTCAATGGATTTGAACACTCTCAAGTCCACTTTCTTATCGAAGACCCAATTTTGGCCAGAGTATGTCGGTAATGATCATATGTTGATGGAAGACTTCTATCGAACCTTGAATGACAATTACCAAGAAAAGATTAGTAGGGGCTCGGTGAAAACTTTTGATGAGTTGTTGACATAGCTAAGGGTTTTGAGTCGCTTGCTCAAAGAAAGAGTGACTTTGCCTTTAGCAAATGAAAATTTGAAGCTACTAGCCATTCTAATAAGAAGAGCAAAGGGGCGACCGAGAGTGTCGGTAGTGTGAAGAAGAGTGCTTCCGGGGTTTTTCTTATGCGTGCTAAAATTGTGGGCAGAAGGGTCATATGGCTCGTGATTTCCCAAACCCATCTTCCACAAACAAACTCGCATGTTTTAATTGTCAAAAGCAAGGACACAGAAGGTCGGAGTGTCCTGATTTGCAGAATGACCAAGTTAAGAAACTAGAGAAAGTGGCGGGTATGGCTAGGGGACAAAATTATTTGATGACTAATGATGAAGCTAAGCAATCCAATGAAGTTGTCTCAGATACTTTCATGGTTAACTCTAATCCGACAAAGATACTATTTGATAGAGGTTCTAATTTATCGTTTGTGTATCCAAGATTTTTGCCTAAGCTTAATAAACCGCTACCTAAGTTAAGTGATCCGGTAGAAGTCGAAATAGAGGATGGTAAGACGGTACTAGTGGTTGATGTGTGTAAAAATTGTAATGTTGTGTTTGGTGCTGAAACCTTTAAAATCGATCTTATCCCGATGACTTTGGGTGAGTTTGATATCGTTGTTGGTATGGATTGGTTCGGTTGTTATAGATCTAATATTGCATGCCATGAAAATTTCATTTGTGTGAAGGCCCTAAGTGGGGGAGAGTTAATTATTCATGGTGATAGGCGGAGGAGACTTGTGCCATTATGCACTTACACACAGGCACGTCGTTTCCTTAGTAGTGGTGGCATGGATTTTCTTATACATATAGTTGATACTCGCAAAGAGTCACCATCCATTAGTGATATTCCGATGGCGAACAAATTCGAAGGCGCTTTTTCGGATGAGTTACCGGGTGTTTCGGCGGAAACAAATGTTGAATTTCACATTGAGTTGGTTCCGGGGGCTACCCCCTGAAATGTCCCGTTCATATCGATTATAAACGTTCCATATTAATTGATTTCGTTTGCCAGGTTTTGACCTCTATATGAGAAGTTTTTCAAAGACTGCATTCGTTTTTAAAACAAACCATAACCTTTATTTTATCGATAAGGTTAAAAAGACACCACCTAGATTATCCAGAAATGATAATCAATAAATATCACACTTACACACTACCAATACATATTGGTTTACAATATTAATATGTTACAACAAAATAAATCTCGAATGCAGTTTTAAACAATATTATACAAGCATGCTGACACCAAATTTTGTCCATATATTAGCATGCAACAGCGAAAGCTCTTAATAATCACCTGAGAATAAACATGCTTTAAACGTCAACAAAAATGTGGGTGAGTTATAGGTTTAACCTATATATTTATCAAATTGTAATAATAGACCACAAGATTTCATATTTAAATATACATCCTATACATAGAGATAAAAATCATTCGTATGGTGAACACCTAGTAACCGATATTAACAAGATGCATATAAGAATATCCCCTATCATTCCGGGAAATCCATCGAACATGATAAAACAACATCGAAGTACTAAAGCATCCGCAACCATGGATGGGGTTTGTTAGGCCCAATAGATCTATCTTTAGGATTCACGTCAATTAGTAGATCGGTTTACTAATTCTTAGGTTACCAAGCAAAAAGGGGCATATTCGGCTTCGATCATCCACCCATATAATGTAGTTTCATTTACTTGTGTCTATTTTGTAAAACATTTATAAAACTGCATGTATTCTCATCCCAAAATATTAGATTTTAAAAGTGGGACTATAACTCACTTTCACAGATTTTTACTTCGTCGGGAAGTAAGATTTGGCCACTTGTCGATTCACGAACCTATAACAAATATGTACATATATATCAAAGTATGTTCAAAATATATTTACAACATTTTTAATACGTTTTACTGTTTTAAGTTTATTAAGTCAGCTGTCCTCGTTAGTAACCTACAACTAGTTGTCCACAGTTAGATGTACCGAAATAAATCGATATATATTATCTTGAATCAATACACGACCCAGAGTATACACATCTCAGGCTAGATCACAACTCAAAGTATATATATTTTTGGAATCAACCTCAACCCTGTATAGCTAACTCCAACATTACTGCATATAGAGTGTCTATGGTTGTTCCAAATAATATATATACATGGGTCGATATGATATGTCAAAACATTTGCATACGTGTCTATGGTATCCCAAGATTACATAATATATTAGAATACATGTATAATACAATATGAGTTAGCTAGGATATGATAAATATAAATTTGTTACCAATTTTCACGTAGTTACAACAAGCAAAAATATCCAATCTTGTTTTACCCATAACTTCTTCGTTTTAAATCCGTTTTGAGTGATTCAAGTTGCTATGGTTTCATATTGAACTTAATTTTATGAATCTAAACAGAAAAATTATAAGTTTATCGTTAGAAATACAGGTTACAAGTCGTTTTTGTAAAGGTAGTCATTTTAGTCGAAAGAACGACGTCTAGATGACCATTTTGGAAAACATACTTCCACTTTGAGTTTAACCATGATTTTTGGATATAGTTTCATGTTCATAAGAAAAATCATTTTCCCAGAAGAACAACTTTTAAATCAAAGTTTATCATAGTTTTTAATTAACTAACCCAAAACAGCCCGCAGTGTTACTACGACGGCGCATATCCGGATTTACGGTGTTTTTCGTGTTTTCAGGTTTTAAATCATTAAGTTAGCGTATCATATAGATATAGAACATGTGTTTAGTTGATTTTAAAAGTCAAATTAGAAGGATTAACTTTTGTTTGCGAACAAGTTTAGAATTAACTAAACTATGTTCTAGTGATTACAAGTTTAAACCTTCGAATAAGGTAGTTTTATATATATGAATCGAATGATGTTATGAACATCATTACTACCTCAAGTTTAGTAGGTAAACCTACTGGAAATGATGAAAAAATAACTTGAGCTTCAAAGGATCTTTGATGGCTTGGAAGTTCTTGAAATAGAATCATGACACAAAAACAAGTTCAAGTAAGATTATTACTCGAATTAAGATAGTTATAGTTATAGAAATTGAATCAAATCTTGAATATGAATATTACCTTGATTTAGAAAGATAACCTACTGTAAATAACAAAGGTTTCTTGATCTTAGATGATTTCTTGGAATGGATTAGGAAACTTGGAAGTAAACTTGTAAACTTGGAAGTGTTCTTGATGTGTTCTTGAGTAATTGTTTTTATAATGATTATAGGTAATAACCAAAGCTTGTATTTGATGATTTTTGCTGGAAAAATAGTAACTTAGACGTTCATAGAAGAGTGTGTGTGTTTTGAGAGAGAATTGGGAAGAAAATTGGAAGTGAAATGGAGTAGGTGGTGAGTGGTGAAGGTGAGTGGGGTTAAAAGGAGTTCTTGTTTTTGTTTCCTTGCTCATAAGTCATGCTAGTTGTCTAATTGTTGGTTCCACATATTTTTTGACTATCTAGGGCTGCTAAGATCTGAATTATTATGTGTATATACCAATAGTATATACGTCTAGGAGCTGGGTATTGTACAAGTACGAATACAGTTGCATATGAGTAGAATTGTTGATGAAAATGAATGAGAATGAAATTGTAAGCATTTTTGTTAAGTAGAAGTACTTTTATATGTGTCTTGAAGTCTTTCAAAAGTGTACTAATACATCAAAATACACTACATGTATATACATTTTAACTGAGTCATTAAGTCATCGTTAGTCGTTACATGTAAGTGTTGTTTTGAAACCTTTAAGTTAACGATCTCATTTAATGTTGTTAACCCATTGTTTATTATATCTAATGAGATGTAAAATTATTACATTATCAAGATATTATGATGTAGGAATATATCTTAATGTGATATATATATATATTAAAATGTCGTTACAACGATAATCGTTACATATATGCCTCGTTTCAAAATTCTTAAGTTAGTAGTCTTGTTTTACATATGTAGTTCATTGTTAACATACTTAATGATATATATAATTATCATTTTATCATGTTAAATATAGTGTAAAAATATCTTAATATGTTACATATGTATTTAGTAAGACATTGTAATAACGATAATCGTTATATATATCGTTTCGAGTTTCTTAACTTAGTAGTCTCATTTTTATGTATATAATTCATTGTTAATATACTTATGGAGATACTTACTTATCATAATCTCATGTAACTATATGTATATCCATATATATATCATCATGTCATTTTTACAAGTTTTAACGTTCGTGAATCGCCGGTCAACTTGGGTGGTCAATTGTGTAGATGAAACTCATTTCAAATAATCAAATCTTAACAAGTTTGATTACTTAACATGTTGGAAACATTTAATCATGCAAATATAGTTTTCAATTAATATATAATCATGGAAAAGTTCGGGTCACTACAGTACCTACCCGTTAAATAAATTTCGTCCCGAAATTTTAAGCTGTTGAAGGTGTTGACGCATCTTCTGGAAATAGGTGAGGGTATTTCAGCTTCATCTGATCTTCACACTACCAGGTGAATTCGGGTCCTCTACGAGAATTCCATCGAACCTTAACAATTGGTATCTTGTTTTGCTTAAGTCTTTTAACCTCACGATCCATTATTTCGACGGGTTCTTCAATGAATTGTAGTTTTTCATTAATTGTAATCTCGTCTAATGGAATGGTGAGATCTTCTTTAGCAAAACATTTCTTCAAATTCGAGACATGTAATCTCGTATAACTAAATTATTATGTGTATATACCAATAGTATATACGTCTAGGAGCTGGGTAATGGTACAAGTACGAATACGGTTGCATATGAGTAGAATTGTTGATGAAAATGAATGAGAATGAAATTGTAAGCGTTTTTGTTAAGTAGAAGTACTTTTATATGTGTCTTGAAGTCTTTCAAAAGTGTACTAATACATCAAAATACACTACATGTATATATATTTTAACTGAGTCATTAAGTCATCGTTAGTCGTTACATGTAAGTGTTGTTTTGAAACCTTTAAGTTAACGATCTCATTTAATGTTGTTAACCCATTGTTTATTATATCTAATGAGATGTAAAATTATTACATTATCAAGATATTATGATGTAGGAATATATCTTAATGTGATATATATACATTAAAATGTCGTTACAACGATAATCGTTACATATATGCCTCGTTTCAAAATTCTTAAGTTAGTAGTCTTGTTTTACATATGTAGTTCATTGTTAACATACTTAATGATATATATAATTATCATTTTATCATGTTAAATATAGTGTAACAATATCTTAATATGTTACATATGTATTTAGTAAGACATTGTAATAACGATAATCGTTATATATATCGTTTCAAGTTTCTTAACTTAGTAGTCTCATTTTTATTTATATAACTCATTGTTAATATACTTATGGAGATACTTACTTATCATAATCTCATGTAACTATATGTATATCCATATATATCATCATGTCGTTTTTACAAGTTTTAACGTTCGTGAATCGCCGGTCAACTTGGCTGGTCAATTGTCTACATGAAACTCATTTCAAATAATCAAATCTTAACAAGTTTGATTACTTAACATGTTGGAAACATTTAATCATGCAAATATAGTTTTCAATTAATATATAATCATGGAAAAGTTCGGGTTACTACAGAACCTACCCGTTAAATAAATTTCGTCCCGAAATTTTAAGCTGTTGAAGGTGTTGACGCATCTTCTGGAAATAGGTGAGGGTATTTCAGCTTCATCTGATCTTCATGCTACCAGGTGAATTCGGGTCCTCTACGAGCATTCCATCGAACCTTAACAATTGGTATCTTGTTTTGCTTAAGTCTTTTAACCTCACGATCCATTATTTCGACGGGTTCTTCAATGAATTGTAGTTTTTCGTTAATTGGAATCTCGTCTAATGGAATGGTGAGATATTCTTTAGCAAAACATTTCTTCAAATTCGAGACATGAAAAGTATTATGTACCCCGGCGAGTTGTTGCGGTAAGTCAAGTCGGTAAGTTACTGGTACGACACGATCTATAATCTTGAATGGTCCAATATACCTTGAATTTAGTTTCCCCCGTTTACCAAATCGAACAACGCCTTTCCAAGGTGAAACCTTAAGAATGACCATCTCTCCAATCTCAAATTCTATATCTTTTCTTTTAATGTCCGCATAGCTCTTTTGTCTACTTTGGGCAGTTTTCAATCGTTGTTGAATTTGGATGATCTTCTCGGTAGTTTCTTGAATTATCTCCGGACTCGTAATCTGTCTATCCCCCACTTCACTCCAACAAATCGGAGACATGCACTTTCTATCATAAAGTGTGATGTTAAAGCTAAGGGGTATAAAATACTATTAAATTTTACAACGAAAATACTATTAAATACGATACAATTTTACACAATATATTTATTTATTTATAGAACGGATATACTTAAACCTTGCTACAACACTTATAGGCAGTGTACCTAATCGTACAGTAGTGTAGTTTTTAGTAAGTCCGGTTCGTTCCACAGGGAAAAAAAATCTTTAAACAAAGCTTAACGCTATATTAGTTTTATTTTATAAAAATACAAATATATATATAAGTAATATTATTATTATAAAAGGGGGGTTTTTACCGTTTAATGACTGGTTTGTCGATTTTTAAAACTTTAGTCGCAGTTAAAACCTGATGTAAAATAATAAAAATAAATATAACTTAATTTAAAGCGTAACGTAAATAACAATAATGAAATTACGATAAATAAAAGTGGGATAAAATAAAATTGTGATAATTAAAAAGTACGATAATTAAAAGTGCAATTAAATACAATAACAATAAATAAAAGTGCGATAATTAGAAGTGCAATTAAATATAAAATAAAGGAAATTAAATATGAAATAAAAGAATTATGCTTATTTAAACTTCCGTAATCATGATGTTTGACGTGTTGATTTTAGTTTTATGCACATGGGTTAATTGTCCTTTGTCCTGGATTATTTAATATGTCCGTCTGGTTTTTGTCCATAACAGTCCATCAGTCATAAATATAAAGTGCGAGTGTCCTCGTCAAATTATCCTTATACCCGAAGTTAAATATTCCAACTAATTGGGGACTTAAACTGTAACAAGGTTTTATTACTTTGTTTAATAATTACACCAGGATATCGACTGCGTGTAACCCAAGGTTTTAATACTTTATTATCAATTATGCCAAGTGTCCTTGTACATAATTTCACCCCTGTTTTAATAATTCTAGTGACTATTAATCCATTCCCGTGTTCGGTTAAATGAACGATCATTCGTACATATAAATATCCCGCCCATCATGTCCGATTGAGTGTATATGGTTATTTATAGGGACGTCCAATTGTAAATCTTTATATTAAAATTAACAAACTATCATTTAGTTAAACAAATATAAAGCCCATTAATAGCCCATAGTCTAATTTCCACAAGTGTCGTTCTTTTGTCCAAACCCCAATTATGGTACAAAGCCCAATTAACCAATTTTAGTAATTAGCCCAACATCATGATTACTTCGTTTTAAATAAGCATAATAATAACTTAGCTACGAGACATTAAATTAAAAAGGTTGAACATAACTTACAATGATTAAAAATAGCGTAGCGTTACACGGACAGAAATTCGACTTACACCCTTACAACATTTGCTAACATACCCTTATTATTAGAATTAAAATTAAAATTAAAATTAAAATTAAAATATAAATTATAAATATAAATATTACGTATAGATATAGAGAGGATGGATATATGATATTTAAAAATGATCAAACTGCGTTGCCTTTTATAGGGATTTGAGTCCAGGGAATCTCCGCGACTCGCGGCACTTTTCCTCTTCAAACTCCGCGAGTCGCGGAGTTTGATTTTACAGCTCACTCCATTTTGGCTCCTTTCTTGCCGACGGATTTTTATATAAATATAATATATATATAATTTATATAATTAATTATATATTATATTATATTTATATACATAGTTAACTTGTAATTTTTAGTCCATTGCGTCGAGCATTGAGAGTTGACTCTGGTCCCGGTCCCGGATTTTCGAACGTCCTTGCGTACAATTTAATATCTTGTACTTTGCAATTTGAATCTTGTACTCTTGTAATTTCGAGACATTTCTTATCAATAATTAGAACCACTTTGATTGTATTTTGTACTTTTGAGCTTTTTGGACCTTTGCGTCTTCAATTCGTCGAATTTGTCTTTTGTCTTCACCTTTTATTATTTAAACGAATATCACTTGTAAATAGAACAATTGCAACTAAAAGCTTGTCTTTCTTGAGGAATAATGCTATGAAATATATGTTCGTTTTTAGCATTATCAAATATTCCCACACTTGAGCGTCGCTTGTCCTCAAGCAATATAGTCTTGAAATACTAGAATCACTTCTTTATTCTTCACACTTTGTACATCAATGATTTCTATACGGCGGTATAAACAATGGTAGTAACGATATAGTTTATAGTCCCACATGACTATAAAAATTTAGATCCATTAAGGAAATTGGATCTTTATGCAAACATTTGATCTTTTGAAAATTAAATCTAGCTTTTACCCTAAATAAGTTTTTCGGAATAACCCTTCACCGGTGTTTGCAAATTCTTTTTGTGGGTTTGGTGAGTTTCATATTTGAAAATTTTAGCTCAAAACTTGCGGTTTTGTGTCTTCCACTTGCTAACCTTGTATTGGGAAAACAACACGTCCAGTTTACTTGCTCCGAATATTACCTTTCGATAAACTACCTTCCGGTTGTAAAGGAAAGCGTTGAACAAGCAACTGTTAAGGCAATGTCCCCTGACATGCTTTTAATTATGGTCTATAACGTGTCGGACGCAATTACTATCCTTTGTAGGGGCAATAGTAAAGCTCACCCTTATAATTTTTTGGTCTGGCACAAAGTCCTGTCTTTGACCATACTATGTAACCACCGTCCTTACGGTTGACACCCGATTTGGTTCAGGTGGCCTAATGAATTCCAGGTGAATTCCTAGGATTTTACGTTCAATGGTAATGAACGCATTGAAAATGGGTTTTCAGAAAACAAATCGGTTTATAATTTGATCAAAATATTTTCTCGTTCAAGCTCGAGTTTAGATATCATTGAATTCCATGAGTTTGTAATTCTCAATCTTTAAGGTCAATCTCTAGGATTGAGTAATATCAGTCTTAAAAGCTGATTTTTGATCTTTAAAGGAGATTATCATTTCTGGGGATCTGATTTATTAGTCTTATCAAGCTAATTTGCACGGTGCCCCCCATTGTACGAGATAAATCCTTCTCATGGTTAGGATAAATCTGACCACTTGGCGACCCTGTTTTATGCTGAGGTCCGTGGATTTCCTGCTGATTTTAGAGATGACTTTTCTAGATTTTTCATCAACCTACAGCTGGTCTGGACGACAACTTCCTGACCTAAATCAAGAAGAGCGTGTCTTTTTCGGAAGACTTTACTTCCTTTTAATGATGGAATTGATTCATCGTGTAGATCCATCTTTCTTACAGTAAATTGGGTAAAACAGTTAATTATCGTCCAAAACAAAAGTATTTTCAATTATTTGTACAAAAGTATCTGATATATATTTTGAATAACTTGGTGAAAATTTCCCACACTTGGCTTTTATTTTCCTTTTTGTTCTCCTCTATTCCATTCTTAAATGAATTCTAACATTTTGGTTTGTTTCTCAATTTATGTCCTTTCCAAGGTAACAATAATTTCGGTGTTAACACCTAGTTTTATCGTTCATAAATATGTATAAACATGATTTTGAGTTCATTTAATTGAAAATTTTTAAAAATTTTACTAGAATTGGGTAGTCAGTATATAAGACTAGGGCTGTTCTTTATTATCAGAGAGCACTAGATTCTAATACAACTACTGCTTTACTAGTATTTTTAATGGTAACCAAGTGTATAAAGTAAAAATTTTAAAATCCGAAAGAATTTAACCCCTTCCCACACTTAAGATCTTGCAATGCCCTCATTTGCAAGAAATCAGTAACCATTTAAATTATTGAGGGTGATTAGCGTAGAAATGATTAAATTTTACCAAAGTTTCCAAACATATTTGTGTTTGTTTGCTGAATGATAATTGGTGCACATCATTTGTTCATTCCGTTTTGTTGTTATTTCACATATATTTTGCATCTTGTCGTCAAAATTAGTTGCTTTTGCTGAACTTAATGCCAGTCTTTGAAAAAGCGTTGTTTAACCTGTTGTGTACATAAGATAAACTGCAAATATATATACATATTTTTGAAGTTTGGTATATTATCCCACATTCAAAAATTATTAAAATCTAAAAATAAAAGTTAGTAAATTATAAAAACTAATACAATTCCAACATAAGTATTAAATGTATCAACATTACAAATAATAAAATAAATAAAACTAAGTAGACTAGGGATGATGCTGATACCAGAAGGGGTTCCATGCATAACCATATGTGTTATAAAATGCTTCAGCTGGGTTATAAGTAGGATACGGTGGTTGCATCTCTATAGACCAGGGAGGAAATATGGGTGTTGGAGTAGGAATATAGTTTCTACCTATATGTTGGCAATAAGCTATGATTTGGTTTTGATGAACTTGCCAATCTTCAAATGCTCGATGTCTAGCATTTTCGTATTCTTGGGAAGCTATAAACCTTTGCATTTCTGTCATTTCATTTCCCCTCCCACATTACCTGGCTGTTGATTTCTCTCAACCTGTGGATGTCTTCAATGGTATTGTACTGCGGCGTTATTTCGCCTCTTCAAAACATTCGCACCATGATATACATATAAACCTATTATATCGCGGGGTTCTGGTTCTTCGACTAATAATCCCCCCGACTTATATCCACATCGAGATACTCCGCAATTAATGTAATAAATATACCACCTCCTATTATACTGTGCGGTCTCATCCCCCTAACCATAGCTGATAAATAATAACCCACACAATAAGGTATACTTACAGCGCTTTGTGGGTCCCGAATACACATGTGGTAAAATAAATCTTGCTCATTTACCTTTTTCTTTTTTTTTGCCTCTCTGTGTAATCGAATTCGCTAGAAACCTATGAATTACTCTTAATTCAGCTCTATCTATATCCAAATAAGAGTAATTTCCTCCTTTAAATCGGTGATGGCTAGTCATTTGACTCCATACACCATGCGTATCAAAATTTTCATCAATTTTCCTACCATTTAATATCAACCCTCTACAATCGGCAGATGCTAGCTCCTCAGGCGTATATATACGTAAGGTCTGAGCCATGTCTAGTAGAGACATGTGGTGCATCGAACCTCCTAACAAAAATCTAATAAAAGATCGATCGGTTAAACTAACTGCCCGATCATTTATTTCTATACTACACAATAATTCTTCACACCATACTTTATATACAGGTCTACGCATGTTGAATAAACGTACCCAATTGTTAAAAGTAGAATTACCATACCTCTGAGTAAGTAATTCCCTAATTGGCTCGACCAATTCTACAGCTTCTAACGGTTCCCATTCTATTACCCTAGGTACTTCAACAGCTTTAGAATGAAGAGTATGCAAGCCCCTTTGGTATTTTGAATAATCTATCCAACGTCTGTCTAATCTCAAGTTCGGGTGCAAATTCTCCACGTGCATATCTGAAAATATCATAACTGGATGAGGTATATCTTGTTTGTAATAATTATCTACCTCCTGTTGTTCCGCATTCTCAGGAGGAGCATTGCGAGCTTGGGATGAAGATTCACCCCTTTCAGTCTGTAAAACACATCAAACACAATTTTTGTGCATCCAAATATGATTAGTGTCAGCAAAATCATCAATCAAAATAATTACAATGACATGTTCAATTTATATCAAACTTATGCTCATTTTCATATTTTTATCAAATCTAAACTTTTTCAAATAAGCATATACGAAAATGTTCGTCAAGTTCATAAGTATTCAACTCAAATAAAATGTCAAAATAATCATTACTAGCAATTAAACAAGTTTCAAATGGCATTATCTCTCAAAAATCAAGTTCATGAATTTTAGACTTGAAAAAGTCCACTTTAATTCTCAAAAATCATGTTTAGGCTCAAAATTTGGATCATTTAACTACCTAAACATGTTACACTACTTAATTTAGCAATAATTCATGACAAAAATCGGCCATAACCTGTTTATATCAAAAAGCCCCAAATTGCTCAAGAACACAAACCCTAGATTACTCAAAATTTGAAGTTTAAGGCTTCTAATCATGTTAAATAGCATTAATCTAGGTTATACAAACATAATACACAAACAATTTAAGCATAATTACACTAAAAAGCATCAAAATCGAATTAGGTATAAATTTGCTCAAGAACACTAATTTTCGAATTAAATGGTGTTTAGGTGTAGAAATTTACCATTTTTCTTGAGTAATTCCTTGATAGCATCCTTCTCAACATGATTTTAGTAAAAAATGTGATGATTTTTGGTGAAAAAATTCGGATTTTAGAGGTGATTTTCGGGTATTTTCGCAGTATATTTTGGTGTGGGTGTTTGGGGACTGATCTGTTCGGCCCTTATATTTTTTTCTGGAATTTTTGTCCTCCGCGACTTGCGGTACTTAAGTCTTTCATACTCCGCGAGTCGCGGCCTTCCTTTTTTTTTTTTTTTAATAATCCTTAACTTATAAAACAAATATAAAATAAATTTAAAATTTTGTTTTCCTTTGTTTTTAGAATGAGGTCGTTTCGGATCGATGTCCTAGTCCGTCCCTCGACAAAATTTTAAAATTTGTCTTTTTGTAGCGATTGTTTTAAAAGCTAAGATTTTTGGGTGTTTTAATGTTTTTTGGCATACTTTAATTCAATAAGATTAAAAATAATGATAATAAAAGTTCTCGTCCCTCCCTCGGGTAAAGCAATTTCGGTTTAAAGACCTAGTCTTCAACTTACGACGAATTTTAAAAATCATATTTTTAACTTAGCGACATAAAGTAAATTTTTGTTTTTAAATTCACACAACTTAAATTTAAAAATGCATAAAATTAAAAATTCACACCAAACTTAAATAAAAATTCATATTATAAATTCACACAAAACTTATATTATATTTTTGTTTTTATACATACAAACTTATAATAATTATATTAATTTTTCAAATATTTACAATTTTAAATATATTGATTTAATTTAAACAAGTTTACAATATTATTTTAATATTAATTTTAAAAACAAAGTAAAAATAAAATTAAAAATCTTTTTAGCTTTTATCCCACTTTAATCAATCAAATATTATCAAAAATATGCGCCCCTCTTTTCGGTAAAGTAATTTCGGTTCCATGACCAAATTTAACTCATGACGAATTTTTGAAATATTTTGGGTTGATTGATTAAAGATATTTATACCTTAAGAATAAACGTTAAATTTCGCAGTGATGTAATAAATTTTTGTATGATATCAATAATTTCGGTCGCCAAACCTAATTTTATTCAATTCCAATTTAATACTTTATAGCGAACAAATTAGCGTTTATTATCAAAAGGTTAAAAATAAAAATAAAAATAAAAACTGTACAGACTTACCTGTGAGATAATATTCTTAGTGATATGATCTAGCCCACTCATAAGATAGTCGGTTTAATTAGTTTTCCATAGATACATAGGCGTAACCTCGAGCATTCAGTGTTTTTTCTTCTAAACATATGAACGGTCCATCTCTGCATAAAGTAACAAATTCGGTGTTTGAATAAGTTTGATTATTTGAACATTTACCTCCATGTGACAATTTTTCGCATTTGTGACATTTTTTAAGGTGTCGTGCTCTTCTTTTCGCTGCGGATTTTGATTTTCCTTTACCAAATTGTAACTTATTATCTTCGCATCTGGATTTTTTTCTTACTCCGTCCAATCTTTCTCTGATTACTGATACCAGTTCACTCGGTAGTGTGTCATTATTACGTTTAGTGATCAAAGCGTGTAGCATTAGACCATGGTTTAGTTCACAGGAAGTCTTCATTTCGTAAAACCTAAAAAAATAAAAATTCAGAATGGGGGGAGAAGACTAGTTCTTTAGGGTCTGCTAGGGAAGACCATTCGGGTTCCATTTTCGAGAACTACATGAAAACAGAAAATCTAACTCTAACAGAAATACATAAAATCCTTTAAAGACTTGATTCTCCCCACACTTAGTTAGCTGTGGTATCGAAATTGTGATTAACTTCGTTGTCAACTTCCATTGGACTATCTATGTAATGTTTAACTCTATGACCATTAACCTTAAATTCAATCCCATTTGAATTTATTAATTCTATCATTCCGTATGGGAAAACACTTTTGACTATGAATGGTCCAGACCATCTTGATTTCAATTTTCCAGAAATAGCTTGAATCGTGAATTGAAAAGAAGAACTCTATCTCCTTCTTTAAATTTTTTTGAACTTCTGATTCTTTTATCATGCCATTTCTTTGTTCTTTCCTTATAGATTAACGAATTTTCATATGTTTCATGTCTTAATTCTTCTAATTCGTTTAATTGACTTAACCGTAGACGTCCAGCTTCATGTAAATCAAGATTACATGTCTTCAAAGCCCAAAATGCTTTGTGTTCAATTTCTACTGGAAGATGACATGCTTTTCCATAAACGAGTCTAAAAGGTGTGGTTCTAATTGGAGTTTTGTAGGCTGTTCTAAAAGCCCAGAGTGCATCCTCCAACTTAATGGACCATTCCTTTGGATTTGATCCTACGGTTTTCTCTAGAATATGTTTTAAAGCTCGGTTGGTATTTTCAACTTGTCCACTCGTTTGTGGATTATAAGCGGTGGAGATTTTATGAGTTACTCTATATCTTTTGAGAACTTTCTCAAGTTGATTATTACAGAAATGAGTTCCCCGATCACTTATTAAAGCTTTCGGTGTTCCAAACCTTGCAAAAAAGATGTTTTAAAAAGTTGACTACAACTCGTGCATCGTTAGTTGGGAGAGCTTGTGCTTCCGCCCATTTAGATACATAATCTCTGGCAACGAGAATATAGAGATTATTATGAGATTTTGGAAATGGACCCATAAAGTCAATACCCCAAATGTCAAATACTTCACATACTTGAATGACATTTTGTGGCATTTCATCACGTTGACTTATTTTTCCGGTCCTTTGACAAGCATCACAGGATTTGCAAAGAAGGTGTGTGTCTTTGTAAATTGTAGGCCAATAGAATCCAGCATCATAAACTTTTCTTGCTGTGAGTTGAGGCCCATAATGCCCTCTTGTTGGTCCTGTGTGACAATGGTTTAATATTTAATTGGCTTCATCTCCGAATACACATCGGCGTATTATTCCATCTGGACAACTTTTAAACAAATGTGGATCTGCCCAGAAATAGTGTTTTATATCACTGAAGAATTTCTTTCGTTTTTGGTACGATAATCCTTTTTCAAGGAATCTACATACTAAGTAGTTTGCATAGTCTGCAAACCTTGGAATTTCATTATTATCTATCTTCAATAGATATTCATCAGGAAAGTTGTCTTGTATGGCCGATTCATTTAGAACTTCTAATTCGGGATTTTCAAGACAAGAAAGATGATCAGCGGCAAGATTTTCTGCTCCTCTTTTATCTCGGATTTCAATATCGAACTCTTGTAAGAGTAAGATCCAACGAATTAATCTTGGTTTGGCATCTTGTTTCGAAAATAGGTATCTAAGAGCAGAATGGTCGGTATAGACCACCGTTTTAGCTAGAACGAGATATGAACGAAATTTGTCAAAAGCAAAGACAATAGCAAGGAGTTCTTTTTCAGTAGTTGTATAATTTGTTTGTGCTCCTTGTAACATCTTACTAGCATAATATATAGGTTGAAATCTTTTTTCAATCCTTTGTCTTAAAACGGCTCCCATTGCAAAATCACTTGCATCGCACATTAGTTCAAACGGTAGATTCCAATTCGGTGTTATCATGATCGGTGCATTAGTAAGTTTCTCTTTAAGAATATTAAAAGATTTGATGCATTCATCTGAAAAGATGAATGGAGCATCTTTTTCTAGAATTTTATTCATAGGAGTGGCAATTTTAGAAAAATCTTTTATGAAACGTCGGTAAAAACCGGCATGCCCTAGAAAACTCCTAACTCCTCTAACATTGGGGGGATGTGGAAGTTTAGCAATTACATCTACTTTAGCTCTATCCACTTCTAATCCTTCCTTTGAGATTTTATGTCCAAGAACGATGCCTTCTTTAACCATGAAATGGCATTTCTCCCAATTAAGTACTAGATTTGACTGTTCGCATCTAATCAGCATTCGTTCATGATTAGCTAGACATGAATCAAATGTATCACAGAAGACTGAAAAGTCATCCATGAAAACTTCCATGCATTCTTCTATCATGTCGTGAAAAATCGCCATCATGCACCTTTGAAAGGTTGCAGGGGCGTTGCAAAGTCCAAATGGCATGCGTTTGTAAGCAAAAGTACCATAAGGGCACGTGAATGTGGTTTTCTCTTGGTCTTCGGGTGCTATTGGAATTTGAAAATATCCAGAAAAACCATCAAGAAAACAATAGTAACTATTTTCGGCTAATCTTTCCAACATTTGATCAATAAAAGGTAAGGGAAAGTGATCTTTTCTGATGGCGTCATTTAATTTTCTATAATCAATACATACACGCCATCCTGTTACAGTCCTAGTAGGAATAAGCTCATTTTTCTCATTTGTGATGACAGTCATGCCACCCTTCTTAGGCACGCATTGAACTGGGCTTACCCATGGACTATCAGAGATTGGATAAATTAAACCTGCATCTAGCAGTTTAATAATTTCTTTCTTAACTACATCTTGCATATTAGGATTTAGTCTTCGTTGGCGTTGCACATACGTTTTATGACCTTCTTCCATAAGGATTTTATGTGTGCAATACGAAGGACTTATTCCTTTAATATCATGAATCTTCCATGCAATGGCTGGTTTATGAGCTTTCAACACAGAAATGAGTTGAGATTTCTCATTTTTAGTAAGAGAATACGATATTATTACAGGTAATTCAGATTCACCATGTAAATAAGCGTATTCCAAATAGTTTGGAAGTGGCTTTAACTCTAATGTCGGAGGTTCTTCTATCGATGATTTGTATCGATATCTGTCTTTTTCTTTTAGCATTTGAATTTCTTCTGTTGTTGGTTCATATCCATTAGCTATTAGTGTAGCTAACATTTTAGTTTCATCAATTTGTTCAGTTCCTTCCTCTAAAGAACATTTTCCTGTTCCTTGTAATTCTGGAAATTCTTCTAATAATTCTGCATGTGAATCTATAGTTTGAATATAATAGCATGTATCATCTGCAGATTGCGGTTGTTGCATTGCTCTATCAACTGAAAAGGTAACACTCTCGTCCTCTATACTTAGGGTCAGTTTCTTACCAAACACGTCTATCATTGCTTTAGCCGTGTTTAAGAATGGTCTTCCTAATATGAGAGGAACTTGAGAATCTTCTTCCATGTCCAGAACAACAAAATCTACTGGAAATACTAAAGTACCAACTTTAACTAGCATGTTCTCCATTATCCCTCTAGGATATTTTATTGATCGATCGGCTAGTTGTATACTTATTCTTGTTGGTTTCAATTCTCCAAGGTCTAGTTTAGTGTATAGTGAATATGGCATTAGATTTATACTAGCACCTAAGTCTGCCAATGCTTCTATTGAACTAAGACTACCCAGAAAACATGGAATTGTGAAACTTCCTAGATCAGATAATTTTTCTGGTATCTTATTCAACAGTACTGCAGAACAATTAGCATTCATAGTAACGGCCGAGAGTTCTTCCATTTTTTTTCTATTCGTGATTAGATCTTTCAGAAATTTAGCATATCTAGGCATTCCTGAAATTACATCAATGAAAGGAAGATTTACATTTATTTGTTTAAACATATCCAAGAATTTGGATTGCTAGGCTTCAAGTTTCTCTTTCTTCATTTTACTTGGGTAAGGAAGTGGTGGTTGGTATGGTTTAACATAAGGTTTAGCCTTAACTATGTTATCTTCATTAACCTTTTCAACTACCGGTTCTTTTTCCTTATCTTGTTCAGGTTGTGGTTCTTGTGGAGTAGGAATAGCTTCATCAGAAGTTACAGGTATTTCAGGTGGTTTAAGTGTTGTACCACTTCTTGTGGTAATGGCTTTAGCTGTTTCATTCCGGGGGTTTGCATTTGTATCACTAGGTAAACTTCCCGGTTTTCATTCACCTATTAACCTTGCTAGGTTACTTACTTCTTGTTCCAAGTTTTGAATAGAAGCTTGTTGATTTCTAAATGCTTGAGCATTTTGTTCATTAGTTTGTTTTTGAGATGTGAAAAACTGCGTTTGAGTTTCAACTAGCTTTGTCATCATATCTTCTAAATTCGGCTTTTTATCATCGGTTTGTGGTGGTTTGTTTTGAAAATTAGGTCTTTGCTGATTGTAAGTATTATTGGATACTTGTTGATTGCTAGGACCTTGTTGGTTGTTGTATGGAACATTTCGGTTATAATTCTGGTTTTGATTGTAAATCGGCCTTGGCGGTTGATAATTATTCTGATAATTATTCCCAGGCCTTTGGTTTATGTATGAAATATTCTCTCTTTGTTCCATTGTTAGTTCAATACTGAGACAATCTTTTGTCAAATGTGGTCCTCCACACTGCTCACAACTAATTCGTATTGAATGAATATCTTTAGTCATCTTTTCCATTCGTCTCTTGACAGCATCTATCTTTGCTGAAATGGAATCTAAGTCATGGCTAGAATCGGCTCTAGCTGCTTTAGATGATCTAACGATATCTTTTTCTTGGTGCCACTCATGTGAGTGGGAAGCAGTGTTATCAATAATTTTGTAAGCATCAGTTTCGGTTTTCTTCATAATGGAACCACCAGCTGCAATATCTGTCTTTCCTTGTAGTGATGTCGCATCCTTGGTAGAATATTTGTACTATTTGACAGGTGTCTAAACCATGTTATGGACATCCTCTCAATAACTTTCCAAATTTTGTCCACGCCTCATATAGAGTTTCATTTGGTTTTTGTGTGAACGTAACAATTTCTCCTTGAAGTCTTACGGCTTTAGATGCTGGAAAGAATTGTTTAAGAAATTTTTCAACTAAAACATCCCATGTATCAATCGCCCCTTCAGGTAACGATTCCAACCAATCTTTGGCTTCTCCCTTTAAAGTCCAGGGAAATAACATGAGATATATCTGTTCATCTTCAACTTCTCTTATTTTAAATAGTGTGCAGATCCTATTAAAGGTACGAAGATGTTCATTTGGATCTTCTTTCGGCGCACCACTAAATTGGCATTGATTAGTCACCATATGTAGAATTTGTCCTTTGATTTCATAATCTGGAGCATTAATGTCTGGATGAGTAATTGCGTGACCTTGGCCAGTGCGTTTAGCTCTCATTCGGTCTTCTATGCTTAAAGGTTCCAGATTCTCCATAATTGAATTTGTTGAATCTGAATCACTAGAAGATTCTGATTTAATGGTTCGTTCCTCAACAATCTCTGTTTGAATGATCGGTGGATCCGGAGGAAAAATTAATGGTTCAGGATCTATGAATTGTCCCTGAATATTCTCCGGATTCTCAATTGTGAGGTCGGGTTCAAAAAATGGATTATCGGAAATTTGAATTGGAGTACTTGGTCGACTGGATGACTATTCTAAAGGAAAATCAACGGCAGTAATATTTGCTAAATGTCTTGATCGAGTTACAGGTGGTGAACGTACAAAAGGTGGTGAACGTCTTGCTCGGTGCATTCACTGAATATCCTATTAGTTTTTAAAAGGAAAGAAAAAATTATATAAGTTATCCAATTAATAGACTTTTCTAATTTTGCCCACGTTTCGAATAGCCAAAAATACTTGATGTTAAAGCTAAGGGGTATAAAATACTATTAAATTTTACAACGAAAATACTATTAAATACGATACAATTTTACACAAGATATTTATTTATTTATAGAATGGATATACTTAAACCTTGCTACAACACTTATAGGCAGTGTACCTAATCGTACAGTAGTGTAGTTTTTAGTAAGTCCGGTTCGTTCCACAGGGAAAAAAAATCTTTAAACAAAGCTTAACGCTATATTAGTTTTATTTTATAACAATACAAATATATATATATAAGTAATATTATTATTATAAAAGGGGGGGTTTTACCGTTTAATGACTGGTTTGTCAATTTTTAAAACTTTAGTCGCAGTTAAAACCTGATGTAAAATAATAAAAATAAATATAACTTAATTTAAAGCGTAAAGTAAATAACAATAATGAAATTGTGATAAATAAAAGTGCGATAAAATAAAATTACGATAATTAAAAAGTACGATAATTAAAAGTGCAATTAAATACAATAACAATAAATAAAAGTGCGATAATTAGAAGTGCAATTAAATATAAAATAAAGGAAATTAAATATGAAATAAAAGAATTATGCTTATTTAAACTTCCGTAATCATGATGTTTGACGTGTTGATTTTAGTTTTATGCCCATGGGTTAATTGTCCTTTGTCCTGGATTATTTAATATGTCCGTCTAGTTTTTATCCATAACAGTCCATCAGTCATAAATATAAAGTGCGAGTGTCCTCGTCAAATTATCCTTATACCCGAACTTAAATATTCCAACTAATTAGGGACTTAAACTGTAACAAGGTTTTATTACTTTGTTTAATAATTACACCAGGATATCGACTGCGTGTAACCCAAGGTTTTAATACTTTGTTATCAATTATGCCAAGTGTCCTTGTACATAATTTCACCCCTGTTTTAATAATTCTAGTGACTATTAATCCATTCCCGTGTCCGGTTAAATGAACGATTATTCGTACATATAAATGTCCCGCCCATCGTGTCCGATTGAGTGTATATGGTTATTTATAGGGACGTCCAATTGTAAATCTTTATATTAAAATTAACAAACTATCATTTAGTTAAACAAATATAAAGCCCATTAATAGCCCATAGTCTAATTTCCACAAGTGTCGTTCTTTTGTCCAAACCCCAATTATGGTACAAAGCCCAATTACCCAAATTTAGTAATTAGCCCAACATCATAATTACTTTGTTTTAAATAAGCATAATAATAACTTAGCTACGAGACATTAAATTAAAAAGGTTGAACATAACTTACAATGATTAAAAATAGCGTAGCGTTACACGGACAGAAATTCGACTTACACCCTTACAACATTTGCTAACATACCCTTATTATTAGAATTAAAATTAAAATTAAAATTAAAATTAAAATTAAAATTAAAATATAAATTATAAATTATAAATATAAATATTACGTATAGATATAGAGAGGATGGATATATGATATTTAAAAATGATCAAACTGCGTTGCCTTTTATAGGGATTTGAGTCCAGGGAATCTCCGCGACTCGCGGCACTTTTCCTCTTCAAACTCCGCGAGTCGCGGAGTTTGATTTTACAGCTCACTCCATTTTGGCTCCTTTCTTGCCGACGGATTTTTATATAAATATAATATATATATATAATTTATATAATTAATTATATATTATATTATATTTATATACATAGTTAACTTGTAATTTTTAGTCCATTGCGTTGAGCGTTGAGAGTAGACTCTGGTCCCGGTCCCGGATTCTCGAACGTCCTTGCGTACAATTTAATATCTTATACTTTGCGATTTGAATCTTGTACTCTTGTAATTTTGAGACGTTTCTTATCAATAATTGGAACCACTTTGATTGTATTTTGTACTTTTGAGCTTTTTGGACCTTTGCGTCTTCAATTCGTCGAATCTGTCTTTTGTCTTCACCTTTTATTATTTAAACGAATATCACTTGTAAATAGAACAATTGCAACTAAAAGCTTGTCTTTCTTGAGGAATAATGCTATGAAATATATGTTCATTTTTAGCATTATCAAAGTGCTTCAAACGGCGCCATCTCAATACTCGAATGGTAACTGTTGTTGTAGGAAAATTCTGCTAACAGTAGGTGTTGATCCCAACTGTTTCCGAAATCGATAACACATGCTCTTATCATGTCTTCAAGGGTCTGTATCTTCCTTTCACTTTGCCCATCAGTTTGTGGATGATAAGCAGTACTCATGTCTAGACGAGTCCCCAATGCTTGTTGCAATGTCTGCCAAAATCTTGAAGCAAATCTGTCAACCCTATCTGAGATAATAGAGACTGGTATTCCATGTCTGGAGACAACTTCCTTTAAGTATAATCGCCAACTTCTCCATTTTATCATCTTCTCTCATTGGCAGAAAGTGTGCTGACTTGGTAAGACGATCGACTATTACCCAAATTATATCATAACCACTTGCAGTCCTTGGCAATTTAGTAATGAAATAAATGGTAATGTTTTCCCATTTCCATTCCAGGATTTCAGGTTGTTGAAGTAGACCTGATGGTTTCTGATGTTCAGCTTTGACCTTAGAACACGTCAAACATTCTCCTACATATTTAGCAATATCGGCTTTCATACCCGACCACCAAAAGTGTTTCTTGAGATCTTTGTACATCTTCCCTGCTCCGGGATGTATTGAATATCTGGTTTTATGTGCTTCCTTAAGTACCTTTTCTCTCACATCTCCAAACATTGGTACCCAAATTCTTTCAGCCCTATACCGGGTTCCGTCTTCCCAAATATTAAGATGTTTCTCCGATCCTTTGGGTATTTCATTCTTCAACTTTCCTTCTTTTACAACTCCCTGCTGCGCCTCCTTTATTTGAGTAGTAAGGTTAGTACGAATAATTATATTCATAGCTTTTACCCGTATAGGTTCTCTGTCCTTTCTATTCAAAGCATCGGCTGCCACATTCACCTCCTCTGGGTGGTAACGAATCTCAAAGTCGTAATCATTCAATAATTCAATCCACCTACGCTGCCTCATGTTCAGTTGTTTCTGATTAAATATGTGTTGGAGACTTTTGTGGTCGGTATATATAATACTTTTGACCCCATATAAGTAGTGCCTCCAAGTCTTTAATGCAAAAACAATGGCGCCCAATTCCAAATCGTGAGTCGTATAATTTTGCTCGTGAATCTTCAATTGTCTGGACGCATAAGCAATTACCTTCGTTCGTGCCTTGCTTTGAGGCATCATAAAATCATCATTCCCTTCAGGCAATGACAATATAGGTGCCGTAGTTAACTTTTTCTTCAACAATTGAAACGCTTTCTCCTGTTCATCCTTCCATTCAAATTTCTTCCCTTTATGCGTTAATGCAGTCAAGGGTTTTGCTATTTTAGAAAAATCTTGGATGAACCTTCTGTAGTAACCAGCCAGTCCTAAAAATTGGCGTATATACTTCAGAGTTTTCGGGGTTTCCCACTTTTCAATGGTTTCAATCTTTGCCGGATCCACTTGAATACCTTCTTTGTTCACTATGTGACCGAGGAATTGAACTTCTTCGAACCAAAATGCACACTTTGAAAACTTAGCGTACAGTTTTTCTTTCCTCAATAACTCTACACTTTTCTCAAATGTTCTCCGTGCTCTTGATCATTCTTTGAGTAAATAAGTATGTCATCGATGAAAATAATGACAAACTTGTCAAGGTATGGTCCACACACTCGGTTCATGAGGTCCATGAACACAGCTGGTGCGTTAGTCAACCCAAACGGCATAACCATAAATTCGTAATTACCGTAACGCGTCCTGAAAGCAGTCTTTGGAATATCATTCTCCTTCACCCGCATTTGATGATACCCGGAACGTAAATCGATCTTCGAATAAATCGACGAGCCTTGTAGTTGATCAAATAAGTCATCGATTCTCGATAATGGGTAACGATTCTTGATGGTAAGTTTGTTCAACTCTCGGTAGTCGATACACAACCTGAATGTACCATCCTTCTTTTTTACAAACAAAACAGGAGCTCCCCATGGTGATGTACTTGGTCGTATAAAACTACTCTCTAAAAGTTCTTGTAATTGGCTTTGGAGTTCCTTCATTTCGCTGGGTGCAAGTCTGTATGGAACACGAGCTATTGGTGCAGCTCCTGGTACGAGATCTATTTGAAATTCAACAGATCGGTGTGGAGGCCATCCCGGTAATTCTTTCGGAAATACATCGGGAAATTCTTTTGCGACGGGAACATCATTGATGTTCTTTTCTTCGGTTTGTACTTTCTCGGCATGTGCTAGAACAGCATAGCAACCTTTTCTTATTAGTTTTTACGCCTTTAAATTACTAATAAGATTTAGCTTCGCATTGCTCTTTTCTCCGTACACCATTAAGGGATTTCCTTTTTCTCGTACAATGCGAATTGCATTTTTGTAACATACGATTTCTGCTCTCTCCTTTTTCAACCAATCCATGCTGATTATCACATCAAAACTCCCTAACTCTACTGGTATCAAATCAATCTTAAATGTTTCGCTAACCAAATTAATTTCTCGATTCCGACATATATTATCTGCTGTAATTAATTTACCATTTGCTAATTGGAGTAAAAATTTGTTATCCAAAGGCGTTAGTGGACAACTTAGTTTAGCACAAAAATCTCTACTCATATAGATTCTATCCGCACCCGAATCAAATAAAACATAAGCAGATTTATTGTCAATAAGAAACATACCCGTAACAAGCTCCGAGTCTTCCTGCGCTTCTGCCGTATTAATATTGAAAACTCTTCCGCGGCCCTGCCCACTAGTATTCCCCTGATTCGGGCAATTTCTACTAATGTGGCCCAGTTTTCCACATGCAAAGCAAACTATGGCGGCATTATCTGTTCCGACATTATTTGTTCTTTTAATTCTGTTAAACTTTGGTCCGTAGGCCTCACACTTTGCTGCACTATGACCATTTCTTCTACACCTAGTGCAAAATGTCGTGCAGAACCCCTGGTGATTCTCTTCACACCTTTGGCATGACTGTTTTTGGTTTTTGTTGCCATTGTTGTTATTGAGATTGTTGTTGGGATTGTTATTGTTGCTATTGTTGTTGTTGTTATTATTTTTGGGACGGTTATTGTAGTTGTTGTTAGGACGTTTGTTGAAGTTGTTGTTGCGATTGATGTTGCGGTTGTTGGGATAGTTATTGCGATTGTGGTTGTGATTGTTGTTGTTGTGTTGGTGACTCTTGTCATTGGTTTCTTCCCACTTTCTCTTGACTTGTTTCATGTTAGCCTCTTCAGTCGTCTGCTCTTTAATCCTTCCTTCGATCTGGTTCACTAATTTGTGAGCCATTCGACCTGCCTTTTATATGGAGGCGGGCTCGTGTGAACTCACATCTTCTTGAATCCTTTCCGGTAACCCTTTTACAAATGCGTCGATCTTCTCTTCTTCATCTTCGAACGTTCTGGGACACAATAGGCACAATTCGGTGAATCGTCGTTCGTACGTGGTGATATCAAAACCTTGCGTTCGTAATCCTCTAAGCTCTACCTTGAGCTTGTTGACCTCATTTCTGGGACGATACTGCTCATTCATCAATTGCTTGAATGCTGACCACGGTAGTGCGTAAGCAGCATCTTGTCCTACCTGCTCGAGATAGGTATTCCACCATGTTAGCGCAGTACCTGTGAAGGTATGCGTAGCGTACTTTACTTTGTCTTCTTCAGTACATTTACTTATGGCAAACACCGATTCAACCTTCTCGGTCCACCGTTTCAATCCAATTGGACCCTCAGTTCCATCAAATTCCAAAGGTTTGAAGGCAGTGAATTCTTTGTAGGAGCATCCTACACAATTTCTTGTGAAATTAGTTCCACTACTAGATCCAGAGTTATTGTTATTTTGCATCACAGCCTGTACTGCGACTATGTTTGCTGCAAGGAAAACACGGAAGTCTTCCTCGCTCATGTTCAAATTCTGACGAGTCGCTGGTGCCATTTCCTTCAAAAATAGCCCAAAAGAATTAAGTTATCATATAGAATTTTAAGAGTAGTCAATAGTATTTCGTAGCATAGTATGAACTTATTTATAAAAGCTTTTTCTTCATATTAGTGTTTTATAGTTTTTAATTCGGGTAGTACCTACCCGTTAAGTTCATACTTAGTAGCTAATATACAATTCAACTACTACAATTCTATATGAAAAAACTGATTATAATAAAATTTCGCGATCAAATTTTATACAATATTTTACAAACTTGCAATACTGCTATTATACATATAGGATGAAATATAGCACATAATAACTTTGCTACTCGGCAGCTATAAAAGCAATTCTAGTTAATACGCAAGTTGTTCAGCAAAATAAATAAAGACACGTAATTCATAAGTCCAGAAACAAGTCATGCATTCTGGTTTTACTAAGACGACTTCCCATCCTTGGTCTTGTGGAAAGTAACCGTTATGACCATTGGCTAGGCAGCATGTTGTAATGTCGTCAAAAGGACGAGGGTTTCGTAATGTTCAACAACCCCATAATAATCTAAAAACCTTGTTTCTCACCCCAACTACTGAATCCGTCACCTGTGGGAATGTTTCATTTAATAGTTGTAATTCGATGTTCTTTTTCTCACTTTGGTGAGACGCGAACATCACTAACCCGTAAGTATAACATGCTTCTTTATGTTGCATGTTAGAAGCTCTTTCTAACTCATGAAATCCTATGTTGGGATATGTTGAGTCAAAATAGGTTCTTAACCCGTAGCGTAAAATTGCATTTGGGTTCCCCGCATTTAACGATTTAAAGAAAACACGGCATAACTTACGGTCTCCCCAATGCGATATACCCCACCTATCAAAGGAAAGCCTTTTATAAACTAACCAATGCGATATACCCCACCTATCAAAGGAAAGCCTTTTATAAACTAAGGTATTTCTGGAAAGTCTTTCAAATGTTTGACAAGTTAATTTCGCCATAACTAACTAATTGCTTGTCTTCTAAAATATTCGGTTGTCTACCCTTAACGTCCATTTTGTTTTTATACTGTAAAATATACAAGGATTAGATTCATAAAAGATAATTAACAAACAATACAAGCAATTTTTACATATAACATAAAAGTACAAGCACACTACAATACATATAATACACAACATGATTACAACTCCCTAATCTGAATCACTGGTTTCTTCTTCTTTGGACTTGGTTCGTTTTCCTAATTTTCTAGGGATATATGGTGTTCCTCTAATACGAGCCGTCGTTTTCCACAATAGTTTAGAAAAACCTGGTGGTTTAAAGGTTCCCGGATTATTGTTACAATTTAGGAAATACGGAGGTTGCCGATACATATAAAGCTCATCGGGGTTGGAATCAGGTTTCTCTATTTTTATACCTTTTCCCTTATTATTTTCTTTTGCTTTATTAAATTGGGTCGAGGTAATTTCTATAACATTATCGGAATCCTCATCGGGATCCGATTCATCGAAAAATTGGTAATCTTCCCAATATTTTGCTTCCTTGGTTGAAACACCATTGACCATTTTTAACTTTGGTCCGTTGGTTGAGGATTTTCTTTTATTTAATCGATTTACTGTAGGTATCAATATTTCTTCCTCCAGACCCTCTTCTTCTTCCGGTTCCTCCTCTTCTGGTTCCTCTTCTTCCGGTTACTCCTCTTCCGGTTCCTCCTCTTCCGGTTCTTCTTCGGGAATTTGTGAATCTTCCCAAAGTATATTCAACTCTTCATTATTATTAGGTGAGTCAATGAAATTTGTACTAGAGGTAGACAATATATTTACATGTTAATAATATATAGTTTCCAACAAAAAATGTTAAGCAATCGTTTTTGAAGAAAAACACGGTCGAAGTCCAGACTCACTAATGCATCCTAACAAACTCGGTAAGACACACTAATGCAAAAATTCTGGTTCTCTAAGACTAACGCTCGGATACCAACTGAAATATCCCGTTCATATCGATTATAAGCGTTCCATATTAATTGATTTCGTTGTGAGGTTTTGACCTTTATATGAGACGTTTTTGAAAGACTGCATTCGTTTTTAAAACAAACCATAACCTTTATTTTATCGACAAAGTTAAAAAGACACCACCTAGATTATCCAGAAATGATAATCTAAAAATATCACACTTACACACTACCAATACATATTGGTTTACAATATTAATATGTTACAATAAAATAAATCTCGAATGCAGTTTTAAACAATATTATACAAGCATGCTGACACCAAATTTTGTCCATATATTAGCATGCAACAGTTAAAGCTCTTAATAATCACCTGAGAATAAATATGCTTTAAACGTCAACAAAAATGTTGGTGAGTTATATGTTTAACCTATATATTTATCAAATTGTAATAATAGACCACAAGATTTCATATTTAAATATACATCCTATACATAGAGATAAAAATCATTCATATGGTGAACAGCTGGTAACCGACATTAACAAGATGCATATAAGAATATCCCCTATCATTTCAGGAAATCCATTGGACAAGATAAAACAACATCGAAGTACTAAAGCATCGGCAACCATGGATGGGGTTCGTTAGGCCCAATAGATCTATCTTTAGGATTCGCATCAATTAGTAGATCGGTTTACTAATTCTTAGGTTACCAAGCAAAAAGGGGCATATTCGGCTTCGACCATTCGCCCATATAATGTAGTTTCATTTACTTGTGTCTATTTCGTAAAACATTTATAAAACTGCATGTATTCTCACCCCAAAATATTAGATTTTAAAAGTGGGACTATAACTCACTTTCACAGATTTTTACTTCGTCGGAAAGTAAGACTTGGCCACTGGTCGATTCACGAACCTATAACAAATATGTACAAATATATCAAAGTATGTTCAAAATATATTTACAACATTTTTAATACATTTTACTGTTTTAAGTTTATTAAGTCAGCTGTCCTCGTTAGTAACCTACAACTAGTTGTCCACAGTTAGATGTACAGAAATAAATCGATATATATTATCTTGAATCAATCCACAACCCATTGTATACACGTATCAGCCTAGATCACAACTCAAAGTATATATATTTTTGGACTCAACCTCAACCCTGTATAGCTAACTCCAACAATACTGCATATAGAGTGTCTATGTTTGTTCCAAATAATATACATACATGGGTCGATATGATATGTCAAAACATTTGTATACATGTCTATGGTATCCCAAGATTACATAATATATTAGAATACATGTATAATACAATATGAGTTAGCTAGGATGTGATTAATATAGATTTGTTACCAATTTTCACGTAGTTACAACAAGTAAAAATATCCAATCTTGTTTTACCCATAACTTCTTCGTTTTAAATCCGTTTTGAGTGATTCAAGGTGCTATGGTTTCATATTGAACTTAAGTTTATGAATCTAAATATAAAAAGTATAAGTTTATAGTCAAAAATACAGGTTAAAAGTCGTTTTTATAAAGGTAGTCATTTCAGTCGAAAGAACGACGTCTAGATGACCATTTTGGAAAACATACTTCCACTTTGAGTTTAACCATGATTTTTGGATATAGTTTCATGTTCATAAGAAAAATCATTTTCACAGAAGAACAACTTTTAAATCAAAGTTTATCATAGTTTTTAATTAACTAACCCAAAACAGCCCGCGGTGTTACTACGACGGCGTATATCCGGTTTTACGGTGTTTTTCGTGTTTTCAGGTTTTAAATCATTAAGTTAGCATATCATATAGATATAGAACATGTGTTTAGTTGATTTTAAAAGTCAAGTTAGAAGGATTAACTTTTGTTTGCGAACAAGTTTAGAATTAACTAAACTATGTTCTAGTGATTACAAGTTTAAACCTTCGAATAAGGTAGTTTTATATATATGAATCGAATGATGTTATGAACATCATTACTACCTCAAGTTTAGTAGGTAAACCTACTGGAAATGATGAAAAAATAACTTGAGCTTTAAAGGATCTTTGATGGCTTGGAAGTTCTTGAAATAGAATCATGACACAAAAACAAGTTCAAGTAAGATTATTACTCGAATTAAGATAGTTTTAGTTATAGAAATTGAATCAAAGCTTGAATATGAATATTATCTTGATTTAGAAAGATAACCTACTGTAAATAACAAAGGTTTCTTGATCTTAGATGATTGCTTGGAATGGATTAGGAAACTTGGAAGTAAACTTGTAAACTTGGAAGTGTTCTTGATGTGTTCTTGAGTAATTATTTTTATGATGATTATAGGTAATAACCAAAGCTTGTTTTTGATGATTTTTGCTGGAAAAATAGTAACTTGGACATTCATGGAAGAGTGTATGTGTTTTGAGAGAGAATTGAGAAGAAAATTGAAAGTGAAATGGAGTTGGTGGTGAGTGGTGAAGGTGAGTGGGGTTAAAAGGAGTTATTGTTTTTGTTTCCTTGCTCATAAGTCATGCTAGTTGTCTAATTGTTTGTTTCACATGTTTGTTGACTATCTAGGGCTGCTAAGAGCTGAATTATTATGTGTATATACCAATAGTATATATGTCTAGGAGCTGAGTATTGTACGAGTACGAATATGGTTGCGTACGAGTAGAATTGTTGATGAAAATGAATGAGAATGCAATTGTAAGCGTTTTTGTTAAGTAGAAGTACTTTGATATGTGTCTTAAAGTCTTTCAAAAGTGTACTAATACATATAAATACACTACATGTATATACATTTTAACTGAGTCGTTAAGTCATCGTTAGTCGTTACATATAAGTGTTGTTTTGAAACCTTTAAGTTAACGATCTCATTTAATGTTGTTAACCCATTGTTTATTATATCTAATGAGATGTTAAATTATTACATTATCAATATATTATGATGTATGTATATATCTTAATATGATATATATACATTAAAAGTGTTGTTACAATGATAATTGTTACATATATGCCTCGTTTCAAAATTCTTAAGTTAGTAGTCTTGTTTTACATATGTAGTTCATTGTTAACATTCTTAATGATATTGTGACACCCCGTACAAAACCATCATGTACGATTTGTCAATAACAGGATCTTTACACGGTCAAACACTATATGCTGTTTGAAAATCAGTTTTGCATTCATAAAAAGATAGTGTTTACAAAATATAACGTGATACGAAGGTCATTACACAAACATTATTCAAATAACATAAGTTGTGAATGCAAGATAAAAGTTTCATGGTTAAGACATCTCTAAGTAATGCAGCGGAAATCTAACAAAGTAGGTCCATAACAGCAAGTCTATAACACCAAGATAGCAAGTCTAACAGCGGAAGCAACATCGTCTAAGCACCTGAGAAATACACGCTTAAAAGTCAACACGAATGTTGGTGAGCTATAGTTTGTTTGTAATCAGTAATGTAGACCACGTGATTTCAGTGCTTCAACAAGCAGTTTAAATTAGTAATTCGAATCAGTATGATAAAGTATATGCTTATCCGTGGGCACCCAGTAACTAACTTAACGTAATAGTAATACCCCCTAAAAAGTACACTTGGCAATTGCGTATGTTTACGAAGTATTAAAAACCCGTTAAATGCTAGCGCAACTAGCTCGAGTTCGGATGTCAAACCCTATGGATCCATATCTGATATTCGCGTTCACCGGTTCAAAACCAATGATTAAACGTTACCGTGCTAAGGGGAAAGTTTATGCCGTTATATAACCCACACATACAATAAGTTTAAGTACTCGTGCTTAGTAAGTTAAACGTAAAAAGCACATGTATTCTCAGTCCCAAAAATAGTATAAGTAAAAAGAGAAGCTATAACTCACAGTGAATAAGCAGTAAAAGTCGATACGAAACGTATGCAGGTAGTAAGTCGGTCCGAAAGGTCGTCAACCTAAGTAAAAGGTCACTAGGTCAGTATATTGTCCCAATAAGTGTAAAAGTGAATAAATTAAGTTTAAGTGTCATCATCATCATCATCCATCATCATAAAAGCTAAGTAAGTTTGACAAGAATAGAGATTGAAACAATAGGCTGACTTCGGTCAGCTGCTACGACCTCTATACAAAACGAAAAGATGCGTAGTCAGTGGCTATGGCTCCGTATGTGAGTCCTCTAACCGCTGACCAATTGTTATAACCTAAATCATCTTCGTTTGACCGTGGAGACGGTTTAAATGCGAGTAGGTCAGAAATTTCAGCACAACATTACAACGGCGTAGTGACTTTCGGAGGGCTATAAATCCCAAACCGTATATCGGATTAAGACGAGGCCTAAATGAAAAGTCATCTAATCGAAACGAAATAACTGAAAATCAAGTTTCCAGAAGTCCAAAAATCTGATCAGATCCCGAAAAACAGTAAACAATTTCTCTGGTGGGGTTCTTGGTGCTTGATGCTCATCACGGTTCTCATCCTTGATGCTTGTAAGCTTCAAGTGTACAACTCATTGATGGGTTAGCATCACCTTGACCAAGATTTAACCATCAACACATAATATGTTATGACCAAGCAAGAACACAACTCATTTAAGAGTCTTAGATGGATGATGAACTAAGGTTACATCATATCCTTAGTCTTAACACAATTACAAGTTCTATTTACAATGAAAGCTACAAACTTTACTTCAATCTAACAAGTATGAACATAATCTAAATCAAATAAAGTGATGGAACCCTAAGCTAGAGAGCTTGGATCCTTTTCACACAAGTTATAAGATTACAAAGCTAGAAAGCTTGAACCTTTACAAGATTAATGAGACCATAAGCTATAAAGCTAAGATCTTTAACAAAATAATGAAAGTAATGAGACCATAAGCTAAAAAGCTAAGATCTTTAACATAATAATGAGACCCTAAGCTAAAAAGCTTGGATCTTTAGTGTTCTTGAAGATCTTGAAGCATAAAGCTTGGATCTTTAAGATACATGAAGATTACAAACACAAGTTTGAATCTTTATAACAAAATAACAAGATTATAGCTAAAAGATTTAGATCTACAAAGTAGGTGAAGATTCAAAGTTAGAAATCTTGAATCTTCCATGTTCTTGAAGGATTCAAATCCATGTTTGAATCTACAAGATGTAATCAAGATCAAAGCTAAAAAGCTAGACCCATGATGATGATGATGAATTCGTGAAAGTGAGATGAAGAAGAAGAAGAAGAAGAAAAATCAATTACTTACACTTTTTAGAGAGAGAAGAACTAGAGAGAGAATTAGAGAGTAAGTGTGTGTAAATTACAAATGAAAGCAAGTGTAAAATGGATGGAATAAGGCTTGTATTTATAGGTGGTGAGGAAGTGGGAGGGTGATGGTGGACGTGGGATATGGTGGGGGACAAGGGGGACAACTTTGTGCTTTTTGGTTAATGGTTGTCTAAAGTTGGTGCTTATGTTAGGATCCCATGCAACATTAAGAATAATACTTGACAAAAATGCTAGTATGTTCCCTCTAATAAATGGGCATTTGTCTTTCATTAATATGGGTCACTAACTTATTTAAATTGGGCTAATTAAATAGTCCACTAGCTAGTGTAGGGTGGGCTAAGGTCCAACAAGGTAGAAAGTCTAACAAAACTAACTAGTGTGCTCTAGTAAATTACTAAGCGTAATTAAGCATCAAAAAACCCAAATAATTGTTATTATAAAATAACAATTAGTATTTTGTAGTCATAATATTCCGATTATGACCAAAGTGAAATGTTTACACAGTACGCAGTTCGTTCTAAACGTCAAGTGACATCAACGGTCATAAAGGCTTTCGGGGATCAAGTTAAGTACCATACGTACTTAAAGGCACGTTTTAACATATAAACGAAAGTAATCCACATGTAGTAAGATCCCAGAGTATAATATAGCTCAGTACGCACAAATATGCAGTTTTGCAGAAAGCACAAAGCACAAAAGCAAGTCGAAAAAGTCGGGTTGTTACATTATCCACATGTTAAAGAAAATTTCGTCCCGAAATTTTGAGGAGTGACCAACAATGGTATCGTATTCGAATAAGAAGGAGCGTATCAAAGTTTTGAGAGTCTCGTGGGCTCAGAAGTGAACTATTTACCTTGAAAGGTACTTGGGCGTATAAAAGTAAGAAGGTATATGCCATTAATTAAGTCTCTTGTCCTAAGAGATCAATAAATTGATTTCATTTTTGGTTAACATGAGTATGTCATCTGAATATATATCCACAAAAGGAAAGATGACATTTTTAGCCCTACAGGCATCTTCAGTAATGTAGTGACCCGAACTTTTCCATGTTTATATATATTAATTGAGATTGATATTTACATGATTAAATGTTTCCAACATGTTAAGCAATCAAACTTGTTAAGACTTGATTAATTGAAATATGTTTCATATAGACAATTGACCACCCAAGTTGACCGGTGATTCACGAACGTTAAAACTTGTAAAAACTATATGATGACATATATATGGATATATATATATAGTTAACATGATACTATGATAAGTAAACATATCATTAAGTATATTAACAATGAACTACATATGTAAAAACAAGACTACTAACTTAATGATTTTTAAACGAGACATATATGTAACGATTATCGTTGTAAAGACATTTAATGTATATATATCATATTAAGAGATATTCATACATGATAATATCATGATAATATAATAATTTAAAATCTCATTTGATATTATAAACATTGGGTTAACAACATTTAACAAGATCGTTAACCTAAAAGTTTCAAAACAACACTTACATGTAACGACTAACGATGACTTAACGACTCAGTTAAAATGTATATACATGTAGTGTTTTAATATGTATTTATACACTTTTGAAAGACTTCAATACACTTATCAAAATACTTCTACTTAACAAAAATGCTTACAATTACATCCTCGTTCAGTTTCATCAACAATTCTACTCGTATGCACCCGTATTCGTACTCGTACAATACACAGCTTTTAGATGTATGTACTATTGGTATATACACTCCAATGATCAGCTCTTAGCAGCCCATGTGAGTCACCTAACACATGTGGGAACCATCATTTGGCAACTAGCATGAAATATCTCATAAAATTACAAAAATATGAGTAATCATTCATGACTTATTTACATGAAAACAAAATTACATATCCTTTATATCTAATCCATACACCAACGACCAAAAACACCTACAAACACTTTCATTCTTCAATTTTCTTCATCTAATTGATCTCTCTCAAGTTCTATCTTCAAGTTCTAAGTGTTCTTCATATATTCTACAAGTTCTAGTTACATAAAATCAAGAATACTTTCAAGTTTGCTAGCTCACTTCCAATCTTGTAAGGTGATCATCCAACCTCAAGAAATCTTTGTTTCTTACAGTAGGTTATCATTCTAATACAAGGTAATAATCATATTCAAACTTTGGTTCAATTTCTATAACTATAACAATCTTATTTCAAGTGATGATCTTACTTGAACTTGTTTTCGTGTCATGATTCTGCTTCAAGAACTTCGAGCCATCCAAGGATCCGTTGAAGCTAGATCCATTTTTCGCTTTTCCAGTAGGTTTATCCAAGGAACTTAAGGTAGTAATGATGTTCATAACATCATTCGATTTATACATATAAAGCTATCTTATTCGAAGGTTTAAACTTGTAATCACTAGAACATAGTTTAGTTAATTCTAAACTTGTTCGCAAACAAAAGTTAATCCTTCTAACTTGACTTTTAAAATCAACTAAACACATGTTCTATATCTATATGATATGCTAACTTAATGATTTAAAACCTGGAAACACGAAAAACACCGTAAAACCGGATTTACGCCGTCGTAGTAACACCGCGGGCTGTTTTGGGTTAGTTAATTAAAAACTATGATAAACTTTGATTTAAAAGTTGTTATTATGAGAAAATGATTTTTATTATGAACATGAAACTATATCCAAAAATTATGGTTAAACTCAAAGTGGAAGTATGTTTTCTAAAATGGTCATCTAGACGTCGTTCTTTCGACTGAAATGACTACCTTTACAAAAATGACTTGTAACTTATTTTTCCGACAATAAACCTATACTTTTTCTGTTTAGATTCATAAAATAGAGTTCAATATGAAACCATAGCAATTTGATTCACTCAAAACGGATTTAAAATGAAGAAGTTATGGGTAAAACAAGATTGGATAATTTTTCTCATTTTAGCTACGTGAAAATTGGTAACAAATCTATTCCAACCATAACTTAATCAACTTGTATTGTATATTATGTAATCTTGAGATACCATAGACACGTATACAATGTTTCGACCTATCATGTCGACACATCTATATATATTTCGGAACAACCATTGACACTCTATATGTGAATGTTGGAGTTAGCTATACAGGGTTGAGGTTGATTCCAAAATATATATAGTTTGAGTTGTGATCAATACTGAGATACATATACACTGGGTCGTGGATTGATTCAAGATAATATTTATCGATTTATTTATGTACATCTAACTGTGGACAACTAGTTGTAGGTTACTAACGAGGACAGCTGACTTAATAAACTTAAAACATCAAAATATATTAAAAGTGTTGTAAATATATTTTGAACATACTTTGATATATATGTATATATTGTTATAGGTTCGTGAATCAACCAGTGGCCAAGTCTTACTTACCGACGAAGTAAAAATCTGTGAAAGTGAGTTATAGTCCCACTTTTAAAATCTAATATTTTTGGGATGAGAATACATGCAGGTTTTATAAATGATTTACAAAATAGACACAAGTACGTGAAACTACATTCTATGGTTAAATTATCGAAATCGAATATGCCCCTTTTTATTAAGTCTGGTAATCTAAGAATTAGGGAACAGACACCCTAATTGACGCGAATCCTAAAGATAGATCTATCGGGCCCAACAAGCCCCATCCAAAGTACCGGATGCTTTAGTACTTCGAAATTTATATCATATCCGAAGGGTGTCCAGGAATGATGGGGATATTCTTAAATATGCATCTTGTTAATGTCGGTTACCAGGTGTTCACCATATGAATAATTTTTATCTCTATGTATGGGATGTGTATTGAAATATGAAATCTTGTGGTCTATTGTTACGATTTGATATATATAGGTTAAACCTATAACTCACCAACATTTTTGTTGACGTTTAAAGCATGTTCATTCTCAGGTGAATATTAAGAGCTTCCGCTGTTGCATACTAAAATAAGGACAAGATTTGGAGTCCATGTTTGTATGATATTGTGTAAAAACTGCATTCAAGAAACTGATTTCGATGTAACATATTTGTATTGTAAACCATTATGTAATGGTCGTGTGTAAACAGGATATTTTAGATTATCATTATTTGATAATCTACGTAAAGCTTTTTAAACCTTTATTTATGAAATAAAGGTTATGGTTTATTTTAAAAATGAATGCAGTCTTTGAAAAACGTCTCATATAGAGGTCAAAACCTCGCAACGAAATCAATTAATATGGAACGTTTTTAATCAATAAGAACGGGACATTTCAGTTGGTATCCGAGCGTTGGTCTTAGAGAACCAGAATTTTGCATTAGTGTGTCTTATCGAGTTTATTAGGATGCATTAGTGAGTCTGGACTTCGACCGTGTTTACTTGAAAAATGATTGCTTAACAAATTTTGTTGGAAACTATATATTTTTAACATGTGAATATTATGTGATATATTAATCTCTTAACGCGTTTGATATTATGTGATAGATGTCTACCTCTAGAACAAGTCCCATTGACTCACCTAATAATAATGAAGAGTCAAATGTAAATTGGAATGATTCGTGGACTGATTCACAAGTTCCCGAAGAGGAACCGGAAGAAGAGTCGGAACCGGAAGAAGAATCGGAACCGGAAGAAGAATCGGAACCGGATGAAGAAATAGAACCGGTGGGGGAAATAATAAAACGGTTAAGTAAAAGAAAATCCTCAACCAACCGACCAAGGTTAATTATGGTCAATGGTGTTTCCACCAAGGAAGCAAAATATTGGGAGGATTACCAATTCTCCGATGAATCGGATTCCGACGAGAATTCCAATGATGTTATAGAAATTACCCCAACTGAATTTAAAAAGGCAAAAGAAAATAATAAGGGAAAGGGCATAAAAATAGAGAAATCTAATTCCAACCCCGATGAACTTTATATGTATCATCAACCCCCGAAGTCCTTAAGTTGTAACAATGACCCGGGAACCTCTAAACCACCAGGTTTTTCTAAACCAATGTGGATAACGACGGCTCGTATTAGGGGAACACCATATATCCCTAGAAACTTGGCAAAACGAACCAAAACCGAAGAAGAAGAAACAATCGAGTCGGAATAAGATAGTTGTATTCGTGTGGTGTAATATATGTAATATAGTGTTCTTATGCTTTATGATATATGTAAAAATTGCTTGTATTAATAAGTATTTTTTTATGAATCTAACTCTTTTCTATTTTACAGTTTAAAAACACAAAATGGATAGACAACCCAATATTTTAAGAGACCTACCCGGAGACATGATTGATGAAATCTTGTCTAGAGTCGGCCAGAATTCCTCGGCACAACTATTTAAGGCGAGATCAGTTTGTAAGACATTCGAAGAACGTTCCAAGAATGTCTTGGTTTATAAGAGACTTTCGTTTGAAAGATGGGGGATATCACATTGGGAAACCCATAAGTTACGATGTGTTTACTTTGACGCATATATTGCGGGGAACCCAAATGCTATTTTACGCAACGTGTTAAGAAATTATTTTGACTCAATATATCCGAATATTGGACTTCGTGATTTAGAAAAAGCGGCTAACATGCAACATAAAGAAGCATGTTATGCTTACGGATTAGTAATGTTCGCTTCTCACCAAAGTGAGAACAAGAACATCGGGCTACAACTATTAAACAAAACGTTTCCACAAGTGACGGAGTCGGTAATTGGGGTAAGAAATGCGGTTTTTAGATTGTTACGGGACTGTTGGACATTACGTAACCCTCGTCCCTTTGACGACGTTACAACACGCTGTCTTATCAACGGCCATAACGGTTATGTTCCACAAGACCAAGGATGGGAAGTAGTCCTAGTAAAACCAGAATGCATGACTTGTTTCTGGACGTATGAATTACGTGTCTTTATTGCCTTTGCTGAACGACTTGTGTACTAGCTAGAATTATCTTCACAACTATCTTGTATCAAAGTTATTGTGTGCTATATTTCATGCTATATGTAAAATAAGCGGTATTGTAAGTTTGTAAAATATTGTGTAAAAGTTTGAACGCGATATATTATTATAATCAGTTTTTCATATAGAATTGTAGTAGTTGAATTGTATATTAGCTACTAAGTATGAACTTAACGGGTAGGTACTACCCGAATTTAAACTTATAAAACGCTAATATGAAGAAAAAGCTTTTATAAATGAGTTCATATTATGCTACGAAATACTATTAACTACTCTTAATATTCTGTATGATTAACTTGTTCCATTTGACTATTTTGAAGGAAATGGCACCGACTACTCGACACACCGTGAATATGAATGAAGAGGAATTCCGTACTTTTATAGCTTCAAACATAGCTGCAGTACAGGCTGCGCTACATACCAACAATAACATTGGATCTAGCAGTACAGGAAATCGTGTAGGATGCACCTACAAAGAATTCACTGCCTGCAAACCTTTGGAATTTGATGGAACCGAAGGACCGATCGGATTGAAATGGTGGACCGAGAGGGTCGAATCGGTGTTTGCCATAAGTAAGTGTACTGAAGAGGACAAAGTGAAGTACGCTACGCATACCTTCACAGGTTCTGCGTTAACATGGTGGAATACCTATCTAAAGCAAGTGGGACAAGACGATGTATACGCACTACCGTGGTCAGCATTCAAGCACTTGATGAACGAGAAGTACCGTTCCAGAACCGAGGTCAATAAGCTCAAGACAGAACTTAGAGGGTTACGAACCCAAGGATTTGATATTACCACGTACGAAAGACGATTCACAGAATTGTACCTATTGTGTCCGGGAGCATTCGAAGATGAGGAAGAGAAGATCGACGCATTTGTGAAAGGATTACCGGAAAGAATCCAAGAAGATATAAGTTCACACGAGCCCGCCTCCATACAACAGGCATGTAGAATGGCTCACAAACTAGTGAACCAAATTGAAGAAACAATTAAAGAACAGACTGCTGAAGAGGCCAATGTGAAGCAAGTCAAAAGAAAGTAGGAGGAAAATGGTGATAAGAATTACCAATACAACAACAACAGCAATCGCAACAATTATCCCAACAATCGCAACATCAATCGCAACTACAACAAACGGCCCAACAATAACAACAACAACAACAACAACAACAACAACAGCAACTACAACAATCATCCCAACAACAATAATAACCGCAACAACAACAACAATCAGAAGCAGCTATGCCAAAGGTGTGAAAAGTATCACTCGGGGTTCTGCACCAAATTTTGCAACAAGTGTAAAAGAAATGGTCATAGCACGGCGAAGTGTGAGGTCTACGGACCAGGGGTTAATAGAACGAAAGGAACAAATGGTGTCGGAACGAGTAATGGCGGAGCAAGTAGTGTCGGAGCAAGCTATGCCAATGTAGTTTGTTATAAATGTGGAAAACCGGGCCACATTATTAGAAATTGCCCGAACCAGGAGAACACGAATGGACAAGGCCGCGGAAGAGTTTTCAATATTAATGCGGCAGAGGCACAGGAAGACCCGGAGCTTGTTACGGGTACGTTTCTTATTGACAATAAATCTGCTTACGTTTTATTTGATTCGGGTGCGGATAGAAGCTATATGAGTAGAGATTTTTGTGCTAAATTAAGTTGCCCATTGACGCCTTTGGATAGTAAATTTTTACTCGAATTAGCAAATGGTAAATTAATTTCAGCAGATAATATATGTCGGAATCGAGAAATTAAACTGGTTAGTGAAACATTTAAGATTGATTTGATACCAGTAGAGTTAGGGAGTTTTGATGTGATAATCGGTATGGACTGGTTGAAAGAAGTGAAAGCAGAGATCGTTTGTTACAAAAATGCAATTCGCATTATACGAGAAAAAGGAAAACCCTTAATGGTGTACGGAGAAAAGGGCAACACGAAGCTACATCTTATTAGTAATTTGAAGGCACAAAAACTAATAAGAAAAGGTTGCTATGCTGTTCTAGCACACGTCGAGAAAGTACAAACTGAAGAAAAGAGCATCAATGATGTTCCCATTGCAAAAGAATTTCCCGATGTATTTTTGAAAGAATTACCGGGATTACCCCCACATCGATCCGTTGAATTTCAAATAGATCTTGTACCAGGAGCTGCACCAATAGCTCGTGCTCCTTACAGACTCGCACCCAGCGAGATGAAAGAACTGCAAAGCCAATTACAAGAACTTTTAGAGCGTGGTTTCATTCGACCAAGCACATCACCGTGGGGAGCTCCTGTTTTGTTTGTCAAGAAGAAAGATGGTACATTCAGGTTGTGTATCGACTACCGAGAGTTGAACAAACTTACCATCAAGAACCGTTACCCACTACCGAGAATCGACGACTTATTTGATCAACTACAAGGCTCGTCTGTTTATTCAAAGATTGACTTACGTTCCGGGTATCATCAAATGCGGGTGAAAGAAGATGATATTCCAAAGACTGCTTTCAGAACACGTTACGGTCATTACGAGTTTATGGTCATGCCGTTCGGTTTAACTAATGCACCAGCTGTGTTCATGGACCTTATGAACCGAGTGTGTGGACCATACCTTGACAAGTTTGTCATTGTTTTCATTGATGACATACTTATTTACTCAAAGAATGACCAAGAACACGGTGAACATTTGAGAAAGGTGTTAGAAGTATTGAGGAAGGAAGAATTGTACGCTAAGTTTTCAAAGTGTGCATTTTGGTTGGAAGAAGTTCAATTCCTCGGTCACATAGTGAACAAAGAAGGTATTAAGGTGGATCCGGCAAAGATAGAAACTGTTGAAAAGTGGGAAACCCCAAAAACTCCGAAACACATACGCCAGTTTTTAGGACTAGCTGGTTACTACAGAAGGTTCATCCAAGACTTTTCCAGAATAGCAAAACCCTTGACTGCATTAACGCATAAAGGGAAGAAATTTGAATGGAATGATGAACAAGAGAAAGCGTTTCAGTTATTGAAGAAAAAGCTAACTACGGCACCTATATTGTCATTGCCTGAAGGGAATGATGATTTTTTGATTTATTGTGATGCATCAAAGCAAGGTCTCGGTTGTGTATTAATGCAACGAACGAAGGTGATTGCTTATGCGTCTAGACAATTGAAGATTCACGAACAAAATTATACGACGCATGATTTGGAATTAGGCGCGGTTGTTTTTGCATTAAAGACTTGGAGGCACTACTTATATGGGGTCAAAAGTATTATATATACCGACCACAAAAGTCTTCAACACATATTTAATCAGAAACAACTGAATATGAGGCAGCGTAGGTGGATTGAATTATTGAATGATTACGACTTTGAGATTCGTTACCACCCGGGGAAGGCAAATGTGGTAGCCGATGCCTTGAGCAGGAAGGACAGAGAACCCATTCGAGTAAAATCTATGAATATAATGATTCATAATAACATTACTACTCAAATAAAGGAGGCACAACAAGGAGTTTTAAAAGAGGGAAATTTAAAGGATGAAATACCCAAAGGATCGGAGAAGCATCTTAATATTCGGGAAGACGGAACCCAGTATAGGGCTGAAAGGATTTGGGTACCAAAATTTGGAGATATGAGAGAAATGGTACTTAGAGAAGCTCATAAAACCAGATACTCAATACATCCTGGAACGGGGAAGATGTACAAGGATCTCAAGAAACATTTTTAGTGGCCGGGTATGAAAGCCGATGTTGCTAAATACGTAGGAGAATGTTTGACGTGTTCTAAGGTCAAAGCTGAGCATCAGAAACCATCAGGTCTACTTCAACAACCCGAAATCCCAGAATGGAAATGGGAAAACATTACCATGGATTTCATTACTAAATTGCCAAGGACTGCAAGTGGTTTTGATACTATTTGGGTAATAGTTGATCGTCTCACCAAATCAGCACACTTCCTGCCAATAAGAGAAGATGACAAGATGGAGAAGTTAGCACGACTGTATTTGAAGGAAGTCGTCTCCAGACATGGAATACCAATCTCTATTATCTCTGATAGGGATGGCAGATTTATTTCAAGATTCTGGCAGACATTACAGCAAGCATTAGGAACTCGTCTAGACATGAGTACTGCCTATCATCCACAAACTGATGGGCAGAGCGAAAGGACGATACAAATGCTTGAAGACATGCTACGAGCATGTGTTATTGATTTCGGAAACAGTTGGGATCGACATCTACCGTTAGCAGAATTTTCCTACAACAACAGCTACCATTCAAGCATTGAGATGGCGCCGTTTGAAGCACTTTATGGTAGAAAGTGCAGGTCTCCGATTTGTTGGAGTGAAGTGGGGGATAGACAGATTACGGGTCCGGAGATTATACAAGAAACTACCGAGAAGATCATCCAAATTCAACAACGGTTGAAAACCGCCCAAAGTCGACAAAAGAGCTATGCTGACATTAAAAGAAAAGATATAGAATTTGAAATTGGAGAGATGGTCATGCTTAAAGTTGCACCTTGGAAAGGCGTTGTTCGATTTGGTAAACGAGGGAAATTAAATCCAAGGTATATTGGACCATTCAAGATTATTGATCGTGTCGGACCAGTAGCTTACCGACTTGAGTTACCTCAACAACTCGCGGCTGTACATAACACTTTCCACGTCTCGAATTTGAAGAAATGTTTTGCTAAAGAAGATCTCACTATTCCGTTAGATGAAATCCAAATCAACGAAAAACTTCAATTCATCGAAGAACCCGTCGAAATAATGGATCGTGAGGTTAAAAGACTTAAGCAAAACAAGATACCAATTGTTAAGGTTCGATGGAATGCTCGTAGAGGACCCGAGTTCACCTGGGAGCGTGAAGATCATATGAAGAAGAAATACCAGCATCTATTTCCAGAAGATTCGTCAACACCTTCAACAGCTTAAAATTTCGGGACGAAATTTATTTAACGGGTAGGTACTGTAGTGACCCGAACTTTTCCATGTTTATATATATTAATTGAGATTGATATTTACATGATTAAATGTTTCCAACATGTTAAGCAATCAAACTTGTTAAGACTTGATTAATTGAAATATGTTTCATATAGACAATTGACCACCCAAGTTGACCGGTGATTCACGAACGTTAAAACTTGTAAAAACTATATGATGACATATATATGGATATATATATATAGTTAACATGATACTATGATAAGTAAACATATCATTAAGTATATTAACAATGAACTACATATGTAAAAACAAGACTACTAACTTAATGATTTTTAAACGAGACATATATGTAACGATTATCGTTGTAAAGACATTTAATGTATATATATCATATTAAGAGATATTCATACATGATAATATCATGATAATATAATAATTTAAAATCTCATTTGATATTATAAACATTGGGTTAACAACATTTAACAAGATCGTTAACCTAAAAGTTTCAAAACAACACTTACATGTAACGACTAACGATGACTTAACGACTCAGTTAAAATGTATATACATGTAGTGTTTTAATATGTATTTATACACTTTTGAAAGACTTCAATACACTTATCAAAATACTTCTACTTAACAAAAATGCTTACAATTACATCCTCGTTCAGTTTCATCAACAATTCTACTCGTATGCACCCGTATTCGTACTCGTACAATACACAGCTTTTAGATGTATGTACTATTGGTATATACACTCCAATGATCAGCTCTTAGCAGCCCATGTGAGTCACCTAACACATGTGGGAACCATCATTTGGCAACTAGCATGAAATATCTCATAAAATTACAAAAATATGAGTAATCATTCATGACTTATTTACATGAAAACAAAATTACATATCCTTTATATCTAATCCATACACCAACGACCAAAAACACCTACAAACACTTTCATTCTTCAATTTTCTTCATCTAATTGATCTCTCTCAAGTTCTATCTTCAAGTTCTAAGTGTTCTTCATATATTCTACAAGTTCTAGTTACATAAAATCAAGAATACTTTCAAGTTTGCTAGCTCACTTCCAATCTTGTAAGGTGATCATCCAACCTCAAGAAATCTTTATTTCTTACAGTAGGTTATCATTCTAATACAAGGTAATAATCATATTCAAACTTTGGTTCAATTTCTATAACTATAACAATCTTATTTCAAGTGATGATCTTACTTGAACTTGTTTTCGTGTCATGATTCTGCTTCAAGAACTTCGAGCCATCCAAGGATCCGTTGAAGCTAGATCCATTTTTCTCTTTTCCAGTAGGTTTATCCAAGGAACTTAAGGTAGTAATGATGTTCATAACATCATTCGATTTATACATATAAAGCTATCTTATTCGAAGGTTTAAACTTGTAATCACTAGAACATAGTTTAGTTAATTCTAAACTTGTTCGCAAACAAAAGTTAATCCTTCTAACTTGACTTTTAAAATCAACTAAACACATGTTCTATATCTATATGATATGCTAACTTAATGATTTAAAACCTGGAAACACGAAAAACACCGTAAAACCGGATTTACGCCGTCGTAGTAACACCGCGGGCTGTTTTGGGTTAGTTAATTAAAAACTATGATAAACTTTGATTTAAAAGTTGTTATTCTGAAAAAATGATTTTTATTATGAACATGAAACTATATCCAAAAATTATGGTTAAACTCAAAGTGGAAGTATGTTTTCTAAAATGGTCATCTAGACGTCGGTCTTTCGACTGAAATGACTACCTTTACAAAAACGACTTGTAACTTATTTTTCCGACTATAAACCTATACTTTTTCTGTTTAGATTCATAAAATAGAGTTCAATATGAAACCATAGCAATTTGATTCACTCAAAACGGATTTAAAATGAAGAAGTTATGGGTAAAACAAGATTGGATAATTTTTCTCATTTTAGCTACGTGAAAATTGGTAACAAATCTATTCCAACCATAACTTAATCAACTTGTATTGTATATTATGTAATCTTGAGATACCATAGACACGTATACAATGTTTCGACCTATCATGTCGACACATCTATATATATTTCAGAACAACCATAGACACTCTATATGTGAATGTTGCAGTTAGCTATACAGGGTTGAGGTTGATTCCAAAATATATATCGTTTGAGTTGTGATCAATACTGAGATACGTATACACTGGGTCGTGGATTGATTCAAGATAATATTTATCGATTTATTTATGTACATCTAACTGTGGACAACTAGTTGTAGGTTACTAACGAGGACAGCTGACTTAATAAACTTAAAACATCAAAATATATTAAAAGTGTTGTAAATATATTTTGAACATACTTTGATATATATGTATATATTGTTATAGGTTCGTGAATCAACCAGTGGCCAAGTCTTACTTCCCGACGAAGTAAAAATCTGTGAAAGTGAGTTATAGTCCCACTTTTAAAATCTAATATTTTTGGGATGAGAATACATGCAGGTTTTATAAATGATTTACAAAATAGACACAAGTACGTGAAACTACATTCTATGGTTGAATTATCGAAATCGAATATGCCCCTTTTTATTAAGTCTGGTAATCTAAGAATTAGGGAACAGACACCCTAATTGACGCGAATCCTAAAGATAGATCTATCGGGCCCAACAAGCCCCATCCAAAGTACCGGATGCTTTAGTACTTCGAAATTTATATCATATCCGAAGGGTGTCCCGGAATGATGGGGATATTCTTAAATATGCATCTTGTTAATGTCGGTTACCAGGTGTTAACCATATGAATGATTTTTATCTCTATGTATGGGATGTGTATTGAAATATGAAATCTTGTGGTCTATTGTTATGATTTGATATATATAGGTTAAACCTATAACTCACCAACATTTTTGTTGACGTTTAAAGCATGTTTATTCTCAGGTGAATATTAAGAGCTTCCGCTGTTGCATACTAAAATAAGGACAAGATTTGGAGTCCATGTTTGTATGATATTGTGTAAAAACTGCATTCAAGAAGCTGATTTCGATGTAACATATTTGTATTGTAAACCATTATGTAATGGTCGTGTGTAAACAGGATATTTTAGATTATCAATATTTGATAATCTACGTAAAGCTTTTTAAACCTTTATTTATGAAATAAAGGTTATGGTTTGTTTTAAAAATGAATGCAGTCTTTGAAAAACGTCTCATATAGAGGTCAAAACCTCGCAACGAAATCAATTAATATGGAACGTTTTTAATCAATAAGAACGGGACATTTCAAGTAAGCTGGATGCATGAAATGCATCATGAATGTTAACAAATTCATCTAAAACATTGGGCGCTTATGTCGCAATATAAAGCTGACAGATAGAAAGGAGAGCATGGTGATCACAACCATGCAATTTGATGTCTGGATTATTTTAGCCACTGATTTTACTAATCCCTTAATTTCGGAAGGAGACCATAGGTATAAAGAACCCGATATTTAACAAAGGTTTGTTTGATTTAATGAATTGAAATTTTAGCTAAAAGTGACAAATCAGACTTACATGCAATGCCAGCCATAATTATTTATAGTGTCTTCAGGGCGGTCTGAACAAATAATGAAAGATATCACCCTGTTTTCCATGATGCATGTGATCTTATCCTTGAATGGAATGAAAGCACAGTTCCATAATGTAACTTTATCATTTCAGTTACATGTTGAAATTAGGGTTAAAATTAACTAGAACAACATATAGTTGCAACCAACGAAGGAAGGAATATGTAGAGTATCCACATCAGTGTCGTAAATGTTTTAAGCAGTCCCTTTCCAAGAGGATAGCAAGATTCATAGATTCCTAAAGTATTTTACAAATCCGAAATAAAATCGCACGAAAGGTGTGATCCTTGAACGAGAGTGAACTCTCCGAGCGGTTCGTTCTGAATTTTTCCTTATAATTAAGGGGATGCGCGGATGAGAAGATATGTGAACCCTAGGTCATAAAGAATGGTTTTCTCCGAGTGAAAAGAATCTCAAAAATGATTCTTGTACCTCAACATACTAGATCATAGAAATGATGTTTACGAGGGTGTTGCGATTAGTCGTGAAATATGGAGAGTAGAAATCCTCCTAGTGCCTTTTCTACGATAGGGTGACCACTAAATATACCCCAGAAAACTGATTTATCGGCCCGCGTTTTTGCCATGTCTAACCTTAAAGGAACATTTTTATGAGCGCAAAGACTTTCTAACAAATTTTATAAAAATGCCATCCAGAGTGGCTCGAGAGGTTTTAACAAAGATCTTAATCGTAAGCTTCATCCCTAAACGGCGGACGAGAAGAAGTGTGATCCATACATGGTGTAGACTAATAAAAAAAAACGTTTAATGAAATCAACCAGGGAAGTTTTGAAAAACCTTTAAACGTTTGATGTGACAACATAAACGGAACGAAGTTCCTAGTAAATTTAGAAGTATGTACAACGTGTACCATTTTGCACAAAACTATTTGACTTAAGTTAAACAACTCAATAAAGGAGCGATTTTTAAATAATTTGAAGGTATAACTTAGTATGTACCAACCAAAATAAGTAAGGATAAATTTATACATATATAATTTTTATAAATCACATAAGTGACAGAAAAGTTTTATTACTTTCATTTGTCCACAAATCTCGTGAGGACCGCACAAATAAACAATGTATAAAAATTTTGATAAACATAGTTTTTCGTATTTCAGAGGTTACGAGTTGAAAAAGATTGAGTGAAAAATCTTTGAATCATCGAGTTACATGTTACTAGGTAATGAAAACTTAATGAATTACATGTAGTTTTGATAATTTTCAGGACATAAATCTTTGGGCCAAAAATGTTCACGTGTGAAGCCGTTGCTGAAAAGTGAGGTATGAAGGATAGAGCATGAGGATGAGAGGTTAATCACTTCTTGATTTTGAAAAATGCCAAATAGGTTATGACTAATACTAAAGTCGGAATACTGATGGTGTTAATATCGCTAGATGAGAATCTCTTGGAATAAGTAAGGACCTCGAGTTATGTAAGAAAGAGCATCGTTCCAACAGGCGTGGCAAATAAGATCCTTAGGGTAACGTAATAGATTTGAATGGTTTAAGTGTTAGTGGATGCCCGAAGGCTCTACATGACGTGGTAGTAAGTTCCTTCATCACATACACACACACACACACATGAATTTCTCAATTTCGATGGTTGTCATTCTTTATGATGACTTGGATACGAATAAGCAACAAAAAATTTTATATAATAAGCAACGAAAATTTTATAGAAATCTTTTAAGGTGACAACGTAAGAAATGAAACGAAGTTCTTAGTAACTAGGATTATGTACAACACGTGCCATTCAAAATAAGATATCTTTTGAATAGAAGATATGATTTGCAAAAGTGAAAGTAAAATTTCATATGTATTTGTTAAAAATAAGTAATCATTTAATTTATTTTATATAACATATACGATTTCAAAAATTTGCACGTATGGCAAATAAAATAAATTTATTTTTATTAAGCTTTGAGAGGATCGCACAGTAAAATAGTGTAAGTAAAATTTTGGGAAACAAAATTTTCATATTTCGGAGGTTACAAGTTGGAAAAAGATTGATGAGGATTGAGCAAAAGATTTTGAAAATTTTGGGTGATCTTTGAGGTACTAAAAACCATTGAGTTTAAATGTGGTTGATGACTATTGGTAGGACATAAGTCTTTCGACCAAAAATGCTTAAGTGTAAAGTTGTTGCTTATAAGTGAGATACGAAAGGGAGAGTATGAGGATGAGAATTAACCACCCATTGATTTTGGAATATTTCAAACTGGTATGACTAATATCGAAGTAAGAAGGATGATGGTGTGATTATCATCGATTAAGTATTCTCTCGGAATAAGTTAGCATTCAGAGTCACGTAAGAATGAGTATCAAATAAGATTCTTGGGTAGTCCTTAATATAGAATTCGAATCGCTGAAGTCACGGGATACAATTTCCTCTATGTATTGTTGTGCAGGTTGGTCCATTGTATCGGTTCCTTTCAAGGCTAAGCAGATTTGGTGAGATGGTTAACAATTACCCGGATAGTGTCCTAGCCGCCTACCGTTTTTGGTAGCTTCGTGATGAAATCCATTGTTATTCCTTCCCATTTCCATTGTGGGATTTCGGATTGTTGTCATGCACTAATAGGGTTCAACTTCGGGCTACTTCTCTCCCCGTAAACTATTAACGGCACACCATGCTTGCGAGGTGTACGAATGACCTTCTTACTATAAATAACTTTTGTTTTCATCCTTGAAAGCCAGTCCGTTCTAACTATTTCATCAAAGCTTCCTAACTTGATGAGTATTAGGTTAATCCTAAAGTCCATTCCAACTTTTACATCAAACTTCCTGACTTGATGAGTATTAGGTTAATCTTAAGGTTCATTCCAACTAAATCTTATTAAACTATCACAAAAAATTCTATCAACCTTCTCAAATAACATCTGCTTGTGCGTAGGTAACTAATCCTTTCCAACTACTACTTTAAAACTTCCAAGTTTTGTTGACATGAGGTCATATCCAAGTGACCCACCTGTTAATTTTAAGGTACTATCTAAATCATTCCTCTATCTCTGCTAGCTTACCATTAGCTCGTCCTAGAGGATACTTAACTCTCATGGTTGATAACTGCTTATTAGTCATAACACAAAGGTCCTCAAATATAAGGTTTCTATTACTGTAGTACTAAACAACTCCGAGATAATAAAACGTTGTGATGAAACGTACCCTAACTAAAATTAGGATCCATGCGAGTCTCCATAACTGAGATAACGATTGCTCTACCGCAAGTAAGTCCAAAGTTTTTCCTATTTGAGAACTTTTTCCTTAAGTGTCCAGGGTGTCTATTTCTATAACAAATTTTCGGGTTATCAATTCTGCAACCAAGGCCCTCCTTATATAGTATCTGGGCTATGTGGTTATCCTTTCCAGATCATAATGCGTATACTCAAGTGGTCCCTACCAAAATTTCTTTTGAATCACTTCATATTCCTTATATAGTAGCATTGGGACTTCTGCATGATTTACTTCAATATAATCACGCTGGCCTGGCGTCATTATATTGTACTAAATCGTACGTTCATTCTAATATCACTCCATATGATCAATGTAACGTGATCACTTCAAGTTCTACTCAATTTCATCTAACAGTGCTTTACCTATGCTATCTCAAAACAAAATTTTCATTATTAATCTCACGGTTTCTCGGTGTGGATACATAGGTTCCGTAGGTCATGCATCAATGCCTAATTGTCCCGAAATTTCTTCAAAATGTTCGGGTTCAGGTAATGTCGTTAGGTTCCTTTCTAGAAATTCAATCTGGGTCTTGCGTCGAGTTATACGTGTAGCAAGTAGTAATATGATATGTCTTGAGGCGACTCCCAAGTCCTTGGGTATGGCTGTGCATCAGTGGAAGACACTATGACCTTGTGAAAGGAGATGTCCTCCCGACTTCTCCAATGCCTAAGAGTGTTAGGGACCTAAGTCCAGAAGTGTCGTTAGATCATCGAGTAGTGATGTAGAATGAAAGAGATAAGTGACAGTCATGAAAGCGTACGGGATACGAGTCATCTTGCAGAAACTGAACAACCTTCTAATGTTCATACGTTATACGTAGCTATTTAGGGTGAGCTCGGGGTTCAGTTACTCTGACAAGTCCTCACATATCTCCTCCTCCGAGGATCAACTTTAGCGGGCGTATAATCCGAGGGGTTCTCCTCCTAGATTGCGTGAAGTAATGTTTCGATCTTTGGAACGGTGGAATGGTAGTAACAGGTGGATTACAATACTAGTCCTTAGGGTTAGACGAGTGGGAAAGTAGTTCAGAAAAACATCTGAACTGGGAAAGATAAGTTCTCCAAGTTGGTACAGCGAATAGCAGACATGTAGCAAGAACGTAATCAGGCATAACAACTACAGCAGCCTAGATCATCTACAGCAGTACGTAGCAAGGCAATAGTAACAGTACTTAAACAGAAGTAACATGCAATTGAAAGCAGAAAGTAGCATGCAATAGCGAGGATAAGAAAAAGCATACAGCAAGTTTACATAGCAGTAAAAGGAAACGGTAGCATGCAGCAAGTTCATACAGTAGTAGAAGTAAGCAGTGACATGCAGTAATAGTAAGCCGTAACATGCAGTAATATAACACAGTAGCATGCAGCAGGTTCTGCAGAAACAAGTAAACGAGCAAGTTGTAGATTAGTCCTATTAGTGAATCCTACTCGATCTGGTCTATACTCACTAATGCAACCTAATTCCCTACAACCAATGCTCTGATACCAAATGTGACACCCCGTACAAAACCATCGTGTACGATTCGTCAACAACAGAATCTTTAAACGGTCAAACACTATATGCTGTTTGAAAATCAGTTTTGCATTCATAAAAAGATAGCGTTTACAAAAGATAACGTGATACGGAGGTCATTACAAAGCCATTATTCAAATAACATAAGTTGTGAATGCAAGATAAAAGTTTCAAGATTGAGACATCTCTAAGTAATGCAGTGGAAATCTAACATAGCAGGTCCATAACAGCAAGTCTATAACACCAAGATAGCAAGTCTAACAACGAAAGCAACATCGCCTAAGCACCTGAGAAATACACGCTTAAAAGTCAACACGAATGTTGGTGAGCTATAGTTTGTTTGTAATCAGTAATGTAGACCACGAGATTTCAGTGCTTCAACAAGCAGTTTAAATTAGTAATTCAGATCAGTATGATAAAGTATATGCTTATCCGTGGGCACCCGGTAACTAACTTAACGTAATAGTAATACACCCTAAAAAGTACACTTGGCGAGTGCGTATGTTTACGAAGTATTAAACACCCGTTAAATGCTAGCGCGACTAGCCTGAGTGGGGATGTCAAACCCTATGGATCCATATCTAATATTCGCGTTCACCGGTTCAAAACCAATGATTAAACGTTACCGTGCTAAGGGGAAAGTTTATGCCGTTATATAACCCACACATACAATAAGTTTAAGTACTCGTGCTTAGTAAGTAAAACGTAAAAAGCGCATGTATTCTCAGTCCCAAAAATAGTATAAGTAAAAAGAGAAGCTATAACTCACAGTGAATAAGCAGTAAAAGTCGATACGAAACGTATGCAGGTAGTAAGTCAGTCCGAAAGGTCGTCAACCTAAGTCAAAGGTCACTAGATCATTATATTGTCCCAATAAGTGTAAAAGTGAATAAATTAAGTTTAAGTGTCATCATCATCATCATAAAAGCTAAGTAAGTTTGACAAGAATAAAGATTGAAACAATAGGCTGACTTCGGTCAGCTGCTTCGACCTCTATACAAAACGAAAAGATGCGTAGTCAGTGGCTATGGCTCCTTATGTGAGTCCTCTAACCGCTGACTAATTTTCAGAACCTAACTCGTCTTCGTTTGACCGTGGCGACGGTTTAAGTGGGAGTAGGTCAGAAATTTCAGCACAACGTTACAACGGCGTAGTGACTTTCGGAGGGCTATAAATCCCAAACCGTATATCGGATTAAAACTAGGCCTAAACGAAAAGTCATCTACTCAAAACGAACTAACTGAAAATCAAGTTTCCAGAAGTCCAGGAATCTGATCAGATCCTGAAAAACAGTAAACAATTGCTCCGATGGGGTTCTTGGTGCTTGATGCTCATCACGGTTCTCATCCTTGATGCTTGTAAGCTTCAAGTGTACTACTCATTGATGGGTTAGCATTCCCTTGAACAAGATTCAACCATCAATACACAATATGTTAAGACTAAGCAAGAACACAACTCATTTAAGAGTCTTAGATGGATGATGAACCAAGGTTACATCATATCCTTAGTCTTAGCACAATTACAAGTTCTATTTACAATGAAAGCTACAAACTTTACTTCAATCAAACAAGTATGAACATAATCTAAATCAAATAAAGTGATGGAACCCTAAACTAGAGAGCTTGGATCCTTTTCACACAAGTTATAAGATTACAAAGCTAGAAAGCTTAAACCTTTACAAGATTAATGAGAGCATAAGCTATAAAGCTAAGATCTTTAACAAAATAATGAAAGTAATGAGACCATAAGCTAAAAAGCTAAGATCTTTAACATAATAATGAGACCCTAAGCTAAAAAGCTTGGATCTTTAGTGTTCTTGAAGATCTTGAAGCATAAAGCTCTGATCTTTAAGATACATGAAGATTACAAACACAAGTTTGAATCTTTATAACAAAATAACAAGATTAAAGCTAAAAGATTTAGATCTACAAAGTAGGTAAAGATTCAAAGCTAGAAAGCTTGAATCTTCCATGTTCTTGAAGGATTCAAATCCATGTTTGAATCTACAAGATGTAATCAAGATCAAAGCTAAAAAGCTAGACCCATGATGATGATGATGAATTTGTGAAAGTGAGAGGAAGAAGAAGAAGAAGAAAAATCAATTACTTACATTTTTTAGAGAGAGAAGAACTAGAGAGAGAATTAGAGAGTAAGTGTGTGTAAATTACAAATGAAAGCAAGTGTAAAATGGATGGAATAAGGCTTGTATTTATAGGTGGTGAGGAGGTGGGAGGGTGATGGTGGACGTGGGATATGGTGGGGGACAAGGGGGACAACTTTATGCTTTTTGGTTAATGGTTGTCTAAAGTTGGTGGTTATGTTAGGATCCCATGCAACATTAAGAATAATACTTGACAAAAATGCTAGTATGTTCCCTCTAATAAATAGGCATTTGTCTTTCATTAATATGGGTCACTAACTTATTTAAATTGGGCTAATTAAATAGTCCACTAGCTAGTGTATGGTGGGCTAAGTTCCAACAAGGTAGAAAGTTTAACAAGACCAACTAGTGTGCTCTAGTAAATTACTAATCATAATTAAGCATCTAAAAACCCAAATAATTGTTATTATAAAATAACAATTAGTATTTCGTAGTCATAATATTCCGATTTTTACCAAAGTTAAATGTTTACACAGTACGCAGTTCGTTCTAAACGTCAAGTGACACCAACGGTCATAAAGGCTTCCGGGGATTAAGTTAAGTACCCTACGTACTTAAAGGCACGTTTTAACATATAAAAGAAAGTAATCCACATGTAGTAAGATCCCAGAGTATAATATAGCTCAGTACGCACAAATACGCAGTTTCGCAGAAAGCACAAAAGCAAGTCGAAAAAGTCGGGTCGTTACAGATATATATAATTATCATTTTATCATGTTAAATATAGTGTAACAATATCTTAATATGATACATATGTATTTAGTAAGACGTTGTAATAACGATAATCGTTATATATATCATTTCGAGTTTCTTAACTTAGTAGTCTCATTTTTATGTATATAACCCATTGTTAATATACTTATGGAGATACTTACTTATCATAATCTCATGTTAACTATATGTATATCCATATATATATCGTCATGTCATTTTTACATGTTTTAACGTTCGTGAATCGCCGGTCAACTTGGGTGGTCAATTGTCTACATGAAACTCATTTCAAATAATCAAATCTTAACAAGTTTGATTGCTTAACATGTTGGAAACATTTAATCATGCAAATATAGTTTTCAATTAATATATAATCATGGAAAAATTCGGGTCACTACACCCCCATTGCTAAATCTCCTTATCATTTAGCTCCAACGGAAATGCAAGAGTTGTTAAACCAAACCCAAGAGTTGCTTGAAAAGGGTTTCATCCTACCGAGTGCTTCACCATGGGGTGCTCCAGTTTTATTTGTGAAGACGAAATATGGTAGTATGCGGATGTGCATCGATTATCGGGAGTTAAACAAAGTGACGATCAAGAATCGTTATCCATTGCCTCGGATTGACGATTTATTTGAATAACTCCAAGGCGCGTCTTATTTTTCTAAGATTGACTTACAGTCCGGTTATCACCAAATGCGGGTCTGTGAGGAAGACATTAAGAAAACGGGTTTTCGAACTAGTTACGGGCATTTTGAATTCGTGGTGATGCCTTTTGGTCTTACAAATGCGCATGCGGCATTCATGGATCTTATGAACCGAGTGTGTCAACCTATGTTGGAAAAGTCAGTAATTGTGTTCATTGACGACATACTTGTCTATTCTAAGAGTATGAAGGAACATGAACATCATTTGCATGAAGTATTGAAGACGTTGCGGAAGGAGAAGTTGTATGCTAAATTCTCCAAGTGTGAATTTTGGCTAAGGGAAGTGCAATTCCTTAGCCATATTGTGAATGATGAAGGTATTCAAGAAGATCCAGAGAAGATAGAGGTGGTAAAGGGTTGGGGACAACCGACTACACCTACGGAAGTTCGAAGTTTTCTCATGTTAGCCAGTTATTATCGTCAGTTTATCCAAGAATTTTCTAAAATCGCTTCAACATTGACAAGGTTGACGAGGAAGAACGTGAGATTTAATTGAGAAAATGAGCAAGAAATTGCTTTCCAATTTTTAAAGGAGAAATTTTTTCAAGCTCCAGTGTTAGTGTTACCGAAAGGAATCGAAGATATGATGGTTTATTATGATGCTTCAATAAATGGTCTCGGGTGTGTTCTAATGCAACGGGGTAAAGTCATCGCTTATGCCTCTCCGACAATTAAAGGAACAGGAAAAGAGATATATGACGCATGATCTTGAATTGACAGCGGTGGTTCATGCGTTGAAAATTTGGCGCCACTACTTGTATGGTGTCAAGTGTACGATTTATTCTGATTACAAGAGTTTGAAGCATCTCTTTGACCAACGAGATATGAACAATCGTCAACGACGTTGGATCGATTTGGTAAAAGATTATGATTGTGAGATACTTTACCATCTGAGTAAGGCGAATGTGGTCGCGGATGCGTTGAGTCGAAAGAGGCAACATTCGGCAATACGAGTAGGATCGTTACGCATGACTATTACTAACGATTTTCTTGTAAAGCTTGGTGAGATTCAAATTGAAACTTTCGTTAACAACAAGCATGAAGAGCAAATTATGGGGCAAACGGAGTCTATTACTTTAGGCCCGTATAGTTTGTTGTCTTTTCAAGGTAGAGTGTGGGTGCCTAAAATGGGTGGTTACCGACAAGTACTACTTGATGAAGCACACAAGTCAAAGTATTCCATTCATCCGGGTGCAATAAATATGTACCTTGACTTGAAGAAAGAGTATTGGTGGCCCGGGATGAAACGTGATGTGGTTAGGTATGTTGAACAATGCGTTACGTGTTTGCAGGTTAAGGCCGAGCACCAAAAGCCATATGGTATGTTTCAACTATTAGAAATCCAGAAATGGAAGTGGGAGCACATTACCATAGATTTCATTACAAAGTTGCCAAAGACGGCGAGAACTCAATTTGATACAATTTGAGTAATAGTTGATCGGTTGACGAAAATTGCATTGTTTCTTCCCACCCGGGAGACGATATCGTCGGAGACCTTATCAAAGTTGTTTATCAAGGAAGTGATATCGAGACATGGGGTTCCTATATCTATTGTTTCAGATCAGGATACTCGTTTCACATCTCAATTTTGGAATAAGTTTCATGAGGATATGGGTACACAATTGAAAATGAGCACGGCGTATCATCCTCGAACGGATGGTCAAACCGAATGTATGAATCAAACGTTAAAGGATATGTTACGGGCGTGTTTTATTGATTATCGGTGGTAGTTGGGATGAACACTTACCTTTGGTGAAATTCTCTTACAACAATAGTTATCATACTAGTATCGGGATGCCACCTTATGAGATGCTTTATGGGCGAAGGTGTCGAACTCTGTTTTGTTGGGGTGAGGTAGGACAAAAGGAAATCGGGAGTACCGATTTGGTTTTAGAGAAGAATAGTAAAATTGAGATGATTCATAACACATTCCAATAAACGAAGGCGACCGATTGAGTTTCTTGAAGGTGACATGATGATACTTAATGTTTCACCATGGAAGGGTATTATTTGGTTTCTAAAACGGGGAAAATTAGCTCCTCGGTTTATTGGGCCTTTCAAAATATTGGATCGTGTTGGTGAAGTTGCTTATAGACTAGAGTTACCCGAAGAGCTTGTAAGGATTCATAACACATTCCATGTTTCCCACCTCCCTAAGTGTCTTGAATATGATTCGGCGTGGATACCATTGGATAAGATTTCTTTGAACAACAAGCTAGAATATGTCGAGGAACTAATTTCTATCCTTGATGAGAAGGTTAAGAAGTTGCGTAACAAAGAGGTGAGGACTTTTAAAGTCCAATGGCATCATCGAAAGGGTTCTGTGTTCATGTAGGAATCCGAAGAGTTTATTTTGGTGTATCTTCCAGCTTATCATGCGGCTTGGATTGCGAGGACGCAATCCGAATTAAGTGGGGGAGAGTTGTAAGACCCGAAACTCGATTGTACATAATGTAAATATAATTAAATGGCTGCAGAATTTGTGACTGAAGGTATGCACGGTGCGCAACTGGCTGCGCGGCGTGCAGATGCTGCAGACAGCTCACTTCGTTTTTCTCTCATTTTAAAGTGGGTATTTTGGACTTTTCACATTAGATTCAGGTTTGAGGCCACAAAACTTCTTTGGTCTTATCCATTTATCATTTCACTCATCCACCAACCTTATCATCTTCATCATAAAGTAGAGAGAGTAGAGAGAGAAAGTTGATTTGTGAAGCTTTCTAAGTGGGTTTTGCTAGATCGGGTTCAATCTCGTGTGGATCTACCTCCTAGCATCTATTTAAGTGTTGTGGTAAGTCTCTAACCCTAGTTTTGTGAATTAATTGTGTTAAGGGTTCAAAATTGATACTTGCAAGTATATAAACCCTAGTTCATGTGAATTTGGGGGTTTGTGGGTTGGGTGTAATAGTAAGAAACCTAAGGATGGTAATTTTGAGTTAGTTGATGAAATTGTTACTATTATGAGTTAACAATAGTTAAAGTTTACTAATAAAATTGACTAACTAGTGTTTGTGTTGTGAAACTTGCAAGTTTGGTGTTTGACCCATTGTTAGGTCAAAATGGATTTTTGGGTCAAAAGAACACTAGCACGAATTTAATGGCCTAGTGATTTGTAGTTGGGTGATTTAAGATCCGTGATCAATGGCCTTAGTGATTATTGGTGATTTAGGCCTACGATTGACATTGTGAGTGCAAATGGTGAACGTTTGCATTAGGTGTCTAATTGGGCGGGTTGAGAGTTCCTTTTAGATAAGTGTTGATTTATGTTAATGTAATAGGTGATTTCATTAACGGTTGAGGAGCTTGTTAGCTTACCTTCGTTTTGGATACAAGGTGAGTAGAATAATTATACGTGTACGTATATAATGTATTTATTTGTGTGGTGTGAGATGTGAAGTGTCGACGTGTTAAGACACCACGTTTCACGTGACGAGTGAAGTGTCGACGTGCTAAGAAACCACTCCGGGAAGTATGACGGGTGAAGTGTCAACGTGCTAAGACACCACCCGGGGTGAAGTATTGACGTGTTAAGATGCCACCCATGGGGTTAGTGTATGACGTGTTAAGTACTCTAATGGTTGTTGTGAACACCGATGGTTATGTGTGATTTACCACTAGCATATGATATTGTTCAGGTTATATGATATGGTTATGCTAGCTTGCGGTATTGGAGAATTTAGCGTTGTACTTTACAATGGTATGCTAATTAAATTGCTAGCGTGTATGCGGTATGTGTGTAAGTGTTTGCAAGTAGGTATATTATATATGTATGTGTATAATTATTGCATTCACTTAGCATTTTGCTTACCATCTTGTTGTTTACTCTCTTTAGGCTCTGGCGTGGACAAAGGCAAGGGTATTCATTTGGATTAGAGATCTCCCACTTTTGATACAATACTGGAGGCTTTTGTGATTCGACCGACGTTTGGGGTAGTTTAATCCCAAACACCATGCTCGTCTTTTGTTTGGTATTTAAACTCTTGGATCAAAAATGTTATTGGTGATTTACGGGTCATTGTACCCTCTTTGTAAATTCGTAATCTTTTGGAATATATGAATTATGTCAATTGCGAATGGGTTAGCGATTAGAGTGTTTGTATTTAAAAAAAATGGCTTTCTACACGTAAATAACCGGACAGCTACTTCTGTGTAGTAAAGCGCACCGCGCAAATGGGTTCGCGCCGCCCAAATGGGTGCGCGCCGCGCAAATGGGCTAAAACAGGTATCTGTTGGCTGGAGCAAGTTTTAGCCTGGAAAAACGCTTTAATGCGCGCCGCGTAGGTGCTTATGCACCGCGCAAACTGGCCTGTCCAGACTTCTGCTATTCTTTAAAAAAAAAAAAAAATTTGTCGTGGTTTGGTAAACGATGTTGGGTCGTTACAAAATTCCCTTCTGATGAAAAACAGAAGCTGAATTCAATGTGGAAGGCTTATATTTAGAAATTTGGAGTACATAAATATTGTATCATCCGAAGGTAAGGTATGTACTCGCACCTGCCGAAGGTGAGGTAGAAATCTAGTTTCTTAATAGTTCATTAGAAAAAAAATGCATGAGCAGGTATGTGAATGTGAAGTTTGCCGCTTCAAGAAAGCTTTGGACTTTTAGCTTTGGAAACATTCATGAAAGGATATGGACACATGGCTTGTAAAGTTTCAGGATAGTTTTAGAGTATTTGAAAAATTATGTGTATGTTATTTTCAGGTATTCAAATGGGTTAATGGGTTCAATTCTTAGAACACCCTGATTCTCGAATATTTGGAATGTGTAATGTGAAATGTCCCGTTCATATTGATTATAAACGTTCCATATTAATTGATTTCGTCGCGAGGTTTTGACCTCTATATGAGACGTTTTACAAAGACTGCATTCGATTTTAAAACAAACCATAACCTTTAAAATATTACGACGATTATCAAATAATGATAATCTAAAATATAGCGTTTTTCACACGACCATTACATAATGGTTTACAATAATATTACACATCAACATAAGTCTTCGAATGCAGTTTTTAAACACTATTATACAAGCATGGACTCCAAATCTTGTCCTTAATTTAGTATGCAACAGCGGAAGCTCTTAATAATCACCTGAGAATAAACATGCTTAAAATGTCAACAAAATTGTTGGTGAGTTATAGGTTTAACCTACATATTATTAAATCATAATAATAGACCACAAGATTTCATTTTTATAACATATCTCTTATCAGGCATTTCGCAAACTGCATAGAGATAAAAATCATTCATATGTTGAACACCTGGTAACCGACGTTAACTTAATGCATAGAATATCCCCAAAACAGAACCTCTCGTCTGTATAATAATCTCGAAGTACTAAACCATCCATAACCTGAATGGGGGTTGTTAAGCCCAATAGATCTATCTTTAGGATTCGCGTCAATTAGGGGTCATTTCCCTAATTCTTAGGCTACCAGACTTGAAGGGCGATATTCGGTTTAATAATCCAACCATAGAATGTAGTTTTGCGTACTTGTGTCTATATTTATAAAGCTGCATTATTCTCATCCCAAAATATTAGATTTTAAAAGTGGGACTATAACTCACTTTCACAGATTTTTACTTCGTCAGGAAGTAAGACTTGGCCACTGGTCGATTCATGAACCTATAACAAATATGTACATATATATCAAAGTATGTTCAAAATATATTTACAACATTTTTTAATACGTTTTAATGTTTTAAATATTTTCAGTCAGCTGTCCTCGTTAGTAACCTACAACTAGTTGTCCATAGTTAAATGTACAGAAATAAATTGATATATATTATCTTGACCCAATCCACGATCCAGTGTATACACGTCTTAGGCTAGATCACAACTCAAAGTATATATATTTTTGGAATCAACCTCAACCCTGTATAGCTAACTCCAACATTACTGCATATAGAGTGTTTATGGTTGTTCCAAATAATATATATAGATGGGTCGATATGATATGTCAAAATATTTGCATACGTGTCTATGGTATCTCAAGATTACATAATATATTAGAATACATGTATAATACAATATAATTTAGCTAGGATATAATTTGTATAGATTTGTTACCAATTTTCACGTAGCTACAACAAGTAAAAATATCCAATCTTGTTTTACCCATAACTTCTTCGTTTTAAATCCGTTTTGAGTGTATCCAATTGCTATGGTTTCATATTGAACTTAAGTTTATGAATATATACAGAAAAATTATAAGTTTATAGTAGGAAATACAGGTTACAATTCGTTTTTGTAAAGGTAGTCATTTCAGTCGAAAGAACGACGTCTAGATGACCATTTTGGAAAACATACTTCCATTTTGAGTTTAATCATGATTTTTTGATATAGTTTCATGTTCATAAGAAAAATCATTTTCCCAGAAGAACAACTTTTAAATCAAAGTTTATCATACTTTTTAATTAACTAACCCAAAACAGCCCGCGGTGTTACTACGACGGCGTATATCCAGTTTTACGGTATTTTTCGTGTTTTCAGGTTTTAAATCATTAAGTTAGCATATCATATAGATATAGAACATGTGTTTATTTGATTTTAAAAGTCAAGTTAGAAGGATTAACTTTTGTTTGCGAACAAGTTTAGAATTAACTAAACTATGTTCTAGTGATTACTAGTTTAAACTTTCGAATAAGGTAGTTTTATATATATGAATCGAATGATGTTATGAACATCATTACTACCTCGGGTTTTGTGGATAAACCCACTGGAAATGAGAAAAATATATCTAGCTTCAAAGGATCCTTGGATGGCTTGAAAGTTCTTGAAGCAGAATCATGACACGAAAACAAGTTCAAGTAAGATTTCCACTCGAAATAAGATTGTTAGAGTTATAGAAATTGAATCAAAGTTTGAATATGAGTATTACCTTGTATTATAAAGATATCTTACTGTAAATAATAAAGATTTCTTGAGGTTGGATGATCACTTTACAAGATTGGAAGTAAGCTAGCAAACTTGGAAGTATTCTCGATTTTATGAAACTAGAACTTATAGAATTTATGAAGAACACTTAGAACTTGAAGATAGAACTTGAGAGAGATCAATTTGGTGAAGAAAATTGATGAATGAAAGTGTTTTTAGGTGTTTTTGGTCGTTGTTATATGGATTAGATATAAAGGATGTGTAATTTTATTTACATGTAGATAAGTCATGAATGATTACTAATATTTTTGTAATTTTATGAGATATTTAATGCTAGTTGCCAAATGATGGTTCCCATATGTGTTAGATGACTCACATGGGCTGCTAAGAGCTGATCATTGGGGTGTATATAACAATATTACATACATCTAAAAGCTGTGTATTGTACGAGTACGAATACGGGTGCATACGAGTAGAATTATTGATGAAGCCGAACGAGGATGTAATTGTAAGCATTTTTGTTAAGTAGAAGTATTTTGATAAGTTTCTTGAAGTCTTTCAAAAGTTTTTAAATACATATTAAAACACTACATGTATATACATTTTAACTGAGTCGTTAAGTCATCGTTAGTCGTTACATGTAAATGTTATTTTGAAGCCTTTAGGTTAACGATCCTGTTAAGTGTTGTTAACCCATTGTTTATTATATCAAATGAGATGTTAAATTATTACATTATCATGATATTATGATATATTAATATATCTTAATATGATATATATACAATTAAATGTCGTTACAACGATAATCGTTACATATATGTCTCGTTTCGAAATCATTAAGTTAGTAGTCTTGTTTTTACATATGTAGTTCATTGTTAATATACTTAATGATATGTTTACTTATCTTAATACTATGTTAACTATATATATATATATATATATATATATATATATATATATATATATATATATATATATATATATATATATCCATATATATGACATCATATAGTTTTTACAAGTTTTAACGTTCGTGAATCACCGGTCAACTTGGGTGGTCAATTGTCTATATAAAACCTATTTCAATTAATCAAGTCTTAATAAGTTTGATTTCTTAACATGTTGGAAACACTTAATCATATAAATATCAATTTCATTTAATATATATAAACATGGAAAAGTTCGGGTCACTACAGTACCTACCCGTTAAATAAATTTCGTCCCGAAATTTTAAGCAGTTGGAGGTGTTGACGTATCTTCTGGAAATAAATGCGGGTATTTCTTCTTCATCTGATCTTCTCATTCCCATGTGAACTCGGGTCCTCTACGAGCATTCCATCAAACCTTTACAATTGGTATCTTGTTTTGCTTGAGCCTTTTAACCTCACGATCCATTATCTCGACGGGTTCTTCAATGAATTATAGTTTTTCATTGATTTTAATTTTGTCTAAAGGAATAGTGAGATCTTCTTTAGCTAAGCACTTCTTCAGATTCGAGACGTGAAAGGTATTATGTACATTGGCGAGTTGTTGAGGTAATTCAAGTCGGTAGGCTACTGGTCCGACACGATCTAAAATCTTGAATGGTCCAATGTATCTTGGATTTAGTTTCCTCCGTTTACCAAATCGAACAACGCCTTTCCAAGGCGAAACCTTAAGCATGACCATCTCCCCAATTTCAAATTCTATATCATTCCTTTTAAGGTCCGCGTAGCTCTTTTATCGACTCTGAGCGGTTTTCAACCGTTGTTGAATTTGGATGATTTTCTCTGTAGTTTCTTGGATTATCTCCGGACCCGTAATCTGTCTATCCCTCAATTCATTCCAACAAATTGGAGATCTGCACGTTCTACCATAAAGTGCTTCGAACGGTGCCATTTTGATACTCGAGTGGTAACTGTTGTTGTAGGAAAAGTCTGCTAATGGTAGATGTCGATCCCAACCGTTTCCAAAATCAATAACACAAGCTCGTAGCATGTCTTCAAGAGTCTTTATTGTTCTTTCGCTCTGCCCATCAGTTTGTGGATGATAGGCAGTACTCATGTCTAGACGAGTTCCCAATGCTTGTTGTAATGTCTGCCAAAACCTTGAAACAAATCTGCCATCCCCATCAGAGATAATAGAATTGGTATTCCATATCTGGAGACGACTTCCTTCAAATACAGTCGTGCCAACTTCTCCATCTTGTCATCTTCTCTTATTGGTAGGAAGTGTGCTGATTTGGTGAGACGATCAACTATTACCCAAATAGCATCAAAACCACTTGCAGTCCTTGGCAATTTAGTGATGAAATCTATGGTAATGTTTTCCCATTTCCATTCCGGGATTTCGGGTTATTAAAGTAGACCTGATGGTTTCTGATGCTTAGCTTTGACCTTAGAACACGTCAAACATTCCCCTACGTATTTAGCAACATCGGCTTTCATACCTGGCCACCAAAAATGTTTCTTGAGATCTTTGTACATCTTCCCCGTTCCAGGATGTATTGAGTATTTGGTTTTATGAGCTTCTCTAAGTACCATTTCTCTCATATCTCCAAATTTTGGTACCCAAATTCTTTCAGCCCTATACCGGGTTCCGTCTTCCTGAATATTAAGATGCTTCTTCGATTCTTTGGGTAATTCATCCTTTAAATTTCTCTCTTTTAAAACTCCTTATTGCGCCTCCTTTATTTGATTAGTAAGGTTATTGTGAATCATTATATTCATAGCTTTTACTCGAATGGGTTCTCTGTCCTTTCTACTCAAAGCGTCGGCTACCACATTCGCCTTCCCCGAGTGGTAACGAATCTCAAAGTCGTAATCATTCAACAATTCAATCCACCTGCGCTGCCTCATGTTCAGTTGTTTCTGATTAAATATATGTTGAAGACTTTTGTGGTCGGTATATATAACACTTTTAACCCCATATAAGTAGTGCCTCCAAGTCTTTAATGCAAAAACAACAGCGCCTAATTCCAAATCGTGTGTCGTATAATTTTGCTCGTGAATCTTCAATTGTCTAGACGCATAAGCAATTACCTTTGTTCGTTGCATTAATACACAACCGAGGCCTTGCTTTGAGGTGTCACAATATATCACAAAATCATCATTCCCTTCAGGCAATGACAATATAGGTGCCGTAGTTAACTTTTTCTTCAACAATCGAAACGCTTTTTCTTGTTCATCCTTCCATTCAAATTTCTTCCCTTTATGCGTTAATTCAGTCAAGGGTTTTGCTATTTTGGAAAAATCTTGGATGAATCTTCTGTAGTAACCAGCCAGTCCTAAAAATTGGCGTATATGCTTTCGGAGTTTTAGGGGTTTCCCACTTTTCAACGGTCTCAATCTTTGCCGGATCCTCCTGAATACCTTGTTTGTTCACTATGTGACCGAGGAATTGAACTTCTTCCAACCAAAATACACACTTTGAAAACTTAGCGTACAGTTTTTCTTTCCTCAACAACTCTAGCACTTTTCTCAAATGTTCTTCGTGCTCTTGATCATTCTTTGAGTAGATAAGTATCATCAATGAAAACAATGACAAACTTGTCGAGATATGGCCCACACATATGGTTCATGAGGTCCATGAACACAGCTGGTGCGTTAGTCAATCCAAACGGCATAACCATAAACTCGTAATGACCATAACGCGTTCTGAAAGCAGTCTTCGGAATATCGTCCTCCTTCACCCGCATTTGATGATACCTAGAAAGTAAATCAATCTTCGAATAAACTAACGAGCCTTGTAATTGATCAAATAAGTTGTCAATTCTCGGTAGTGGGTAACGGTTCTTGATGGTAAGTTTGTTCAACTCTCGGTAGTCGATACACAACCTGAATGTACCATCCTTCTTTTTGACAAACAAAACAGGAGCTCCCCATGGTGATGTACTTGGTCGTATGAAACCACGCTCTAGAAGTTCTTGTAATTGGCTTTGAAGTTCCTTCATTTCGCTGGGTTCGAGTCTGTATGGAGCACGAGCTATTGGTGCAGCTCCCGGTACAAGATCTATTTGAAATTCAATGGATCGGTGTGGAGGTAATCCCGGTAATTCTTTCGAAAATACATCGGGAAATTCTTTTGCGACGGGAACATCATTGATGCTCTTTTCTTCAGTTTGTACTTTCTCGACGTGTGCTAGAACAGTATAGCAACCCTTTCTTATTAACTTTTGCGCCTTCAAATTAATAATAAGATTTAGCTTCGCGTTGCTCTTTTATCCGTACACCATTAAGGGTTTTCCTTCTTCTCGTACAATGCGAATTGCATTTTTGTAACATACGATCTCTGCTTTCACCTCTTTCAACCAGTCCATGCCGATTATCACATCAAAACTCCGTAACTCTACTGGTATCAAATCAATCTTAAATGTTTCGCTAACCAGTTTAATTTCTCAATTCTGACATATATTATCTGCTGCAATTAATTTACCGTTTGCTAATTCTAGTATAAACTTATTATCCAAAGGCATCAATGGACAACTTAATTTAGCACAGAAATCCTTACTCATATAGCTTCTATCCACACCCGAATCAAATAAAACATAAGCAGATGTATTGTTAATAAGAAACGTACCCGTAACAAGCTCTGGGTCTTCCTGCGCTTCAACCGCATTAATGTTGAAGACTCTTCCTCAGCCTTGCCCAGTATTTTCCCCCTGATTTGGACACATATTTTTGTAATGGCCCTTCTTCCCACATCCGAAACAGGTAATGTCTGCATAACTTGTTCCAGCATTATTTGTTCCCTTAGCCATTGATCCGTAGATTTCGCACTTTGTCACACCATGGCCCTTTCTATTACACTTAGTACACACTGCTGTACAGAGCCCAGTTGGATGGTATCCTTCACATCTCTGGTAGAATTTTTGCCTCTTGTTGTTATTGTTGGGATTGTTGTTGTTGCGGTTGTTATTATTGTTGAAACGGTTGTTGTAGTTATTGCTGGGGTGGTTGTTGTTGTTGCGTTTGTTGTTGCAAAAATTGGTGCGATTGTAGTTATGATTGTTGGGTTGATTATTGAAATTGTGACCCTTGTCACTAGTTTCTTCCCATTTCCTCTTGACTTGTTTTGTATTGGCTTCTTCGGCCGCATGTTCTTTAATCCTTTCCTCAATTTGATTTATAAGTTTATGAGCCATTCGACTTGCCTTTTGTATGGAGGCGGGCTCGTGTGAACTTATATCCTCTTGGATCCTTTCCGGTAACCCTTTTACAAATGCGTCGATTTTCTCTTCTTCATCTTCGAAAGCTCCCGGACACAATAGGCACAACTCTGTGAATCGTCGTTCGTACGTGGTAATATCAAACCCTTGTGTTCGTAACCCTCTAAGCTCTACCTTGAGCTTATTGACCTCGTTTCTGGGACGGTACTACTCGTTCATTAAGTGTTTTTATGCTGACCATGGTAGTGCGTAAGCAGCATCTTGTCCCACTTGTTCGAGATAGGTATTCCACCATGTTAACGCAGTACCTGTGAAGGTATGCGTGGCGTAATTTACCTTATCTTCCTCAGCACATTTGCTTATAGCAAACACAGATTTGACCTTTTCGGTCCATCGTTTCAGTCCGACTGGTCTTTCAGCTCTATCGAATTCCAGAGGTTTACAGGCAGTGAAAGCCTTGTAGGTGCATCCTACACGGTTTCCTGTGGAGTTAACTCCACTGCTAGACCCTGAGTTATTGTTGTTTTGCATTGCAGCCTGTACTACGGCTATATTTACTGCAAGGAAAGCACGGAAGTCTTCCTCACTCATGTTCAAGTTCTGACGAGTAGTCGGTGCCATTTCCTTCAAAAATAGCCAAAAGAATTAAGTTAATCATATAGAATATTAAGAGTAGTCAATAGTATTTCATAGCATAATATGAACTAATTTATAAAAGTTTTTTCTTCATATTAGCGTTTTATAAGTTTTAATTCGGGTAATACCTACCCGTTAAGTTCATACTTAGTAGCTAACATACAATTCAACTACTACAATTCTATATGAAAACTGATTATAATAATATTTCACATTCAAACTTTTATACAATATTTTGCAAACTTACAATACCATTATTTTACATATAGCATGAAATATAGCACATAAAAACTCTGATACAAAACAGTTGCGAAGACAATTCTAGTGAATACGTAAGTCGTTCAACAAAGGCAATAAAGACACGTAATTCATACATCCAGAAACAAGTCATGCATTCTCGTTTTACTATGACTACTTCACATCCTTGGTCTTATGGAACATAACCGTTGTGACCGTTGACAAGACAGCATGTTGTAATGTCGTCAAAAGGACGAGAGATTCGTAATTTCCAACAGCCCAGTAATAATCTAAAAACCTTGTTTCTCATCTCAACTACCGAGTCCATCACTTGTGGGAATGTTTTATTTAAATGTTGGAACCCAATGTTCTTTTTCTCAATTTGATGAGAAGCGAACATTATTAACCCGTAAGCATAACATGCTTCTTTATGTTGCATGTTAGAAGCTCTTTCTAACTCACGAAATCCTATGTTGGGATATGTTGAGTCAAAATAGGTTCTTAACCCGTAGCGTAAAATTGCATTTGGGTTCCCCGCATTTAACGCTTTAAAGAAAACATGGTGTAACTTACGGTCTCCCCAATGAGATATACCCCACCTATCAAAGGAAAGCCTTTTATAAACTAAGGCATTTCTGGAAAGTCTTTCAAATGTTTGACAAGTTAATTTCGCCATAACCAAATGTGCTGATGAATTCTGACCGACTCTAGACAAGATTTCCTCAATCATATCCTCTGGTAGGTCTTCTAAAATATTCGGTTGTCTACCCTTAACGTCCATTTTGTTTTTATACTATAAAATAGACAAGGATTAGATTCGTAAAAGATAATTAACAAACAATACAAGCAATTTTTACATAGAACATAAAAGTACAAGCACACTATATTACATATATTATACAACATGATTACAACTCTTTAATCCGACTCACTCGTTTCTTCTTCTTCGGACTTGGTTCATTTTGCTAATTTCCTAGGGATATATGATGCTCCCCTAATACAAGCTGTCATTTTCCACAATGGTTTAGAAAAACCTGGTGGTTTAGAGGTTCCCGGGTGATTGTTACATTTTAGGAAATACGAATGTTGCCGATACATATAAAGTTCATCGGGGTTGGAATCGGGTTTCTCTATTTTTATACCTTTTCCCTTATTATTTTCTTTCGCTTTATTAAATTGGGTCGAGGTAATTTCTATAACATCATCGGAATCTTCATCGGGATCCTATTCATCGGAAAATTGATAATCTTCCCAATATTTTGCTTACTCGACGGAAACACCATTGACCATTATTAACTTTGGTCCGTTGGTTGAGGATTTTCTTTTATTTAATCGATTTACTATAGGTATCAATATTTCTTCTTTAGAAACCTCTTCTTCTTCCGGTTCCTCCTCTTCTGATTCCTCTTCTTCCGGTTCCTCTTCTTCCGGTTCCTCTTCTTCCGGTTCCTCTTCTTTCGGTTCCTCTTCGGGAATTTGTGAATCTTCCCAAATTATATTCGAATCTTCATTATTATTAGGTGAGTCGATGGGATTTGTACTAGTGGTAGACATCTATCACACAATATCAAACACATTAAGAGGTTAATATGTCACATAATATTTACATGTTAATAATATATAATTTCCAACAAAAGTGTTAAGCAATCGTTTTTAAAGAAAAAATGGTCGAAGTCCAGACTCACTAATGTATCCTAACAAACTCGATAAGACACACTAATGCAAATTTCTGGTTCTCTAAGACCAACGCTCGAATATCAACTGAAATGTCCCGTTCATATTGATTATAAACGTTCCATATTAATTGATTTCGTTACGAGGTTTTGACCTCTATATGCGACATTTTTCAAAGACTGCATTCGATTTTAAAACAAACCATAATCTTTAAAATATTACGACGATTATCAAATAATGATAATCTAAAATATAGTGTTTTTACACGACCATTACATAATGGTTTACAATAATATTACACATCAACATAAGTCTTCGAATGCAGTTTTTAAACAATATTATACAAGCATGGACTCCAAATCTTGTCCTTAATTTAGTATGCAACAGCGGAAGCTCTTAATAATCACCTGAGAATAAACATGCTTAAAACGTCAACAAAATTGTTGGTGAGTTATAGGTTTAACCTACATATTATTAAATCATAATAATAGACCACAAGATTTCATTTTTATAACACATCTCTTATCAGGCATTTCGCAAACTGCATAGAGATAAAAATCTTTCATATGTTGAACACCTGGTAACCGACGTTAACTTAATGCATAGAATATCCCCAAAACAGAACCTCTCGTCTGTATAATAAACTCGAAGTACTAAACTATCCATAACCTGAATGGGGGTTGTTAAGCCCAATAGATTTATCTTTAGGATTCCCATCAATTAGGGGCCATTTCCCTAATTCTTAGGCTACCAGACTTGAAGGACGATATTCGGTTTAATAATCCAACCATAGAATGTAGTTTTGCGTACTTGTGTCTATTTTGTAAAATATTTATAAACCTGCATGTATTCTCATCCCAAAATATTAGATTTTTAAAAGTGGGACTATAACTCACTTTCACAGATTTTTACTTCGTCGAGAAGTAAGACTTGGCCACTGGTCGATTCACGAACCTATAACAAATATGTACATATATATCAAAGTATGTTCAAAATATATTTACAACATTTTTTAATACGTTTTAATGTTTTAAATATTTTCAGTCAGCTGTCCTCGTTAGTAACCTACAACTAGTTGTCCATAGTTAAATGTACAGAAATAAATTGATATATATTATCTTGACCCAATCCACGATCCAGTGTATACACGTCTTAGGCTAGATCACAACTCAAAGTATATATATTTTTGGAATCAACCTCAACCCTGTATAGCTAACTCCAACATTACTGCATATAGAGTGTCTATGGTTGTTCCAAATAATATATATAGATGGGTCGATATGATATGTCAAAATATTTGCATACGTGACTATGGTATCTCAAGATTACATAATATATTAGAATACATGTATAATACAATATAATTTAGCTAGGATATAATTTGTATAGATTTGTTACCAATTTTCACGTAGCTACAACAAGTAAAAATATCCAATCTTGTTTTACCCATAACTTCTTCGTTTTAAATCCATTTTGAGTGTATCCAATTGCTATGGTTTCATATTGAACTTAAGTTTATGAATCTATACAGAAAAAGTATAAGTTTATAGTCAGAAATACAGGTTACAAGTCGTTTTTGTAAAGGTAGTCATTTCAGTTGAAAGAACGACGTCTAGATGACCATTTTGGAAAACATACTTCCATTTTGAGTTTAATCATGATTTTTGGATATAGTTTCATATTCATAAGAAAAATCATTTTCCCAGAAGAACAACTTTTAAATCAAAGTTTATCATAGTTTTTAATTAACTAACCCAAAACAGCCCGTGGTGTTACTACGACGGCGTATATCCAGTTTTACGGTGTTTTTCGTGTTTTCAGGTTTTAAATTATTAAGTTAGCGTATCATATAGATATAGAACATGTGTTTAGTTGATTTTAAAAGTTAAGTTAGAAGGATTAACTTTTGTTTGCGAACAAGTTTAGAATTAATTAAACTATGTTCTAGTGATTACAAGTTTAAACCTTCGAATAAGGTAGTTTTATATATATGAATCGAATGATGTTATGAATATCATTACTACCTCAGGTTTTGTGGATAAACCCACTGGAAATGAGAAAATTATATCTAGCTTCAAAGTATCCTTGTATGGTTTGAAATTTCTTGAACCAGAATCATGACACGTAAACAAGTTCAAGTAAGATTTCCACTCGAAATAAGATTGTTAGAGTTATAGAAATTAAATCAAAGTTTGAATATGAGTATTACCTTGTATTAGAAAGATATCTTACTGTAAATAAGAAAGATTTCTTGAGGTTGGATGATCACTTTACAAGATTGGAAGTAAGCTAGAAAACTTAGAAGTATTCTTGATTTTATGAAACTAGAACTTATAGAATTTATGAAGAACACTTAGAACTTGAAGATAGAACTTGAGAGAGATCAATTTGATGAAGAAAATTGATGAATGAAAGTGTTTTTAGGTGTTTTTGGTCGTTAGTATATGGATTAGATATAAAGGATATGTAATTTTGTTTACATGTAAATAAGTCATGAATGATTACTAATATTTTTGTAATTTTATGAGATATTTCATGCTAGTTGCCAAATGATGGTTCCCACATGTGTTAGGTGACTCACATGGGTTGCTAAGAGCTGATTATTGGAGTGTATATACCAATATTACATACATCTAAAAGCTGTGTATTGCACGAGTACGAATACGGGTGCATACGAGTAGAATTGTTGATGAAGCTGAACGAGGATGTAATTGTAAGCATTTTTGTTAAGTAGAAGTATTTTGATAAGTGTCTTGAAGTCTTTCAAAAGTGTATAAATACATATTAAAACACTACATGTATATATATTTTAACTGAGTCGTTAAGTCATCGTTAGTCGTTACATGTAAATGTTGTTTTGAAGCCTTTAGGGTAACGATCATGTTAAGTGTTGTTAACCCATTGTTTATTATATCAAATGAGATGTTAAATTATTACATTATCATGATATTATGATATATTAATATATCTTAATATGATATATATACAATTAAATGTCGTTACAATGATAATCGTTACATATATGTCTCGTTTCGAAATCATTAAGTTAGTAGTCTTGTTTTTACATATGTAGTTCATTGTTAATATACTTAATGATATGTTTACTTATCATAATACCATGTTAACTATATATATATCCATATATATGACATCATATAGTTTTTTACAAGTTTTAACGTTCGTGAATCACCGGTCAACTTGGGTGGTCAATTGTCTATATAAAACCTATTTCAATTAATCAAGTCTTAACAAGTTTGATTGCTTAACATTTTGGAAACACTTAATCATATAAATATCAATTTCATTTAATATATATAAACATGGAAAAGTTCGGGTCACTACATAATGTACTAAGGTGGAAATTCAATCTTCAAGATATTTTCATTTATGCATGAGTTTTGTTTTATTTGTCTATTTCTGATTAAACGAATTGCACTAAATTGGGGGGGGGGGGGGGATTGTTGGAAATTTATTGTAAATGAGGGATTTAGTCTACACTTATAAATAGGTTAGGAGGTACAGAGTGTACACTCATTAAATGATACATTACCCGGACCCAAGTGATTTTCCTTTAGTCACCATAATGACTTAGTCAACTCGAAATTTGACTAACTGTTTTCGTGCTTAGTTGATATGACCAAAATGGACAGTTTTATTTATACGGTGTCGTTAGGCCGCAAGGCGTCGGAATCAGCTAATCGAGAGGGAGAACGGTGGTTTATTATTTATATTTTGCGGGGCCTAAATTGTGATGACCCGGGAATTTCCGACCAAATTTAAACATAATCTTATATGATTCGACTCGATAAGCAAAGTCTATTAAACCGAGTCTCATTATGTTTGAACTATTTCATGATAACATTTGACCTTTAACTATTTCCGACGATTCACGAACCTTTAATTGTAACTAAGAATGTAAATATAAATAATTATATATAAAACTAATTATATTAGTATTAATGAACTATTAAGTAATTTTGTTATTATAAAAGATAACATTTAATAACTAAAGATTTTCATTTTGAATATATATAGTATATTGTATATAAATGATTCAAACATATTTTACCAACGTTATCAAAATATTAAATGTACAATGTTATACTTTGTAGTTAATTGTTTAATATACATAATTAATCATCTACTCAACATTTAAAACATGATTTTATATATATGGTAGTATACATATATACATAAATATAACTATATATATATGATTTTATACATAATTATTATATTATGTATATGTAGAAATTTATAATATATCTATGATGAAATAATGTACTATTTTAATAAATATATATAATACTTACATATATAAAACATTTATATTTTTCATAATTACATACATAAGTATAATATAATTAGTATGTAAATAAATATTATAATATATTTATATTAAAATGCATAAATATATAATATTCAGTATATGTTACAATACATATTACATAATTATTAAATATTACATAATAATAGATGATATTAATAAATTAAATTTAAATACAAATATAGTTGTTGTAGTAATGTTATTTGTATCGTCAAATATCAATATTTGTATTCATAATATCACTTTATATCATATAAAGATGAAATTGGATGTATAAATTAGATTATTATTACTAATATTATTATTATCGATAAAATATTAATATTATCATAATTAGTATGGTATTATTATTATTATTATTATTATTATTATTATTATTATTATTATTATTATCATCATTTTTACAATTATTATTATCATTAATATTATATTTATCATTATTATTAATTTTATTAATATTATTAGATATTAATAGTATTGTTATTATATATTATTATTATTAATTAAAAAAAACAGTAGGGATCTATATTATACGCTTGACCTCTGTATCCTTTATCTCTATTATTATTATTATTATTTTTGTTTCTTTCCTGCTCCAAACTCGTGAACCTGTGTTGACATTTTCTCCATTTTTTATCAACCGATCTCTATTATTACAAAATGATTATGTATAATTGCAAATCAAATAAAAAGGAAATCCAATGGGATTAAAGAGCACAGCGATATTTTTTTTTTCTTCTTCTCTGCACGCTCCAATTTTTTTTTTCTCTTAATTCAATTTCGAATAAAGTTTCAAAATCTAAAAATGCAGAAAGGTTAGAAATCTTTCTTTGAATCTATCTGCAAAATCTCAACTCTCAAATCTTTATATCGATCTTGAATTTTGAAGTCAAAGTTTAGTTTAAAAAAAGTCAACAATTGTTCTTGAGACAAATTCGCGTTCGTGTATATGTTTCTGATCAAATTGACGATTCCAGTAGTTTTTATACATGTTTAGAAAACTATTTCGTGTTATAAACATTATCTATAATGTTATCTATTACGAAATCAATTTTTTTTGTTTTGTTCCAAGAACCGACGCTGCAGTAGGCCTTTAGTGTTTTTTTTTTTTTATTTTAGAACCCAAATTATTTTTTTTCTGTAATGTTTTGAAGCTTTAAAAGGAACCCTGATTTTTTTTTTTTTTTTTTTTTTTTTGGTTATTGATGTTTTGTTGAATCCGTGAGACTTGTGGAGAAGAAGAGGAATAGAAGAAAAACAGTTTATATATAAAATTTAAATTCGATATTAGTACAGAGAATCAGAATTGGTGGGATGGTCGAGAGTGTTTGCGTGTGAGCATGTGTTCACGAGATCGAGTCCAGAGGACGGTAGTTTCTTTTTTTTTTTTGAAACTCTTTTCATGTGAGGTAGTTTTCTTTTCTAATTTTATTATTGTTATTATATATTAATTATTATTAGTATTATTATTATTATTGTGATTGTTTTGATTGTTATTGTTATTGTTATTATTAGTATCATACTTGTTATCATATTTGAAAGTATTATAGACATTACTATTATTATTATTATGATAGGTATTAATAATATTATTATTAGTAATAAACTTATCATTTTAGTATTTTATCATCATTAGGATTATGATTATCATTATTATTATTATGAAGGAAATAAAAATATATTATTATCATCAATATTAGAATTTGTACCGGTTTATAAATAATAGTATCATCAGTACATTTACAATTAATAATATCATATTTATCAGTATCATCATTAATATTTACTAGTATTATTATGATTATCATTTATCATTTTATAAATATTAGAACCCTTATTATTAACATAAGTATGGTATTAGTATTAATATTATTTTAGAGTTATTATTATTAGTATCATTAACAGTTATCATTTTCATTTTTTTTGCTATTAGTATTATCATTATTAATAAAATTATTATTATTATTAGTAAATCATTATTATCTAAATTATTATTTTAACAAATAAATCTTTTGTACACTATATATATACTTATGGTATATACTAGGATTGTATTAATAATTCACATAACAAACTAATAAAATTTCATAAATACAATACTAACCACAAATATATGTATATAAATATATTAATGTCACTATTTATATAAACGTAAATCATTATAGATATATATACATAAAATCGATATATATATATAAAATATAACTTAAAATATAATATAAGTATACGTTTTAAAATAAAGGTTAGAATAAATTCTACAAAACTATAATATATAAATAATACATATTAATAAATGAAATTTTGTAACTTACATTATACGTATTAATATATACACAATTGATATAGGTTCGTGAATCCGAGGCCAACCCTGCATTGTTCAATGACGTCATATGTATTTTTACTACAAAATACAGTATCGTGAGTTTCATTTGCCTTTTTACCCTTTATATTTTTGGGCTGAGAATACATGCGCAACTTTTATAACTGTTTTACGAAATTGACACAAGTACGTGAAACTACATTCTATGGTTGGATTATCGAAGTCGAATATGCCCCTTTTTATTAAGTCTGGTAATCTAAGAATTAGGGAATAGACACCCTAATTGACGCGAATCCTAAAGATAGATCTATCGGGCCCAACAAGCCCCATCCAAAGTACCGGATGTTTTAGTACTTCGAAATTTATATCATGTCCGAAGGAGGATCCCGGAATGATGGGGATATTCTTATATATGAATATTGTTAATGTCGGTTACCAGGTGTTCAATCCATATGAATGATATTTTTGTCTCTATGCATGGGACGTATGTTTATGAGAAATGGAAATCTGAAATCTTGTGGTCTATTAAAATGATGGAAACGATTGTTTAAGTTAAACTAATGAACTCACCAACCTTTTGGTTGACACTTTAAAGCATGTTTATTCTCAGGTATGAAAGAAATCTTCCGCTGTGTATTTGCTCATTTTATAGATATTACTTGGAGTCATTCATGGCATATTTCAAAAGACGTTGCATTCGAGTCGTCGAGTTCATCAAGATTATTATCAAGTCAATTATAGTTGGATATATTATGAAATGGTATGCATGCCTGTCAACTTTCGATGTAATGAAAGTTTGTCTTTTCAAAAACGAATGCAATGTTTGTAAAATGTATCATATAGAGGTCAAGTATCTCGCGATGTAATCAACTGTTGTGAATCGTTTATAATCGATATGGACTTCGTCCGGATGGATTAGGACGGGTCTTCACAGTTGGTATCAGAGCGGTGGTCTTAGCGAACCAGGTCTTGCATTAGTGAGTCTAACTGATAGTCGTTAGAATGCATTAATGAGTCTGGACTTCGACCGTGTTTGCATGTCAAAAGTTTTGCTTATCATTTAGTGTCGAAAAATTATTTGCTTACCATCCTTAAAGTCTAAGACACGTCTTACTGCCTTTATTGCATAGACAGTGTATAGTTAAATTCATATCTTAGCGTATCTGTTATTGTTACCTTTGCCTGACAGCTTCCGTAGATTCCTCCGTAGCTTATGGGATTTTAGTATTATATATGCATATGTAAATTATGTATTGCAGGGTACTAATCTACATCCTATAATCTATTTCTTATCGAAAATCCTTCATCTGATCGTACGAGATGAATCCCTCAACCAGTTCGAGTCCATCTGATTTCGATAGCTATTTCGATAGTTATTCCGACAGCTATTTCGATATGGATTTCCACTCGAGCTCCGAAAGCAGAGTAACCGGAATGAATCGATCAATTAGCCATCATCTATTCTGAATGAATTGGAGATGGGTTCGTAGTCGACTTAATCAATGGAAACGCGAAGAAGGCGATCATTTCCACTAACCAAATTCACCTCTTGACAATGGACCTAAAACGTTTACCGGCGAACCTGTTCGAGACACCATTTTCTCTCTCATTTCCAAAGTATCTCATCACGATCATATACTATCTCAGATTCTAAACCTCATTCATCCGCTCGTCCGAACCGACAATCATCCCGGTGTAATAGAAGAAGTTAACGAACTTCGCGCATAAGTTGTAGTCTTGGAAAATATGGTGCAAAACGTACCAGCTTCATCCAAATCACCGGCACCAACGGTACCACCAACAACCCAAATTTCAATATCACATGCCTCAACATCTCAATCTATACCTCGAGTATAATCATCATTCTACATGACATTCTACATCAGTTATCTTCGTTCGACATGGTGATTATGTAATCTCTAATGTTTTAGAGATTATTTATTCTAGTTCCAACTGAAAACTAAATGAGTTTAATATCATGTTAACTCATTAAATTCATGATTACATCTGAAGAAAATATATATGTATATATGTTTTCATAAAGATTGTAATTAAAAATTCTTTTGTACAAACTGTTAATAATAAAAATATTTTAACGGGTAGGTAATACCCGAGGAATATTTAAATTTCACATTAATAAGTTACACTGTATATTCTTCGAATCTGATTCAACAGTTATTCACTATCCTATTTACAACCACCGGGATACTTATCCGTTCACCAAAGAATAACTATTTTCATTCAAATTCAATTTCATATTTGAATTTTGACCTATCAGAATCCAACAAGTGGCATAATGAAGAAATAATGGACACAATAAAAATTGATTAGAAACAGACTAATTAACAATATTAAATTTTATTAAGAAACCACGCTAACAAAATCCTAGCTAACTGTTAATTCCGTATTACATTTTATTTATCGCAATTTATTTATCGCAATTTATTTTATCGCAATTTATATTCTCGCAATTTTATTTATTGTCATTTAATTTCTGTTATTTACTTTACGCACTTTATTTATCGTCATTTAATTTCTGTTATTTATTTTACGCACTTTAAATATCGGGACACGTATACAAGATTTTGACATATCATATCGACACATCTATATATATTATTTGGAATCACCATAGACACTCTATATGCAGTAATGATCGAGTTCTCTATACAGGGTTGAGGTTGATTCTATAATAATATATATACTTTGAGTTGTGATCGAGTCTGAGACATGTACACGGGTCACGATACGTATTAATTAATTCAAATATTATATATTAAACTATATATGAATGATTGCACTGTCAACTGTGGACTATCGACTGTGGACTAATAACATTGGACAATTAAAATGAATTAAAATATTGAATATAACATATGAAACTAAACAATTCTTCAAGTTTGCCACTTGATTTCGTCTTAAACCTCATTTGTATCTTCACGATTACATTCTGCGTTCAAACCTTTCATGATTCTTGAAAACACCTCAATCGATAGGATGAATCAACCGCACTTCATCTACGGAAGGAAAGATTTATGCATATAGTTATGCACCTGAGAAACTCTCGGCAATTGAGTAAAAGTTCAACACGTAGCCGCGTCAGATCCTTTGGCATTTATTAACAAAAACAACTTTGCGATCCCTTTTCAAAATTAGCCAATTTTGTCACAACTCCAACAAGTCAACTTCGACTTTTCGTACGAAACAACCTTATTATAACGTTTATATATACGCGTGCTCTTTTATTGTTACCAGGTAACCTTTCATATTCCATCATATTACCATCAGCGTTTAATCATCTAAAAACACAATTCTCCTGAAACCACCTCGGATTAATAACCGATGATTCAGATATCATAGCATTAAATGCAGAGGAAACAGAAAAATGGTAGATGGTCTAAACGGACAAAAGTTTGATGATAAAGAAAGGAGTGTTAGGAACGCTCGATAGAAAATTGGGTATTGAAAAACAGATTGAGTTACCCATGAAGGAGACCAAGGACAAATACAAGGACCAAATCCTATATTCAAAGGATTCAGGTAATTCTGGATCCGTTGAAATCTTTAGAGAATATCTTGCTCCGAAGTCATGTTAAAATCTTCCGGAAAATCTTTCTCCATCAACCGTCGAACTTAGAAATTCCAAAATATCATCATCAATATCTTTGATATTTCTGAGGATATTTTCATAAATATTCTCGTCCGAAATTATATACCTCTTCGTGCTTCCTGTGTATCAATATATTGGAAACATTCAATAGAAAATATAGTACCGAAAAGCAGATTATGCGAAACTATGAAGAAAGCCGTGGATAAATCACAAAGAATAAGTTTGACTTAAAAGAATCCAAATAATTCAATGTCTGCTAAAGTCTATAGTGAATAACTTGCTCCTTACTCTAAACCCTTGCAGACAATAGTTTCTATCATCCTCTGATCTTAGATATTCTGAGATATTATCGTACCTTTCATTATAAATATCCTCCATATTTCTGGAGATATTTTTATAACTATTCTTATCTGAAATCATTAATCTTTTCGTGCTATCAGTATTACATCATATAGAAACTGTTAGTTTCTATATTCTGTAAATTTTCAAGCTTAAAATATGAATGTTATTGTAGTAATGATGGGAACTGATGCATGAGTTAGTATAATATAATGACACTTGATCAACGTGATTATATTACAGTAAGTCATGCTGAGTTTCTAAATGAAACGTGATGATTCACAGATCATAATGTCATCATGTGCCATGTTACATAACTCTGTCATCCTACTTAACTCCGTAACAAATCAAGAAAATGTATTCTTGATGGTTCTATCTTCCGTGATGTTGATAAATTTGAAAATCAAATCGTGCTATCACGTTCCTTCATGCTTAGAACATTATAATCATTCGAAACTCTATATCTATAAATTCTGGACCATTATTCGCTTGACTTGAAGTCGGGAAGAGAAAACAAAAGCATAGAGCTTTGAAATATAAGGGAGAATATAAAGTCCGATAACAACACATAAATTACAAACCGTGTATATCAATGTTTATCGCAACATAAAGACACGGGAGAATTAAAAACATTATAATCCCGAGGGCGAAGTAGAAGAAAGCAGATTCCTCTGGTGGAAGTTGAAAAAGGAGAATGATTGTTGCGATAGTAAGGATGAGGACAAGGATCAGAACTGGATTAATCATTTTCAGAATCTTTTGGATGTATGAACTAAGAAAGAAAGTATAAGAATGGTGAGAATAATGGAAAGGAAGAGCTTAATTTATACTGGAAATATCAGACGTAGTAATCGGGGCAGATCACCGTATTTAATTAAAGAGATCTTAATTTCCATAAATCCCGAAGAATCAGATTTTATAGATCTTCAAGATTTTCTTTAAATCCCTTAAATTCCGGAATTCAACCAAGGCAATGTCAAAAGTTAAGACGCGCCTTATTTTCTAAATTCAAACCTGACTACGTCAAAAGTTAAAAACAAATCTTTGTTTCTCATTTCATCCTTTTGTGAATAGCTTCATTCGCACTCTTCGAATAATTGAATTATTTTTATCCATATTACTCAATGATGATAAAACTCAAGTTATCAACTCATATTCGTCAGGAAAACATATTTATTGTTAGCTATGACGACCTCACTCAAATTTCGGGACGAAATTTCTTTAACGGGTAGGTACTGTGATGACCCGGGAATTTCCGACCAAATTTAAACATAATCTTATATGATTCGACTCGATAAGCAAAGTCTATTAAACCGAGTCTCATTATGTTTGAACTATTTCATGATAACATTTGACCTTTAACTATTTCCGACGATTCACGAACCTTTAATTGTAACTAAGAATGTAAATATAAATAATTATATATAAAACTAATTATATTAGTATTAATGAACTATTAAGTAATTTTGTTATTATAAAAGATAACATTTAATAACTAAAGATTTTCATTTTGAATATATATAGTATATTGTATATAAATGATTCAAACATATTTTACCAACGTTATCAAAATATTAAATGTACAATGTTATACTTTGTAGTTAATTGTTTAATATACATAATTAATCATCTACTCAACATTTAAAACATGATTTTATATATATGGTAGTATACATATATACATAAATATAACTATATATATATGATTTTATACATAATTATTATATTATGTATATGTAGAAATTTATAATATATCTATGATGAAATAATGTACTATTTTAATAAATATATATAATACTTACATATATAAAACATTTATATTTTTCATAATTACATACATAAGTATAATATAATTAGTATGTAAATAAATATTATAATATATTTATATTAAAATGCATAAATATATAATATTCAGTATATGTTACAATACATATTACATAATTATTAAATATTACATAATAATAGATGATATTAATAAATTAAATTTAAATACAAATATAGTTGTTGTAGTAATGTTATTTGTATCGTCAAATATCAATATTTGTATTCATAATATCACTTTATATCATATAAAGATGAAATTGGATGTATAAATTAGATTATTATTACTAATATTATTATTATCGATAAAATATTAATATTATCATAATTAGTATGGTATTATTATTATTATTATTATTATTATTATTATTATTATTATTATTATTATTATTATTATTATTATTATTATCATCATTTTTACAATTATTATTATCATTAATATTATATTTATCATTATTATTAATTTTATTAATATTATTAGATATTAATAGTATTGTTATTATATATTATTATTATTAATTAAAAAAAACAGTAGGGATCTATATTATACGCTTGACCTCTGTATCCTTTATCTCTATTATTATTATTATTATTTTTGTTTCTTTCCTGCTCCAAACTCGTGAACCTGTGTTGACATTTTCTCCATTTTTTATCAACCGATCTCTATTATTACAAAATGATTATGTATAATTGCAAATCAAATAAAAAGGAAATCCAATGGGATTAAAGAGCACAGCGATATTTTTTTTTTCTTCTTCTCTGCACGCTCCAATTTTTTTTTTCTCTTAATTCAATTTCGAATAAAGTTTCAAAATCTAAAAATGCAGAAAGGTTAGAAATCTTTCTTTGAATCTATCTGCAAAATCTCAACTCTCAAATCTTTATATCGATCTTGAATTTTGAAGTCAAAGTTTAGTTTAAAAAAAGTCAACAATTGTTCTTGAGACAAATTCGCGTTCGTGTATATGTTTCTGATCAAATTGACGATTCCAGTAGTTTTTATACATGTTTAGAAAACTATTTCGTGTTATAAACATTATCTATAATGTTATCTATTACGAAATCAATTTTTTTTGTTTTGTTCCAAGAACCGACGCTGCAGTAGGCCTTTAGTGTTTTTTTTTTTTTATTTTAGAACCCAAATTATTTTTTTTCTGTAATGTTTTGAAGCTTTAAAAGGAACCCTGATTTTTTTTTTTTTTTTTTTTTTTTTGGTTATTGATGTTTTGTTGAATCCGTGAGACTTGTGGAGAAGAAGAGGAATAGAAGAAAAACAGTTTATATATAAAATTTAAATTCGATATTAGTACAGAGAATCAGAATTGGTGGGATGGTCGAGAGTGTTTGCGTGTGAGCATGTGTTCACGAGATCGAGTCCAGAGGACGGTAGTTTCTTTTTTTTTTTTGAAACTCTTTTCATGTGAGGTAGTTTTCTTTTCTAATTTTATTATTGTTATTATATATTAATTATTATTAGTATTATTATTATTATTGTGATTGTTTTGATTGTTATTGTTATTGTTATTATTAGTATCATACTTGTTATCATATTTGAAAGTATTATAGACATTACTATTATTATTATTATGATAGGTATTAATAATATTATTATTAGTAATAAACTTATCATTTTAGTATTTTATCATCATTAGGATTATGATTATCATTATTATTATTATGAAGGAAATAAAAATATATTATTATCATCAATATTAGAATTTGTACCGGTTTATAAATAATAGTATCATCAGTACATTTACAATTAATAATATCATATTTATCAGTATCATCATTAATATTTACTAGTATTATTATGATTATCATTTATCATTTTATAAATATTAGAACCCTTATTATTAACATAAGTATGGTATTAGTATTAATATTATTTTAGAGTTATTATTATTAGTATCATTAACAGTTATCATTTTCATTTTTTTTGCTATTAGTATTATCATTATTAATAAAATTATTATTATTATTAGTAAATCATTATTATCTAAATTATTATTTTAACAAATAAATCTTTTGTACACTATATATATACTTATGGTATATACTAGGATTGTATTAATAATTCACATAACAAACTAATAAAATTTCATAAATACAATACTAACCACAAATATATGTATATAAATATATTAATGTCACTATTTATATAAACGTAAATCATTATAGATATATATACATAAAATCGATATATATATATAAAATATAACTTAAAATATAATATAAGTATACGTTTTAAAATAAAGGTTAGAATAAATTCTACAAAACTATAATATATAAATAATACATATTAATAAATGAAATTTTGTAACTTACATTATACGTATTAATATATACACAATTGATATAGGTTCGTGAATCCGAGGCCAACCCTGCATTGTTCAATGACGTCATATGTATTTTTACTACAAAATACAGTATCGTGAGTTTCATTTGCCTTTTTACCCTTTATATTTTTGGGCTGAGAATACATGCGCAACTTTTATAACTGTTTTACGAAATTGACACAAGTACGTGAAACTACATTCTATGGTTGGATTATCGAAGTCGAATATGCCCCTTTTTATTAAGTCTGGTAATCTAAGAATTAGGGAATAGACACCCTAATTGACGCGAATCCTAAAGATAGATCTATCGGGCCCAACAAGCCCCATCCAAAGTACCGGATGTTTTAGTACTTCGAAATTTATATCATGTCCGAAGGAGGATCCCGGAATGATGGGGATATTCTTATATATGAATATTGTTAATGTCGGTTACCAGGTGTTCAATCCATATGAATGATATTTTTGTCTCTATGCATGGGACGTATGTTTATGAGAAATGGAAATCTGAAATCTTGTGGTCTATTAAAATGATGGAAACGATTGTTTAAGTTAAACTAATGAACTCACCAACCTTTTGGTTGACACTTTAAAGCATGTTTATTCTCAGGTACGAAAGAAATCTTCCGCTGTGTATTTGCTCATTTTATAGATATTACTTGGAGTCATTCATGGCATATTTCAAAAGACGTTGCATTCGAGTCGTCGAGTTCATCAAGATTATTATCAAGTCAATTATAGTTGGATATATTATGAAATGGTATGCATGCCTGTCAACTTTCGATGTAATGAAAGTTTGTCTTTTCAAAAACGAATGCAATGTTTGTAAAATGTATCATATAGAGGTCAAGTATCTCGCGATGTAATCAACTGTTGTGAATCGTTTATAATCGATATGGACTTCGTCCGGATGGATTAGGACGGGTCTTCACATAAATTTACTTTTAACTTTCTAAGGTAGAAGGTGTAAGTTAACCTAGGATCGTACTTTTGAATGGTTTAATGAATTGAAGATCAAGTGGATACTTGTGTTTGGTTAAAGTACCTAGATAAAATATAGTAGTGGGTTTTTAAGCTAAAGATCCTAATTGCGGAAAATTAAAGGTGCTGGAGGGATATCCGGAGTATGCAGATCAGGGAAATACTTACCAAGATATTGGTTTGGGCTAGGGAAAGGTGATTATGTTTATGTTAAAGCTATGATTAGAATGGTGTAGATCTGGTTGGATGAGCCAATTACACAGACCTACTTATCTCTAGACTCTTGAAGTTCTCGTTGAGCAGTCAAAAGTATGTCACTTGGTTGTATAATGGAAAGGTAAGTATACCTCGGAGGTTACCCTAAGTAAAGTACAAGGTTTATTAGTAAGTTGAATTCTAATCCTAACCCTCGTTATCAGTTTGGGTAACTGAATAACAATGTGCTGTGTTGAGTGAACACTGATCACAAACGGAAGGAGTCCGTCGGGTTAAGTTGACAAAATATTAATGTAAACTAACAACCATTTCATCATACTAATGAGATCATACCAGCTTAAACATTATACAACATTATAGTTGATAGGTTGATAGTAAAATAGATAGAAACCTTATAGGCACCTAAATAGTTCATATAACTTAATCTTAGGGCAACAATCAAATAAGAACATGCAATAGGTTTGGGTCATACAGTTAAGGCACTAACTAGATCTTAACAGCCCCTAAGAGGTCTCTTCAGAACACTCAATAGGTATACTAGGTCATTTATGTCTCATTTTCTAGGTTCCGTGTCCTAAAAGCGCATTAGTTGCCTCTCAGGAACTCCAGTCTTACCGAGTTCATAGAATCTTCCAATATAGTATTACCAGGGGTCTTAATCCTGTGTCCTAAAAGCGCATTAGATGCCTCTCAGGAACTCCAGTCTTACCGAGTTCATAGAATCTTCCAATATAGTATAACCAGGGGTCTTAATCCTATGAAGTAGCTAAGTTCATATGGGTAGACAAGTCCTGATCACAACCTAGGTTGATCAATCCGTAAGATGCTAGCATACAAATCTATCGGGGTTACAGATTCAGCATAACAACAGTAATTGTACTAATTTAACTTAACTACGCTAACCCAAACTTCTATCATGGCAACATACAGATTAATTAAGCTGATATGGTAATATCGGAATTCATAAATAAACATAAATGATAACAATACATGTTTAATTAATAAGACAAGCATTTCGGATAAAAACCTGAAAAGGCTGAAGAAATATGCCCGAGATCGCAGGGACTCGCCGGGATATCCTTCGAAAAATAAAAGTTAAGCTAGCTACTACTAAAAACTAACTAAAATGCGTGAAAATCTAAATTGAAGTACAAATTGAATGTGTGTAAAAATAAATGCAAAAAGCTCCTTAAATAGGCAAAATTCAGCTGCCATACGGCTGGCATGCCATATGGCAAGCCGTATGGCATGTCCGTATGGCATGGTGAGCCGTTTGTTGTGCTCGAATGCATGGTAGGCCGCATCGATTATGGCAAGCTGTATGGCAAGCCGGATGGTAGGCCGTATGGCCCCTTTTGGTCCACTGTTTTTCCGGGATTGTAACTTGATTTCCTGGGTCGTAACTTGTCTTTCACCGTTTTTCTCTAGAATCTTCGTTTTAGCTCCGTTTTACTTGATTCTTTTTGCATCGCCTTTGTAATTACTTAATATACAAATCAACCGACAAAGTGTGGCGGAAAAGTTTGAAACTTTATTGATTTAGAGCTCAATATCAGGGGGTAAAAATGTGACTTTTTGGCCGATTTCATAAGTTTTCTTAGTAGGCACGAAATGTTGTGCTTATTCTTCTTAGTAAGCACGAAATGTTTTTGTTCCAGGTCTTTTTAGTCAGCACGAAAATTTGACTAAGTTTTTTCGTGCTTGATCTTCTTTGTAAACACGAAATGTTTTTCGTACTAGGTCTTCTTAGTCAGCACGAAAATTTGACTAAGTGTTTTCGTGTTTGGTCTTTTTATTAAGCATGAACTTTTGAGTAAGTGTTTTCATGCTAAGTTTTCTTAGTAAGCACGAAATATGACTAAAGAATTGTGGTTAAAGCAATAATGATCTAATCGTGATTTAATATCATTATCACGAGTCTTTTAACATTCTTGAAGATCAATGGTCATTGTGACTCTTGAGATGGAAATACTTATGAAGGATTGATTGGCCGTTAATTCACATAAGATCTTCCATGTCTTTGATGCCTATATAAGGATAAAAAATTATTCATGAAAAAACAATAAGAAGATCACCTAATACTCTCTATCACACGGGTTCTTACTTTGTGCCAAAAGTTAGAACATAATCTATGTCTTATCCCAAAGTGATATTCGTGTAACCCAGGCAATAAGGGTCGAATAGTTACTTTTAGAAAGCGATACAATGATTCGGTGATTTATCTGTTCATCGATTATTTTATCCTACACGAAAACTCTAAAACTTTCAACAAGAATCACATGTGATTAAATTACAATCACATGTGGTTGACTTTTACAATCATATGTGATTGTCATCTGCTTCTTCTTCTTCGTCTGATTCAGCAGATAATAAACACAACTTATATCAATACCTAGATTCGATCAAATTAGCAATTAAAATCGATTGAAACATCTTCTATTAGAAAGGATTTACACAATTCATAATCATAATCAGATGAAGAACTTATGAGTATTGCACCATGAACACTTGAAAATCAAACTTGCAATCTATTATGTTTTAATGGTTGAAATCTTCATGAAATATACTCCAAATCCTTTATCAAATACTTGAAAATCATCAAATCAATCTGAATCATAACATAAATCCCGAATTTGATGATAAACAATTATTTGACTTTTTATTACGAACGTTGGCCACGAAATTCATGCTCAATTCTTCATGATTTAATCTGAAAATTTTCATGTAGCTTCACAAGATGAAATTCAACGCTTCTGCAATTTTACTTTTCCATAAATCATTTTTGGAAATGACCAGAGGCCAAAACGGTTCACGTTTTCGAACAATAAAGAACATGAGATCGATCTTCATGAATATGTTGTTGTTAATTCGAGTTGAGCAATCACAAAGCTTATGATTTATATATAAAAATATTTTTGAGCAATCACATGAGAAGAATTCGCAATTTGAAGGTGATGAAAAACATGAACGACTGTTGAATATATTGATTTGTGTAAATATGAGATAGTTTGATCTAAGGGCTGGGATTTATCCCTTAGATCTCAAACTAAATAAATGATGCAAATGAATATTTCTCAATATTTTAATATATTAATTAATAATTATATATATATATATATATATATATATATATATATATATATAATGGTAGGATCAAGAGGGAAGTAACCAATCGGGGGGAAGCGGGGGGAAGCAAAAAAAATTTTTTTTCGTATTTTGAAAAAACTTTGTTCACGAACATTATAGATTGGATGAAAATATTAACATTTAGTAGAGACACTTTGTGATAAATGTCTTTATTTTGGCGATAAAACGCTCAAAGAAGTAATATATAACATTTATCGTGTTTTTCAAGCATATGTTGAGGTTTTAGATATTAGAGTTTAGATATTAGGGTTTAGATATTAGGGTTTATAGGGTTTAGATATTAGAGTTTAGAAATTTAGGGTTTAGGGTTTAGATTTAGGATTTAGATTGAGTTTTTTACACGAACGGTTTAGAGTTTAGGGTTAAGGGTTTAGAGTTTAGGGTTTGGTATTTTGGGTTTATGGAATTTTATATATATATATATATATATATATATATATATATATATATATATATATATATATATATATATATATATATATATATATATATTAAGATTAAGAAAAATTGGTACAAATACACTTTTTTCAAAGTTTTCAAACAATATACAATTTTTTCAACAAGAAAAAAATGGTAACATACATCATTGAGTTGACCATCATTTTGGTAGACCACATGTATAGAGTGGTTAACTTCACCTTTTTCCCATGTAGTCGACCAAACATTAAGAGAAAGTTGGCCGACCACTTCATAATGATTTTTTTTAACAGCAGTACGGGAACACCTAGGGACTTAGCCACCCACGCGTTCATCTTCCTGCAGTTGCATAACCCGCCCCCCAACTACTGCCCGGGAGGAAACCCGACCCAAAACCGAGGGCATGGGCAGTAAAACCCCCCTCCCCCACTAATCCCGCAACGCGATGTGCGAAAGACCCCTTGGGTGGAATTCAAGGGTAAAGGGGCAACATTGTGTGCAATGCTGCACCCCACGAGAGTCGAACTTCTGACCTCACGCTAAGAGAGGAAGACCACTATCACTTGAGCTACAACACAATGTTGACCACTTCATAATGATGATTGACTAGATAGTCTAGCAAACATTAAAGACAAGTTGGTCGACCACTTCAATAGGATGGTCGACTACAAAGTCTACAAAGTATCAAAAGGAGTTGAAAGACCGGTTCATTATGATGGTTGACTACATAGTCTACCAAAAATGAAAGAAGAGTTGATCGACCACTTTAATAGTGATGGTCGACCACTTCAATAGTGATGGTTGACTACATGTTTTGAAAGTTGGTCGACCACTTCACAATGTGAAGTTGGTCGACCATTTCAAAAAGGAGAACTACACCGGAAAAATGATAATGCTAAAAACGAACATATATTTCATAGCATTATTCCTCAAGAAAGACAAGCTTTTAGTTGCAATTGTTCTATTTACAAGTGATATTCGTTTAAATAATAAAAGGTGAAGACAAAAGACAGATTCGACGAATTGAAGACGCAAACGACCAAAAAGCTCAAAAGTACAAAAGACAATCAAAAAGGTTCCAATTATTGATAAGAAACGTCTCGAAATTACAAGAGTACAAGATTCAAAACGCAAAGTACAAGATATTAAATTGTACGCAAGGACGTTCAAAAATCCGGAACCGGGACTAGAGTCAACTCTCAACGCTCGACGCAACGGACTAAAAATTACAAGTTAACTATGTATATAAATATAATATAATATATAATTAATTATATTAATTATATATATATTATATTTATAAATAAAAACCGTCGGCAGAGAAAGACTCCAAAGTGTGAGCTGGAATTTCAAACTCCGCGACTCGCGGAGTTTGAAGGCAAAATATGCCGCGAGTCGCGGAGCCCCAAAAATTGACTTTTCCTATAAAAGCAACCGAATTCTGATCAAAAATCATAATCTTTTTCTTCCTCATTCATACGTAAAATTTATATTTATATTTATAATTTATATTTTAATTTTAATTATAATTCTAATAATAAGGGTATGTTAGCGATTATTGTAAGGGTGTAAGTCGAAATTCTGTCCGTGTAACGCTACGCTATTTTTAATCATTGTAAGTTATGTTCAACCTTTTTACATTAATGTCTCGTAGCTAAGTTATATTTATGCTTATTTAAAATGAAGTAATCATGATGTTGGGCTAATTACTAAAATTGGGTAATTGGGCTTTGTACCATAATTGGGGTTTGGACAAAAGAACGACACTTGTTGAAATTAGACTATGGGCTATTAATGGGTTTTATATTTGTTTAACTAGATGAAAGTTTGTTAATGTTAATATAAAGATTTACAATTGGGCGTCCCTATAAATTACTATATACACTCGATCGGACACGATGGGCGGGGTATTTATATGTACGAATAATCGTTCATTTAACCGGACACGGGAATGGATTAATAGCCACTAGAATAATTAAAACAGGGGTGAAATTACATTCAAGGGTAATTGGTGTAATTGTTAACAAAGTAGTAAAACCTTGGTTTACACGCAGTTGATAACCTGGTGTATTCATTAAACAAAGTATTAAAACCTTGTTACAATTCGAATCCCTAATTAGTTGGAATATTTAACTTCGGGTATAATAATAATTTGACGAGGACACTCGCACTTTATATTTATGACTGATGGACTGTTATGGACAAAAACCAGACGGACATATTAAATAATCCAGGACAAAGGACAATTAACCCATGGGCATAAAACTAAAATCAACACGTCAAACATCATGATTACGGAATTTTAAATAAGCATAATTCTTTTATTTCATATTTAATTTCCTTTATTTTATATTTAATTGCACTTCTAATTATCGCACTTTTATTTATTGTTATTTAATCGCACTTTTAATTATCGTACTTTTTAATTATCACAAGTTTATTTTATCGCACTTTTATTATTCGCAATTTCATTATCGTTATTTACTTTACTCTTTAATTTAAGTCTTGTATTTATTTTATATTTTACATTAGGTTTTAACTGCGACTAAAGTTTTAAAATCGACAAACCGGTCATTAAACGGTAAAAACCCCCCTTTATAATAATAATATTACTTATATATATATTTGTATTTTTATAAAAGTAAACTAATATAGCGTTAAGCTTTGTTTAAAGATTTCCCTGTGGAACGAACCGGACTTACTAAAAACTACACTACTGTACGATTAGGTACACTGCCTATAAGTGTTGTAGCAAGGTTTAAGTATATTCATTCTATAAATAAATAAATATCTTGTGTAAAATTGTATCGTATTTAATAGTTTTTCCTAGTAAAATATAAACTATTTCGTATACCTTAGCTTTGACATCAAGTATTTTTGGCGCCGCTGCCGGGGAAATCTCTTAAAAGCCGGAAGCGGAACGCTAATATAAAAAAAAAAGATTTTTATTTTACTTTTATTAAAAGTCGCTTTTGTAAAAATACGTTTTAAATATTCGAAAATATAAAAAGAAAAACAAAAATTTATATATTTTTAAGAGTTTGTTAAAAGTTTTATAAGTTTCTTTATTTTTATTTTAGTTTATAAAAAATATAAGTTTTATTTAAATATCTTTTATTTATATAAAAAACAGAAAAAAATAAATAAATAAAGAAATAAAGAAAAACGCGTTGAAATTATAAGTTGTCATCTGAATTTCTGAACCCCGCGATCGCGGGGTTTTCTTTATAAATTACCGCAACTCGCGGAGCTGCTCTGACACGCGAACAGGAAGCCCTAATCCTGCATTAATTACGGATAATTATTAATTATTATTATTATTTAACCCTAATAATAATTATTATTATTATTAGTTTTACTTTAACTTTTACTTTTTTAATTTGTATTTAGTATTAATTAGTTTAATTAAATTGTAAAATTAGTAGTTTTATTAAATAAATAATATAAAAATAATATTTTTATAAAAATTGTACTTTTTACAACTTTTTGTATATTTTTATATTTTGTCCCTTTTTAATCGTTGTAGCGTAATATTTGTATTTTTAGCTCATATTTAGTTTTAAACTTAGTTTTTGCCATAGTTATTTTTACTCCTAGATTTTTAGGCTTTGCCGTAGAATTCCTTAAGTGTTTTTCTTTAGACTAAGATTTAGGTGCTTTAGAATTTTGCGACGCCTTTTTAAGTTTTAGTTTCTTTTTAAGTTATTTCCATTTGGGATTTAGTTTTTCCTGTAAGCTTTAATATTTTTAGACACCTTTTACTATGTGTCAATTATCATTCCAATTAGTAATATCAATTTGCGATTATAATTTTAAGTTAGTTGTAGTAATAAGGTTAGGTTAGTCAAGTATTTTTAAGTTTTTATAAGTTTCTTTTATTTTTCCGTCACCTTTTATTTTTCAACCATTTTTTCTTTTTCGACCTTTTTGGACGAACTCTTTTTCTTTCTTATTTCTCGCTATTCTAGTTTTAGGACATAGATTTTTATTCTACTTCTTATCTAAATTTTCTTAAAATTACGAAAATTTATTTTAAGTGGTTAAATTAATAGACATCAAAATTTTCTGGTTCGTAGTAATAGTTGGATTTGTACGTGGACCGGGTTATTGGAGCCAAACAGTCCTCAATTATATTGAGACCAAACGAATCATGCCCCTCTGCTGCATCTTTTGGCTATTCAAAACGTGGGCAAAATCAGAAAAGTCTATTGGTTGGATAACTTATTATAATTTTTCTTTCCTTTTTAAAACTAATAGGATATTCAGTGAATGCACCGAGCAAGACGTTCACCACCTTTTGTACGTTCACCACCTGTAACTAGATCAAGACATTTAGCAAATATAACTGCCGTTGATTTTTCTTTAGAATCGTCATCCAGTCAACCAAGTACTTCAGTTCAAATTTCCGATAATCCATTTTTTGAACCCAACCTCACAATTGAGAATCCGGAAAATATTCAGGAACGGTTCGTAGATCCTGAACCACTAAACTTTCCTCCGGAGCCACCAATCATTCAAACAGAGATTGTTGAGGAACGAACCATTAAATCAGAATCATCTAGTGATACCGATTCAACAAATTCAATTATGGAGAATCTGGAACCTTTAAGTATGGAAGACCGAATGAGAGCTAAACGCACTGGCCAAGGTCACGCAATTACTCATCCAGACATTAATGCGCCAGATTATGAAATCAAAGGACAAATTCTACACATGGTGACTAATCAATGCCAATTTAGTGGTACGCCGAAGAAAGATCCAAATGAACATCTACGTACCTTTAATAGGATCTGCACACTATTTAAAATACGAGAAGTGGAGGATGAACAGATATATCTCATGTTATTTCCCTGGACTTTAAAGGGAGAAGCCAAAGATTGGTTGGAATCGTTACCTGAAGGGGCGATTGATACATGGGACGTTTTAGTTGACAAATTTCTTAAACAATTCTTTCCTGCATCTAAAGCCGTAAGACTTCAAGCAGAAATTGTTACGTTCACACAGAAACCAAATGAAACTCTATATGAGGCATGGACTAGATATGGAAAGTTGTTAAGAGGATGTCCGCAACATGGTTTAGACACCTGTCAAATAGTACAAATATTCTACCAAGGATGCGACATCACTACAAGGAAAGACATAGATATAGCAGCTGGTGGTTCTATTATGAAGAAAACCGAAACTGATGCTTACAAAATTATTGATAACACTGCTTCCCACTCACATGAGTGGCACCAAGAAAAAGATATCATTAGATCATCTAAAGCAGCTAGAGCCGATTCTAGCCATGACTTAGATTCCATTTCCGCAAAGATAGATGCTGTGGAGAGACGAATGGAAAAGATGACTAAAGATATTCACTCAATACGAATTAGTTGTGAGCAGTGTGGAGGACCACATTTGACAAAAGATTGTCTCAGTATTGAATTAACAATGGAACAAAGAGAGAATATTTCATACATAAACCAAAGGCCTGGAAATAATTATCAGAATAATTATCAACCGCCAAGACCAATTTACAATCAAAACCAGAATTATAACCGAAATATTCCATACAACAACCAACAAGGTCCTACCAATCAACAAGTATCTAATAACAATTACAATCAGCAAAGACCTAATTTTCAAAACAAGCCACCACAACAAACCGATGATAAAAAGCCGAATTTAGAAGATATGATGACGAAGCTAGTTGAAACTCAAACGCAGTTTTTCACCTCTCAGAAACAAACCAATGAACAAAATGCTCAAGCATTTAGAAATCAACAAGCTTCTATTCAAAATCTGGAACAAGAAGTAAGTAACCTAGCAAGGTTAATAGGTGAAAGAAAACCGGGAAGTCTACCTAGTGATACAAATGCTAACCCCCGAAATGAAACAGCTAAAGCTATTACCACAAGAAGTGGTACAACACTTAAACCATCGGAAATACCTGTAACTTCTGATGAAACCATTCCTACTCCACAAGAACCACAACCTGATCAAGATAAGGAAAAAGAACCGGTAGTTGAAAAGGTTAATGAAGATAACACAGTTAAGGATAAACCTTATGTTAAACCATACCAACCACCACTTTCTTACCCAAGTAAAATGAGGAAAGAAAAACTTGAAGCCGAGCAATCCAAATTCTTGGATATGTTTAAACAGATAAATGTAAATCTTCCTTTCATTGATGTGATTTCAGGAATGCCTAGATATGCTAAATTCTTGAAAGATCTAATCTCAAATAGAAAGAAAATGGAAGAACTCTCGGCTGTTACTATGAATGCTAATTGTTCAGCAGTGCTGTTGAATAAGATACCAGAAAAACTATCTGATCCAGGAAGTTTCACAATTCCATGTTTTCTGGGTAGTCTTAGTTCAATAGAAGCATTGGCAGACTTAGGTGCTAGTATAAATCTAATGCCGTATTCACTATACGCTAAACTAGACCTTGGAGAATTAAAACCAACCAGAATAAGCATACAACTAGCCGATAGATCAATAAAATATCCTAGAGGGATAATGGAGAACATGCTAGTTAAAGTTGGTACTTTAGTATTTCCAGTAGATTTTGTTGTTCTGGACATGGAAGAAGATTCTCAAGTTCCTCTCATATTAGGAAGACCATTCTTAAACACGGCTAAAGCAATGATAGACGTGTTCGGTAAGAAATTGACCCTAAGTATAGAGGACGAGAGTGTTACCTTTTCAGTTGATAGAGCAATGCAACAACCACAATCTGCAGATGATACATGTTATTATATTCAAACTATAGATGCACATGCAGAATTATTAGAAGAATTTCCAGAATTACAAGGAACACGAGAATGTTCTTTAGGAGAAGGTAATGAACCAATTGATGAAGCTGAAATGTTAGCTACACTTATAGCTAATGGATATGAACCAACAACAGAAGAAATTCAAATGCTAAAAGAAGAAGACAGATATCGATATAAATCATCGATAGAAGAACCTCCGAAATTAGAGTTAAAGCCACTTCCAAACCATTTGGAATACGCTTATTTACATGGTGAATCTGAATTACCTGTAATAATATCGTCTTCTCTTACTGAAAATGAGAAATCACAACTCATTTCTGTGTTGAAAGCTCATAAACCAGCCATTGCATGGAAGATTCATGATATTAAAGGAATAAGTCCTTCGTATTGCACACATAAAATCCTTATGGAAGAAGGTCATAAAACGTATGTGCAACGCCAACGAAGACTAAATCCTAATATGCAAGATGTAGTTAAGAAAGAGATTATTAAACTGCTAGATGCAGGTTTAATTTATTTAATTTCTGATAGTCCATGGGTAAGCCCAGTTCAATGCGTACCTAAGAAGGGTGGCATGACTGTCATTACAAATGAGAAAAATGAGCTTATTCCTACTAGGACTGTAACAGGATGGCGTGTATGTATTGATTATAGAAAATTAAATGACGCCACCAGAAAAGATCACTTTCCCTTACCTTTCATTGATCAAATGTTGGAAAGATTAGCCGGAAATAGTTACTATTGTTTTCTAGATGGATTTTTCGGATATTTTCAAATTCCAATAGCACCCGAGGACCAAGAGAAAACCACATTCACGTGCCCTTATGGTACTTTTGCTTACAAACGCATGCCATTCGGACTTTGCAACGCCCCTGCAACCTTTCAAAGGTGCATGATGGCGATTTTTCACGACATGATAGAAGAATGCATGGAAGTATTCATGGATGACTTTTCAGTCTTCGGTGATACATTTAAATCATGTCTAGTTAATCTAGAACGAATGCTAATTAGATGCGAAAAATCAAATCTAGTACTTAATTGGGAGAAATGCCATTTCATGGTTAAAGAAGGCATTGTTCTTGGACATAAAATTTCAAAAGAAGGAATTGAAGTGGATAGAGCTAAAGTAGATGTAATTGCTAAACTTCCACATCCCACAAATGTTAGAGGAGTTAGGAGTTTTCTAGGGCATGCCGGTTTTTACCGACGTTTCATAAAAGATTTTTCTAAAATTGCCACTCCTATGAATAAACTCCTAGAAAAGGATGCTCCATTCATCTTTTCAGATGAGTGTATCAAATCTTTTAATATTCTTAAAGAGAAACTCACTAATGCGCCGATCATGATAACACCAAATTGGAATCTACCATTTGAACTAATGTGCGATGCAAGTGATTTTGCAATGGGAGCCGTTTTAGGACAAAGGATTGAAAAACGATTTCAACCTATATATTATGCTAGTAAGACGTTACAAGGAGCACAAACGAACTATACAACTACTGAAAAAGAACTCCTTGCTATTGTCTTTGCTTTTGACAAATTTCGATCATATCTCGTTCTAGCAAAAACGGTGGTCTATACAGACCATTCTGCTCTTAGATACCTATTTTCAAAACAAGATGCTAAACCAAGATTAATCCGTTGGATCTTACTCTTACAAGAGTTTGATATTGAAATCCGAGATAAAAGAGGAGCAGAAAATCTCGCCGCTGATCATCTTTCTCGTCTTGAAAATCCCGAATTAGAAGTTCTAAATGAATCGGCCATACAAGAAAACTTTCCTGATGAATATCTATTGAAGATAGATTATAAAGAAATCCCATGGTTTGCAGACTATGCAAACTACTTAGTTTGTGGATTCCTTGAAAAAGGATTATCGTACCAAAGACGAAAGAAATTCTTCAGTGATATAAAACACTATTTCTGGGAAGATCCACATCTGTTTAAAAGTTGTCCCGATGGAATAATACGCCGATGTGTATTTGGAGATGAAGCTAGTAAAATTTTAAACCATTGTCACACAGGACCAACAGGAGGGCATTATGGGCCTCAACTAACAGCAAGAAAAGTTTATGAAGCTGGATTCTATTGGCCTACAATTTACAAAGACGCACACCTTCTTTGCAAATCCTGTGATGCATGTCAAAGGGCCGGAAAAATAAGTCAACGTGATGAAATGCCACAAAATGTCATCCAAGTATGTGAAGTATTTGACATTTGGGGTATTGACTTTATGGGTCCATTTCCAAAATCTCATAATAATCTATATATACTCGTAGCCATTGATTATGTATCTAAATGGGCGGAAGCACAAGCTCTCCCAACTAACAATGCACGAGTTGTAGTCAACTTTTTAAAACGTCTTTTTGCAAGGTTTGGAACACCGAAAGCTTTAATAAGTGATCGGGGTACTCATTTCTGTAATAATCAACTTGAGAAAGTTCTTAAAAGATATGGAGTAACTCATAAAATCTCCACCGCATATCATCCACAAACAAGTGGACAAGTTGAAAATACCAGCCGAGCTTTAAAACGTATTCTAGAGAAAACCGTAGGATCAAATCTGAAGGAATGGTCCATTAAATTGGAGGATGCACTCTGGGCTTTTAGAACAGCCTACAAAACTCCAATTGGAACCACACCTTTTAGACTTGTTTATGGAAAAGCATGTCATCTTCCAGTAGAAATTGAACACAAAGCATTTTGGGCTTTGAAGACATGTAATCTTGATTTACATGAAGCCGGACGTCTACGATTAAGTCAACTAAACGAATTGGAAGAATTAAGACATGAAGCATACGAAAATTCGTTAATCTATAAAGAAAGAACGAAGAAATGGCATGATAAAAGAATCAGAAGTTCAAAAGAATTTAAAGAAGGAGACAGAGTTCTTCTTTTCAATTCACGATTCAAGCTATTTCCTAGAAAATTGAAATCAAGATGGTCTGGACCATTCATAGTCAAAAGAGTTTTCCCATACGGAACGATAGAATTGATAAATTCAAATGGGATTGAATTTAAAGTTAATGGTCACAGAGTTAAACATTACATACATGGTCCGATGGAAGTCGACAACGAAGTTAATCACAATTTCGACACCACAGCTAACTAAGTGTGGGGAGAATCAAGTCTTTAAAGGATAATATGTATTTCTGTTAGAGTTAGATTGTCTGTTTTCGTGTAAATCTCGAAAATGGAACCCGAATGGTCTTTCCCTAGCAGACCCTAAAGAACTAGTCTTCTCCCCCCATTCTGAATTTTTATTTTTATTTATTTATTTTTTTTAGGTTTTTACAAAATGAAGACTGCCTGTGAACTAAACCATGGTCTAATGCTACACGCTTTGATCACTAAACGTAATAATGACATACTCCCAAGTGAAATAGTATCAGTAATCAGAGAAAGAATGGACGGAGTTAGAAAAGAATCCAGATGCGAAGATAATAAGTTACAATTTGGTAAAGGAAAATCAAAATCCGCAGCGAAAAGAAGAGCACGACACCTAGAAAGATGTCACAAATGCGGAAAATGGTCACATGGAGGTAAATGTTCAAATAATCAAACCTATTCAAATACCGAATTTGTTACTTTATGCAGAGATGGACCGTTCATATGTTTAGAAGAAAAGACACTGAATGCGCGAGGTTACGCCTATGTAGCCATGGAAAACCAATTAAACCGACTATCTTATGAATGGGATAGATCATATAACTAAGAAATCTATTTCACAGGTATGTCTGTACAGTTTTTATTTTTATTTTTATTTTTAACCTTTTGATAATAAACGCTAATTTGTTCGCTAAAAAGTATTAAATTGGTATTAAATAAAATTAGGTTTGGCGACCGAAATTATTGATATCATTCAAAAATTTATTACATCACTGCGAAATTTAACGTTTATTCTTAAGGTATAAATATCTTTAAACAATCAACCCAAGATATTTCAAAAATTCATCATGAGTTAAATTAGGTCTTGGAACCGAAATTACTTTACCGAAAAGAGGGGCGCATATTTTTGATAATATTTGATTGATTAAAGTGGGATAAAAAGACAAAAAGATTTTTAAATTTATTTTTACCATGTTTTTAAAATTAATATTTAAATCTTAAATTAATATTGTAAACTTTGTAAAATCAATATATTTAAAATTGTAAATATTTGAAAAATTAATATAAGTTTGGTGTGAATTTATAATATGAATTTTTAAATAAAGTTTGGTGTGAATTTTTAATTTTTAAAATATGAATTTTTTTAAATTTTATGCATTTCAAATTTTAAGTTTGGTGTGAATTTTTAATAATAATTTTGAATTTTATATTTAAGTTGTGTGAATTTAAAAACAAAAATTTACTTTATCTCATTAAGTTAAGAATATGATTTTTAAAATTCGTCGTAAGTTGAAGACTAGGTCTTTGAACCGAAATTGCTTTACCCGAGGGAGGGACGAGAACTTTTATTATCATTATTTTTAATCTTATTGATTTAAAGTATGCCAAAAACATTAAAAAAAACCCAAAAATCTTAGCTTTTAAAACAATCGCTACAAAAAGACAAATTTTAAAATTTTGTCGAAGGACGGACTAGGACATCAATCCGAAACGACCTCGTCCTAAATAACAAGGGAAACAAAATTTTAAAATTAAGTACTTAATTGTTTTATAAGTTATTGATTATAAAAAAAAATACCAAACTCCGCGACTCGCGGAGTTTGGAGGGTTAATCCCCGCGAGTCGCGGGAGGACCGGATTACAGAAAAAAAAATAAGAGCTGCAACAGCTCAGTTTCACTCCCCCACCCAAAAATACTGCGAAGAACAGCGAACAAAAATCCCAAAAACCCGAAAAATACACCCCAAAATCACAATTTTTAACCGTTAATCACCAAATCTTTTGCTAAAATCATGTTGAGAAGGATGCTATCTAAGAATTACTCAAGAAAAACGGTAAATTTCTACACCTAAACACCATTTAATCCGAAATTTGGTGTTCTTGAGCAATTTTTCCCCCAATTTGATTTTGATGCTTTTTAGTATAATTATGCTTAAATTGTTTATGTATTATGCTTGTATAACCTAGATTGATGCTATTTAACATGATTAGAAGCCTTAAACTTCAAATTTTGAATAATCTAGGGTTTGTGTTCTTGAGCAAATTTGGGGCTTTTTGATATAAACAGGTTATGGCCGATTTTTGTCATGAATTGTTGCTAAATTGAGTAGTGTAACATGTCTAGGTAGTTAAATGATCCAAACTTTGAGCCTAAACATGATTTTGAGAATTAAAGTGGACTTTTTCAAGTCTAAAATTCATGAACTTGATTTTTGAAAGATAATGCCATTTGAGACTTGTTTAATTGCTAGTAATGATTATTTTGACATGTTATTTGAGTTAAATGCTTATGAACTTGGCAAACATTTTCGTATATGCTTATTTGAAAAAGTGTAGATTTGATGAAAATGTGAAAATGAGCTTAAGTTTGATATAAATTGATCATGTCATTGTGATTATTTTGATTGATGATTTTGCTGACACTAATGCATATTTGGATGCACAAAATTTGTTTTTGATGTGTTTTGCAGACTGAAAGGGGTGAATCTTCATCCCAAGCCCGCAATGCTCCTGCTGAGAATTTGGAACAACAGGAGGTGGATAACTACTACAAGCAGGATATACCTCATCCAGTCATGACCTTTTCCGATATGCACTTGGAAGAGTTGCACCCGAACCTGAGATTTGACAGACTTTGGATAGATTATCCAAAATATCAACGGGGTTTGCATACTCTTCATTCTAAGGTTGTTGAGGTACCGAGGGTCATAAAATGGGGACCCTTAGAAGCGGTAGAATTGGCCGGGCCAATTAGGGAATTACTTGTACAGAGGTATGGTAATTCTTCTTTTAATGACTGGGTACATTTATTCACCATGCGTAGACCTGTATATAAAGTATGGTGTGAAGAATTGTTATGTAGTATAGAGTTGAATGATCGGGTAGCTAGTTTAACCGATCGTTCTTTTATTAGAGTTTTGTTAGGAGGTTCGATGCGCCACATGTCTCTACTGGACATGGCTCAGGCTTTACGTATATATACGTCTGATGAGTTAGCGTCTGCCGATTGTAGATGATTGATACTAAACGGTAGAAAGATAGATGAAAATTTTGATACACACGGTGTGTGGAGTCAAATGACAAGCCATCACCGTTTCAAAGGGGGAAATTACTCTTATTTGGATATAGATAGAGCCGACTTAAGAGTGATACATAGGTTTTTAGCTAATTCGATTACACAAAGGGGTAAGAACAAGGAAAAAGTAAATGAACAGGATTTGTTTTACCATATGTGTATTCGAGACCCACAAAGCGCTGTAAGTATACCATATTGTGTGGGTTATTATTTATCAGCTATGGTTCGGGGGATGCGACCGCATAGCATAATAGGAGGTGGTATTTTTATTACTTTGATTGGTGAATATCTCGGTGTGGATATAAGTCGGGGGGGATTATTAGTAGAAGAACCAGAACCCCGCGATACTATAGGTTTAAATGTATACCATGGTGCGAAAGTTTTGAAGAGGCGAAATAACGCCGTAGTACGATACCATGGTAGACATCCACAGGTGGAGAGAAACCAACAGCAAGGTAATGTAGGAGGGGGGGAATGAGATGCAAGAAATGCAAAGGTTTATAGCTTCTCAGAAATACGAAAATGCTAGACAGAGAGCATTTGAAGATTGGCAAGTTCATCAGAACCAAATCATAGCTCATTGCCAACATATAGGTAGAAACTATATTCCTACACCGAAACCCATCTTCCCTCCTTGGTCTATAGAGATGCAGCCACCATATCCTACGTATGACCCTGCCGAAGCATTCTATAGCACCTATGGTTATGCCTGGAACCCCTATTGGTACCAATATCATCCTTAGTTTACTTATTATTTTTTTTTTTTTGTAATTTGTAATTATTGATACGTTTAATACTTTTGTTAATATTGTAATCATTTTTATAATTATCTAACTTTTATTCTTAGATTTTAATAATTTTTGAATGTGGGGTAATATACCAAACTTCAAAAATATGTATATATGTTTGCAAGTTTATCTTATGTACACAACAGGGTAAAACAACGCATTTTCAAAGACTGGCATTAAGTTCAGCAAAAGCAACTAATTTTGACGACAAGATGCAAAATATATGTGAAATAACAACAAGACGGAATGAACAAATGATGTGCACCATTTATCATTCAGCAAACAAACGCCAATATATTTGAAAACTTTGGTAAAAATTTAATCATTTTAAAAATTTAATCATTTTCACACAAATCACCCTCAATAATTTAAATTATTCCTGATTTCTTGCAAATGAGGGCATTGCAAGATCTTAAGTGTGGGAAGGGGTTAAATTCTTTCGGATTTTAAAAATTTTTACTTTATACACTTGGTTACCATTAAAAATACTAGTAAAGCAGTAGTTGTATTAGAATCTAGTGCTCTCTGATAATAAAGAACAGCCCTGGTCTTATATACTGACTACCCAATTCTAGTAAAAAATTTTCAAAATTTTCAATTAAATGAACTCAAAATCATGTTTATACATATTTATGAACGATAAAACTAGGTTTTAACACCGAAATTATTGTAACCTCGGAAAGGACATAAATTGAGAAACAAACTAAAATGTTAAAAATTCATTTAAAATGGAATAGAGGACGATAAAAAGGAAAATAAAAGCCAAGTGTGGGAAAATTTACCAAGTTATCTTAAACATATGTCACATATATCTGTAACAAATAACTGAAAATAATTTTGCTTTGGACTAAACTAAACTGTTTTACCCGATAAAAGAAAAGAAGAGATGGATCTACACGATGAATCAATTCCATCATTAAAAGGAAGTAAAGTCTTCTGAAAAAGACACGCGCTTCTTGATTTAGGTCATGAAGTTGTCGTCCAGACCAGCTGTAGGTTGACGAAAAATCTAGAAAAGTCATCACTAAAATCAGCAGGAAATCCATGGACCTCAGCATTAAACAGGGTCGCCAAGTGGTCAGATTTATCCTAACCATGAGAAGGATTTATCTCGTACAATGGGGGGCACCATGCAAATTAGCTGGATAAGACTAATGAATCAGATCCCCAGAAAAAGGATAATCTCCTTAAAGATTAAAAATCAGCTTTTAAGACTGATATTACTCAATCCTAGAGATTGACCTTAAAGATTGAGAATTCAAACTCATGGAATTCAATGATATCTAAACTCGAGCTTGAACGAGAAAATATTTTGATCAAAATTATAAACCGAATTGTTTTCTGAAAACCCATTTTCAATGCGTTCATTACCATTGAACGTAAAATCCTAGGAATTCACCTGGAATTCATTAGGTCACCTGAACTAAATCGGGTGTCAACCGTAAGAACGGTGGTTGCATAGTGGTCAAAGACAGGACCTTGTGCCATACCGAAAAATTATAAGGGTGAGCTTTACTATTGCTCCTACCAAGGATAGTAATTGCGTCCGACACGTTATAGACCATAATTAAAAGCATGTCAGGGGACATTGCCTTAACAGTTGCTTGTTCAACGCTTTCCTTTACAACCGGACGGTAGTTTACCGAAAGGTAATATACGGAACAAGTAAACTGGACGTGTTGCTTTCCAAATACAAGGTTAGCAAGTGGGTGACACAAAACCATAAGTTTTGAGCTAAAATTTTCAAATCTGAAACCCACCAAACCCACAAAAATATTTTGCAAACACCGGTAAAGGGTTATCCCGGAAAACTTATCTAGGGTAAAAACTAGATTTAATTTTTAAAAGATCAAATGTTTTCATAAAGATCCAATTTCCTTAATGGATCTAAATTTTTATAGTCATGTGGGACTGTAAACTATATCGTTACTACCATTGTTTATACCGCCGTATAGAAATCACTGATGTACAAAGTGTGAAGAATAAAGAAGTGATTCTAGTATTTCAAGACGATATTGCTTGAGGACAAGCAACGCTCAAGTGTGGGAATATTTGATAATGCTAAAAACGAACATATATTTCATAGCATTATTCCTCAAGAAAGACAAGCTTTTAGTTGCAATTGTTCTATTTACAAGTGATATTCGTTTAAATAATAAAAGGTGAAGACAAAAGACAGATTCGATGAATTGAAGACGCAAACGACCAAAAAGCTCAAAAGTACAAAAGACAATAAAAAAGGTTCCAATTATTGATAAGAAACGTCTCGAAATTACAAGAGTACAAGATTCAAAACGCAAAGTACAAGATATTAAATTGTACGCAAGGACGTTCAAAAATCCGGAACCGGGACTAGAGTCAACTCTCAACGCTCGACGCAACGGACTAAAAATTACAAGTTAACTATGTATATAAATATAATATAATATATAATTAATTATATTAATTATATATATATTATATTTATAAATAAAAACCGTCGGCAGAGAAAGACTCCAAAGTGTGAGCTGGAATTTCAAACTCCGCGACTCGCGGAGTTTGAAGGCAAAATATGCCGCGAGTCGCGGAGCCCCAAAAATCGACTTTTCCTATAAAAGCAACCGAATTCTGATCAAAAATCATAATCTTTTTCTTCCTCATTCATACGTAAAATTTATATTTATATTTATAATTTATATTTTAATTTTAATTATAATTCTAATAATAAGGGTATGTTAGCGATTATTGTAAGGGTGTAAGTCGAAATTCTGTCCGTGTAACGCTACGCTATTTTTAATCATTGTAAGTTATGTTCAAACTTTTTACATTAATGTCTCGTAGCTAAGTTATATTTATGCTTATTTAAAATGAAGTAATCATGATGTTGGGCTAATTACTAAAATTGGGTAATTGGGCTTTGTACCATAATTGGGGTTTGGACAAAAGAACGACACTTGTGGAAATTAGACTATGGGCTATTAATGGGTTTTATATTTGTTTAACTAGATGAAAGTTTGTTAATGTTAATATAAAGATTTACAATTGGGCGTCCCTATAAATTACCATATACACTCGATCGGACACGATGGGCGGGGTATTTATATGTACGAATAATCGTTCATTTAACCGGACACGGGAATGGATTAATAGCCACTAGAATAATTAAAACAGGGGTGAAATTACATTCAAGGGTAATTGGTGTAATTGTTAACAAAGTAGTAAAACCTTGGTTTACACGCAGTTGATAACCTGGTGTATTCATTAAACAAAGTATTAAAACCTTGTTACAATTCGAATCCCCAATTAGTTGGAATATTTAACTTCGGGTATAATAATAATTTGACGAGGACACTCGCACTTTATATTTATGACTGATGGACAAAAACCAGACGGACATATTAAATAATCCAGGACAAAGGACAATTAACCCATGGGCATAAAACTAAAATCAACACGTCAAACATCATGATTACGGAAGTTTAAATAAGCATAATTCTTTTATTTCATATTTAATTTCCTTTATTTTATATTTAATTGCACTTCTAATTATCGCACTTTTATTTATTGTTATTTAATCGCACTTTTAATTATCGTACTTTTTAATTATCGCAAGTTTATTTTATCGCACTTTTATTATTCGCAATTTCATTATCGTTATTTACTTTACTCTTTAATTTAAGTCTTGTATTTATTTTATATTTTACATTAGGTTTTAACTGCGACTAAAGTTTTAAAATCGACAAACCGGTCATTAAACGGTAAAAACCCCCCTTTATAATAATAATATTACTTATATATATATTTGTATTTTTATAAAAGTAAACTAATATAGCGTTAAGCTTTGTTTAAAGATTTCTCTGTGGAACGAACCGGACTTACTAAAAACTACACTACTGTACGATTAGGTACACTGCCTATAAGTGTTGTAGCAAGGTTTAAGTATATCCATTCTATAAATAAATAAATATCTTGTGTAAAATTGTATCGTATTTAATAGTTTTTCCTAGTAAAATATAAACTATTTCGTATACCTTAGCTTTGACATCAAAAAACTAGAGACAGTTTTTTTTACGTCAATGATAAACGACGATTTTGAAAGTGGGTCAGTTAAATGGTTTTCTTATGGTGATGTCATTTTGGCTTCGAATAACTTTTCTGATGATCGAAAGTTGGGTGAAGGAGGATTCGAGTTTGTTTACAAGGGTTTCTTACCATTAAGAGTGAAAACAATGTGTAGTCGACCAACACTATAGAAGTAGTCGATCAACTCCTCATTAATGTTTGGAAGACTATGTAGTCAACCATCATTGTGTAGTGGTCGACCAACTCCTCTTTAATGTTTGGTAGACTATGTAGTCGACCATCATATTGAAGTGGTCGACCAACTCCTCTTTAATGTTTGGTAAACTATGTCGTCAACTATTATTCTGAAGTGATTTACCAAAATATGATGGTCGACTCAATTATGTATATTGTCACTTTTTTTGAAAAAGTGTATATTGAATATTTTGAAAGTATTTTTGTCAATTTGCTTTAAAATTAGTGCATAGAAAAAGTCAAGGAAGCCACCCTACATAATAAAATAACCCTGCATAATAAAATAACGATAACAACGATAGAGTCAAAGTATGCTTTCCATTTCTATTTAGGACATGCTAATACGTGCATTTCACGGGATAAAACTATTAATATCCCCTTAATTTAGATGTATTTCAAAATTAAAAATTAATTAAAGTTAAAATTTAAGATCGCATGCAAGTTTTTATACTAATACTTTATGACAATGTCATACGTGAAAGAGAAATGTAAAAATCGTTTGATAAATACAAATAAAGATATACTCCGTAAAAACTTCACAATTTACGTATTTCTTATTTCTTATATTAAGAAAAAGATAGTCCAGCAATTATTAATGATTGGATAGGACATAAATGATTTGGTGGTATGCTTAAAAATTACTAAACATAATTTCAAATGTATTATATAAACCTTTACGCAATACCTTCAACTCATTACACTTTCGCTTTTGGTTATTAAATTCATTGTAATCATGCTTCTCCATTACGTACTTATATTATGCCTCTTCTCTTCCTTTTTACCATTTCACAATTTAAATGCAAGAAATCATATCAAACAACACTATTGTTATTGAATACACTTTAAGGTTGAGAAAATAAAAGAACTTACGAAATTGATCTTTTAACTGTAGAGCACCATATATAATATGTGTCATGCATTACAAACCGTAGTTGATAGTGTTATGACATTACGACACAATAAATAAACTATAGTTGAGAATATAAATATATAAATATAAATAGAAATAATAATAAAAAATAAGAAAGCAGTTTAAATAAACACCACCATGTGTTGAGGTATGAAGGTCACCTTTCCGATCCATGTAACACATCATCATGTGTATTAAATAAACACCTGAACAGTGAAATATTTTCTTAAATTAAAATTAAATAAACATCCATCCCAATGGGAATGAAAAAAAAAAGTGGAGGAAAATAAAAAGAAAAGAGAAGAAAAGTAGATGCCCAAAACGTCGCAGCATTGCCCCACAAAAACATAAATCATATCATATCTATAGTTTCTATTACATTGCTAAAATGATGATGTCATTATTAGACTAATTTCTTTGTTAAGAAAAAATTAAAAAGAAAAAGAAAAAAATCTAAGCATGGCGGATGATGTCATTAATCAAAATAATTTTGAATTAAAATTAAATCTTATTAATTAATTATTATTATTAAATCTTATTAATAATTATTTTAATTATTAAAATTAAATAGTTAAATTATTTTAATTACTTATTTTGAATTGAGTACGAGAAGGTATAAAAGTTAGGCAGAATGAAACCAATTCTACATTTATATTTTGATTTACACTTTTAAATAAAATAACAATCAATATTATCTCTTATGATTGGATGTGGATTGTTAAATATGCATTTTAGGTGTTTGATGAAATGTTCAGCTGACGAGTTTCTTAGTTGAATTATGTGGTTCCACGTGTTATAAAACTAAATAACTTTAGCATTTACGTTCACTTAATACCTATCATTAAACTGTTTCGTTTAAACAAACCCGTGATTTCACGGGTCATTTCACTAGTAGTACTACTAAAACCTTAGGGAGTTGATCCGTACACCACCTTGTTTTTGCCATACACCACCAAAATAATTATTTGGACATTTCTACCATTCCTTTGAGAAGTTAAGGGGAGTTGGTGGTGAACAAAAGGAAGGGTAAAAATGTCCAAATAATAATTGTTTTGGTGGCGTATGGCAAAAATAAGATGGTGTACGGATCACCTCTCAAAACCTTAGCCACATTCAATCATTCCTAACTTTAACAGACATTTTCACTGCCACATCAGCTCCACGTCACCACAAACACTTTAACATTCCTTTCACATACCTTTCACTAAACACTCACAATCATAACTTCACCACCCCACTTTACCCATTTTATATTATTACTAGATTTATGAGCCCGTGCGTTGCACGGGTACTCATCCGAAAATTTTATATAGTATATTGCAAATGTATATGAAATAACGATATTATATGGTTTTAGAGCTCGTGCATTGCACAGGTTGGTACCAGACCGTGCAAAAACCATTATATATATCATTTTAGTATGTACATAGCGATAATAATAAAAATTTATGAAAATATAAAAAATAATCAATGGCACAAATCATATATTACAATAAAACACATTAATCTGTTGCATAAAATTCAAAAAAACACACCTAAAGTTTAAAAAAACACACCTAAAGTTATGAGCCCGATTAAACAGTATTAGAAAACATTCATATCGAGACCGATTAAGTGTAGGAAAAAATTACAAATTTACAATAGATCTAAAATGTCATACGTGGTACAAAAATTTCGCCAGGTAGACATGTACTTGGTTCAGGTAGACACACCACAAGTATGTTCTTTTAGGGTACTCGAGAAGCACTCATTCAAACGTTGATCTTCCTCTATAAGGAACGCCAATCCGACAGAGATTGAATTCTGCAATGATTGAAACATTATTTAGATTGCTGTGACATGCAATCTGCATATCTGCATATATAGATTAAAGGAGCCCGTGCATTAGCAAGTTTTAGCAATGATAAAATAGTATTCGAAGACGTTGTATTGGCAATGATAAAATTACAATGACGGAATCGTTCATTACTGATAGTATTTATCAAAATTGAAGTAAATTGTATTTACCAAGAATTAACTTGTACTCCTACATAAAGTTTATCCAAAGAGACCAGCATAAGTCTAGACAATTTAATAAAAGTACAATTTCTACATATACATACTAAGTAGTAATATCCAAACTTACATCAATAAGTTATTTAAATTGTAAATTAATCATCCAAGAACACTTGAAAAGCCAATTTGCTATCTTGAAAGCCTATTGAAAGGCATTTTCAAATGGTTTAGAGACAATAGGAGCCTTTGCTAGTAAACAAACAGGTTCTTTGTCTTTAGATTAAGCAAGAGAAAGAGAGAAAGATAGAAGAATAACATGTGTTGTTTGCTTACATTCATAATGATGATAGTTGAATAAACGTACCTTTTCGTGCAAGCTGGCCATCCAGCCAATCTGTAATAGCTATAGCAATGAAGATGCTTATGGTAGCAGCTGTCCGAAGCCAACTATTCATATAAATAGCTAAAAGAAATCAGAAAAAAATAATATTATCATTATCAAATGGACAACACATGCAACAGAAATCATGCAACCATCAAGTAGATTATGGAGTGGTAAAAACAAACAGCAATATCATGTTCTTTCTTATTCATTCAGTCTCATCCTGTAGAGTTTTGGTTTTTAACCCCTTAAATAATATAAAAGCGCGATCAAAAGGAAAATAACTTATTTTAAATAAGTGAATACTTATGCATAATTCAGGAAAATAAGTGCCACATGTTATTAGCATAGTCGAACACGGATAAATTGGTATACATAGATTAGTAGTTAAACTCTAATTATGTCATGGTATTCATTTAAAGAAATATGCTACTGATTGCAGATAATTTATTTTGAAGATAACTGCATATTTAAGTAACTAAAGAAGGGCATATGTTGTTAACATTTACCATGGTCACGGGGTTAATAGTTTGGCCGTTTAAATCTGAGCTGGACTACTCAGATTCCTCTGTTTATCCTGTAGTGACCCGAACTTTTCCATGTTTATATATATTAATTGAGATTGATATTTACATGATGAAATTTTTCCAACATGTTAAGCAATCAAACTTGTTAAGACTTGATTAATTGAAATATGTTTCATATAGACAATTGACCACCCAAGTTGACCGGCGATTCACGAACGTTAAAACTTGTAAAAACGACATGACGATATATATATGGATATACATATGGTTAACATGAGATTATGATAAGTAAGTATCTCCATAAGTATATTAACAATGAGTTATATACATATAAACAAGACTACTAACTTAAGGATTTCGAAACGAGACATATATGTAACAATTATCGTTGTAACGATATTTAAATGTATATATATCATATTAAGATATATTAATATATCATAATATCATGATAGTATAATAATTTAACATCTCATTAGATATAATAAACAATGGGTTAACAACATTAATTGAGATCGTTAACTTAAAGGTTTCAAAACAACACTTACATGTAACGACTAACGATGACTTAACGACTCAGTTAAAATGTATATACATGTAGTGTATTTAGATGTATTAAAATACTTTTGGAAGACTTCAAGACATATATCAAAACACTCATACTTAACGAAAATGGTTACAGTTACTTTCCCATTCTTTTCTTTCATCAAGAATTCTAGTCGTATTCTTACCCGTATTATACACAGCTTCAAAACGTACTTACTATGGGTATATACCAATAGGAACTAGCATGGGATTCCACTCTTGATTATATCATGTATGACTAATCAATTTTAACTTCTACCATGAGCTAGTCAACTAACTAGAAATCCTTTTAACCCCACTCACCACTCACCAATTACCACTCATCATTCACTCCATTTCACTTCCAATTCTCTTTCTAATTCTCTCTCAACACACACACACACACACACACTATTATGAACGTATTTTTCCAGTAGTTAATCATCATCTTCATCAAAAATCACTTCAATAATCAAGCTATAATCATCATAGGAAGAACACTTCAAGAACACTTCAAAAATCCCTTCAAGTTTACTAATTTACTTCCAAGCTTTCTAATCCATTCCAAGTAATCATCTAAGATCAAGAAACCTTTATTATATACAGTAGGTTATCTTTCTTATTCAAGGTAATATTCATATTCAAACTTTGATTCAATTTCTATAACTATAAACTATCTTAATTCGAGTAAAAATCTTACTTGAACTTGTTTTTGTGTCATGATCCTACTTCAAGAACTTTCAAGCCATCCAAGATTCTTTGAAGCTAGATCATTTCTTGTCACTTCCAGTAGGTTTACCTACTAAACTTGAGGTAGTAATGATGTTCATAACATCATTCGATTCATATATATAAAACTATCTTATTCGAAGATTTAAACTCGTAATCACTAGAACATAGTTTAGTTAATTCTAAACTTGTTCGCAAACAAAAGTTAATCCTTCTAACTTGACTTTTAAAATTAACTAAACACATGTTCTATATCTATATGATATGCTAACTTAATGATTTAAAACCTGGAAACACGAAAAACACCGTAAAACCGGATTTACGCCGTCGTAGTAACACCGCGGGCTGTTTTAGGTTAGTTAATTAAAAACTATGATAAACTTTGATTTAAAAGTTGTTATTCTGAGAAAATGATTTTTATTATGAACATGAAACTATATCCAAAAATTATGGTTAGCCTCAAAGTGGAAGTATGTTTTCTAAAATGGTCATCTAGACGTCGTTCTTTCGACTGAAATGACTACCTTTACAAAAACGACTTGTAACTTATTTTTCCGACTATAAACCTATACTTTTTCTGTTTAGATTCATAAAATAGAGTTCAATATGAAACCATAGCAATTTGATTCACTCAAAACGGATTTAAAATGAAGAAGTTATGGGTAAAACAAGATTGGATAATTTTTCTCATTTTAGCTACGTGAAAATTGGTAACAAATATATTCTAACCATAACTTAATCAACTTGTATTGTATATTATGTAATCTTGAGATACCATAGACACGTATACAATGTTTCGACCTATCATGTCGACACATCTATATATATTTCGGAACAACCATAGACACTCTATATGTGAATGTTGGAGTTAGCTATACAGGGTTGAGGTTGATTCCAAAATATGTATAGTTTGAGTTGTGATCAATAATGAGATACGTATACACTGGGTCGTGGATTGATTCAAGATAATATTTATCGATTTATTTCTGTATATCTAACTGTGGACAACTAGTTGTAGGTTACTAACGAGGACAGCTGACTTAATAAATTTAAAACATCAAAATATATTAAAAGTGTTGTAAATATATTTTGAACATACTTTGATATATATGTATATATTGTTATAGGTTCGTGAATCAACCAGTGGCCAAGTCTTACTTCCCGACGAAGTAAAAATCTGTGAAAGTGAGTTATAGTCCCACTTTTAAAATCTAATATTTTTGGGATGAGAATACATGCAGGTTTTATAAATGATTTACAAAATAGACACAAGTACGTGAAACTACATTCTATGGTTGAATTATCGAAATCGAATATGCCCCTTTTTATTAAGTCTGGTAATCTAAGAATTAGGGAACATACACCCTAATTGACGCGAATCCTAAAGATAGAACTATTGGGCCTAACAAACCCCATCCAAAGTACCGGATGCTTTAGTACTTCGAAATTTATATCATATCCGAAGGGTGTCCCGGAATGATGGGGATATTCTTATATATGCATCTTGTTAATGTCGGTTACCAGGTGTTCACCATATGAATGATTTTTATCTCTATGTATGGGATGTGTATTGAAATATGAAATCTTGTGGTCTATTGTTACGATTTGATATATATAGGTTAAACCTATAACTCACCAACATTTTTGTTGACGTTTTAAGCATGTTTATTCTCAGGTGATTATTAAGAGCTTCCGCTGTCGCATACTTAAATAAGGACGAGATTTGGAGTCCATGCTTGTATGATATTGTGTAAAAACTGCATTCAAGAAACTTATTTTGTTGTAACATATTTGTATTGTAAACCATTATGTAATGGTCGTGTGTAAACAGGATATTTTAGATTATCATTATTTGATAATCTACGTAAAGCTTTTTAAACCTTTATTGATGAAATAAAGGTTATGGTTTGTTTTAAAATGAATGCAGTCTTTGAAAAACGTCTCATATAGAGGTCAAAACCTCGCAACGAAATCAATTAATATGGAACGTTTTTAATCAATAAGAACGGGACATTTCAGTTGGTATCAGAGCGTTGGTCTTAGAGAACCAGAATTTTGCATTAGTGTGTCTTATCTAGTTTGTTAGGATGCATTAGTGAGTCTGGACTTGACCGTGTTTACTTGAAAAATGATTGCTTAACAAATTTTGTTGGAAACTATATATTTTTAACATGTGAATATTATGTGATATATTAATCTCTTAACGCGTTTGATATTATGTGATAGATGTCTACCTCTAGAACAAGTCCCATTGACTCACCTAATAATAATGAAGAGTCAAATATAATTTGGAATGATTCGTGGACTGATTCACAAGTTCCCGAAGAGGAACCGGAAGAAGAGTCGGAACCGGAAGAAGAATCGGAACCAGAAGAAGAATCGGAACCGGATGAAGAAATAGAACCGGTGGGGGAAATAATAAAACGGTTAAGTAAAAGAAAATCCTCAACCAACCGACCAAGGTTAATTATGGTCAATGGTGTTTCCGCCAAGGAAGCAAAATATTGGGAGGATTACCAATTCTCCGATGAATCGGATTCCGACGAGAATTCCGATGATGTTATAGAAATTACCCCAACTGAATTTAAAAAGGCAAAAGAAAATAATAAGGGAAAGGGCATAAAAATAGAGAAATCTAATTCCAACCCCGATGAACTTTATATGTATCGTCAACCCCCGAAGTCCTTAAGTTGTAACAATGACCCGGGAACCTCTAAACCACCAGGTTTTTCTAAACCAATGTGGATAACGACGGCTCGTATTAGGGGTACATCATATATCCCTAGAAACTTGGCAAAACGAACCAAAACCGAAGAAGAAGAAACAAGCGAGTCGGAATAAGATAGTTGTATTCGTGTGGTGTAATATAAGTAATATAGTGTGCTTATGCTTTATGATATATGTAAAAATTGCTTGTATTAATAAGTATTTTTTTTTTATGAATCTAACTCTTGTCTATTTTACAGTATAAAAACACAAAATGGATAGACAACCCAATATTTTAAGAGACCTACCCGGAGACATGATTGATGAAATCTTATCTAGAGTCGGTCAGAATTCTTCGGCACAACTATTTAAGGCGAGATCAGTTTGTAAGACATTCAAAGAACATTCCAAGAATGCCTTGGTTTATAAAAAGCTTTCGTTCGAAAGATGGGGGATATCACATTGGAAAATCCATAAGTTACGATGTGTTTACTTTGACGCATATATTGCGGGGAACCCAAATGCTATTTTACGCAATGGGTTAAGAAATTATTTTGACTCAATATATCCGAATATTGGACTTCGTGATTTAGAAAAAGTGGCTAACATGCATCATAAAGAAGCATGTTATGCTTACGGATTAGTAATGTTCACTTCTCACCAAAGTGAGAACAAGAACATCGGGCTACAACTATTAAACAAAACGTTCCCACAAGTGACGGAGTCGGTAATTGGGGTAAGAAATGAGGTTTTTAGATTGTTACGGGACTGTTGGACATTACGTAACCCTCGTCCCTTTGACGACGTTACAACACGCTGTCTTATCAACGGCCATAACGGTTATGTTCCACAAGACCAAGGATGGGAAGTAATCCTAGTAAAACCAGAATGCATGACTTGTTTCTGGACGTATGAATTACGTGTCTTTATTGCCTTTGCTGAACGACATGTGTACTAGCTAGAATTATCTTCACAACCATCTTGTATCAAATTTATCGTGTGCTATATTTCATGCTATATGTAAAATAAGCGGTATTGTAAGTTTGTAAAATATTGTGTAAAAGTTTGAACGCGAAATATTATTATAATCAGTTTTTCATATAGAATTGTAGTAGTTGAATTGTATATTAGCTACTAAGTATGAACTTAACGGGTAGGTACTACCCGAATTTAAACTTATAAAACGCTAATATGAAGAAAAAGCTTTTATAAATGAGTTCATATTATGCTACGAAATACTATTAACTACTCTTAATATTCTGTATGATTAACTTGTTCCATTTGACTATTTTGAAGGAAATGGCACCGACTACTCGACACACCGTGAATATGAATGAAGAGGAATTCTGTACTTTTCTAGCTTCAAACATAGCCGCAGTACAGGCTGCGCTACATACCAACAATAACCTTGGATCTAGCAGTACAGGAAATCGTGTAGGATGCACCTAAAAAGAATTCACTGCCTGCAAACCTTTGGAATTTGATGGAACCGAAGGACCGATCGGATTGAAACGGTGGACCGAGAAGGTCGAATCGGTGTTTGCCATAAGTAAGTGTACTGAAGAGGACAAAGTGAAGTACGCTACGCATACCTTCACAGGTTCTGCGTTAATATGGTGGAATACCTATCTAGAGCAAGTGGGACAAGACGATGCGTACGCACTACCGTGGTCAGTATTCAAGCACTTGATGAACGAGAAGTACCGTCCCAGAACTGAGGTCAATAAGCTCAAGACAGAACTTAGAGGGTTACGAACCCAAGGATTTGATATTACCACGTACGAAAGACGATTCACAGAATTATGCCTATTGTGTCCGGGAGCATTCGAAGATGAGGAAGAGAAGATCGACGCGTTTGTGAAAGGATTACCGGAAAGAATCCAAGAAGATATAAGTTCACACGAGCCCGCCTCCATACAACAGGCATGTAGAATGGCTCACAAACTAGTGAACCAGATTGAAGAAAGAATTAAAGAACAGACTGCTGAAGAGGCCAATGTGAAGCAAGTCAAAAGAAAGTGGGAGGAAAACGGTGATAAGAATCACCAATACAACAACAACAGCAATTACAACAATAATCGCAACAATTATCCCAACAATCGCAACATCAATCGCAACTACAACAAACGGCCCAACAACAACAACAACAACAACAACAACAATAACAACAACAACAGCAGCAACTACAACAATCATCCCAACAACAATAATAACCGCAACAAAAACAACAATCAGAAGCAGCTATGCCAAAGGTGTGAAAAGTATCACTCGGGGTTCTGCACCAAATTTTGCAACAAGTGTAAAAGAAATGGTCATAGCGCGGCGAAGTGTGAGGTCTACGGACCAGGGGTTAATAGAACGAAAGGAACAAATGGTGTCGGAATGAGTAATGGCGGAGGAAGTAGCGTCGGAGCAAGTTATGCCAATGTAGTTTGTTATAAATGTGGAAAACCGGGCCACATTATTAGAAATTGCCCGAACCAGGAGAACACGAATGGACAAGGCCGAGGAAGAGTTTTCAATATTAATGCGGCAGAGGCACAGGAAGACCCAGAGCTTGTTACGGGTACGTTTCTTATTGACAATAAATCTGCTTACGTTTTATTTGATTCGGGTGCGGATAGAAGCTATATGAGTAGAGATTTTTGTGCTAAATTAAGTTGTCCATTGACGCCTTTGGATAGTAAATTTTTACTCGAATTAGCAAATGGTAAATTAATTTCAGTAGATAATATATGTCGGAATCGAGAAATTAAACTGGTTAGCGAAACATTTAAGATTGATTTGATACATGTAGAGTTAGGGAGTTTTGATGTGATAATCGGTATGGACTGGTTGAAAGAAGTGAAAGCAGAGATCGTTTGTTACAAAAATGCAATTCGCATTATACGAGAAAAAGGAAAACCCTTAATGGAGTACGGAGAAAAGGGCAACACGAAGCTACATCTTATTAGTAATTTGAAGGCACAAAAACTAATAAGAAAAGGTTGCTATGCTGTTCTAGCACACGTCGAAAAAGTACAAACTGAAGAAAAGAGCATCAATGATGTTCCCATTGCAAAAGAATTTCCCGATGTATTTCCGAAAGAATTACCGGGATTACCCCCACATCGATCCGTTGAATTTCAAATAGATCTTGTACCAGGAGCTGCACCAATAGCTCGTGCTCCTTACAGACTCGCACCCAGCGAGATGAAAGAACTGCAAAGCCAATTACAAGAACTTTTAGAGCGTGGTTTCATTCGACCAAGCACATCACCGTGGGGAGCTCCTGTTTTGTTTGTCAAGAAGAAAGATGGTACATTCAGGTTGTGTATCGACTACGGAGAGTTGAACAAACTTACCATCAAGAACCGCTACCCACTACCGAGAATCGACGACTTATTTGATCAACTACAAGGCTCGTCTGTTTATTCAAAGATTGACTTACGTTCCGGGTATCATCAAATGCGGGTGAAAGAAGATGATATTCCAAAGACTGCTTTCAGAACACGTTACGGTCATTACAAGTTTATGGTCATGCCGTTTGGTTTAACTAATGCACCAACTGTGTTCATGGACCTTATGAACCGAGTGTGTGGACCATACCTTGACAAGTTTGTCATTGTTTTCATTGATGACATACTTATTTACTCAAAGAATGACCAAGAACACGGTGAACATTTGAGAAAGGTGTTAGAAGTATTGAGGAAGGAAGAATTGTACGCTAAGTTTTCAAAGTGTGCATTTTGGTTGGAAGAAGTTCAATTCCTCGGTCACATAGTGAACAAAGAAGGTATTAAGGTGGATCCGGCAAAGATAGAAACTGTTGAAAAGTGGGAAACCCCGAAAACTCCGAAACACATACGCCAGTTTTTAGGACTAGCTGGTTACTACAGAAGGTTCATCCAAGACTTTTCCAGAATAGCAAAACCCTTGACTGCATTAACGCATAAAGGGAAGAAATTTGAATGGAATGATGAACAAGAGAAAGCGTTTCAGTTATTGAAGAAAAAGCTAACTACGGCACCTATATTGTCATTGCCTGAAGGGAATGATGATTTTGTGATTTATTGTGATGCATCAAAGCAAGGTCTCGGTTGTGTATTAATGCAACGAACGAAGGTGATTGCTTATGCGTCTAGACAATTGAAGATTCACGAACAAAATTATACGATGCATGATTTGGAATTAGGCGCGGTTGTTTTTGCATTAAAGACTTGGAGGCACTACTTATATGGGGTCAAAAGTATTATATATACCGACCACAAAAGTCTTCAACACATATTTAATCAGAAACAACTGAATATGAGGCAGCGTAGGTGGATTGAATTATTGAATGATTACGACTTTGAGATTCGTTACCACCCGGGGAAGGCAAATGTGGTAGCCGATGCCTTGAGCAGGAAGGACAAAGAACCCATTCGAGTAAAATCTATGAATATAATGATTCATAATAACATTACTACTTAAATAAAGGAGGCACAACAAGGAGTTTTAAAAGAGGGAAATTTAAAGGATGAAATACCCAAAGGATCGGATAAGCATCTTAATATTCGGGAAGACGGAACCCGGTATAGGGCTGAAAGGATTTGGGTACCAAAATTTGGAGATATGAGAGAAATGGTACTTAGAGAAGCTCATAAAACCAGATACTCAATACATCCTGGAACGGGGAAGATGTACAAGGATCTCAAGAAACATTTTTGGTGGCCGGGTATGAAAGCCGATGTTGCTAAATATGTAGGAGAATGTTTGACGTGTTCTAAGGTCAAAGCTGAGCATCAGAAACCATCAGGTCTACTTCAACAACCCGAAATCCCGGAATGGAAATGGGAAAACATTACCATGGATTTCATCACTAAATTGCCAAGGACTGCAAGTGGTTTTGATACTATTTGGGTAATAGTTGATCGTCTCACCAAATCAGCACACTTCCTACCAATAAGAGAAGATGACAAGATGGAGAAGTTAGCACGACTGTATTTGAAGGAAGTCGTCTCCAGACATGGAATACCAATCTCTATTATCTCTGATAGGGATGGCAGATTTATTTCAAGATTCTGGCAGACATTACAGCAAGCATTAGGAACTCGTCTAGACATGAGTACTGCCTATCATCCACAAACTGATGGGCAGAGCGAAAGGACGATACAAACGCTTGAAGACATGCTACGAGCATGTGTTATTGATTTCGGAAACAGTTGGGATCGACATCTACCGTTAGCAGAATTTTCCTACAACAACAGCTACCATTCAAGCATTGAGATGGCGCCGTTTGAAGCACTTTATGGTAGAAAGTGCAGGTCTCCGATTTGTTGGAGTGAAGTGGGGGATAGACAGATTACGGGTCCAGAGATTATACAAGAAACTACCGAGAAGATCATCCAAATTCAACAACGGTTGAAAACCGCCCAAAGTCGACAAAAGAGCTACGCTGACATTAAAAGAAAAGATATAGAATTTGAAATTGGAGAGATGGTCATGCTTAAAGTTGCACCTTGGAAAGGCGTTGTTCGATTTGGTAAACGAGGGAAATTAAATCCAAGGTATATTGGACCATTCAAGATTATTGATCGTGTCGGACCAGTAGCTTACCGACTTGAGTTACCTCAACAACTCGCGGCTGTACATAACACTTTCCACGTCTCGAATTTGAAGAAATGTTTTGCTAAAGAAGATCTCACTATTCCGTTAGATGAAATCCAAATCAACGAAAAACTTCAATTCATCGAAGAACCCGTCGAAATAATGGATCGTGAGGTTAAAAGACTTAAGCAAAACAAGATACCAATTGTTAAGGTTTGATGGAATGCTCGTAGAGGACCCGAGTTCACCTGGGAGCGTGAAGATCAGATGAAGAAGAAATACCCGCATCTATGTCCAGAAGATTCGTCAACACCTTCAACAGCTTAAAATTTTGGGACGAAATTTATTTAACGGGTAGGTACTGTAGTGAAATTTACATGATTAAATGTTTCCAACATGTTAAGCAATCAAACTTGTTAAGACTTGATTAATTGAAATATGTTTCATATAGACAATTGACCACCCAAGTTGACCGAAGATTCACGAACGTTAAAACTTGTAAAAACGACATGACGATATATATATGGATATACATATGGTTAACATGAGATTATGATAAGTAAGTATCTCCATAAGTATATTAACAATGAGTTATATACATATAAACAAGACTACTAACTTAAGGATTTCGAAACGAGACATATATGTAACAATTATCGTTGTAACGACATTTAAATGTATATATATCATATTAAGATATATTAATATATCATAATATCATGATAGTATAATAATTTAACATCTCATTAGATATAATAAACAATGGGTTAACAACATTAATTGAGATCGTTAACTTAAAGGTTTCAAAACAATACTTACATGTAACGACTAACGATGACTTAACGACTCAGTTAAAATGTATATACATGTAGTGTATTTAGATGTATTAAAATACTTTTGGAAGACTTCAAGACATATATCAAAACACTCATACTTAACGAAAATGGTTACACTTACTTTCCCATTCTTTTCTTTCATCAAGAATTCTAGTCGTATTCTTACCCGTATTATACACAGCTTCAAAACGTACTTACTATGGGTATATGCCAATAGGAACTAGCATGGGATTCCACTCTTGATTATTTCATGTATGACTAATCAATTTTAACTTCTACCATGAGCTAGTCAACTAACTAGAACTCCTTTTAACCCCACTCACCACTCACCAATTACCACTCATCATTCACTCCATTTCACTTCCAATTCTCTTTCTAATTCTCTCTCAACACACACACACACTATTATGAACATATTTTTCCAGTAGTTAATCATCATCTTCATCAAAAATCACTTCAATAATCAAGCTATAATCATCATAGGAAGAACACTTCAAGAACACTTCAAAAATCCCTTCAAGTTTACTAATTTACTTCCAAGCTTTCTAATCCATTCCAAGTAATCATCTAAGATCAAGAAACCTTTGTTATATACAGTAGGTTATCTTTCTTATTCAAGGTAATATTCATATTCAAACTTTGATTCAATTTCTATAACTATAAACTATCTTAATTCGAGTAAAAATCTTACTTGAACTTGTTTTTGTGTCATGATCCTACTTCAAGAACTTTCAAGCCATCCAAGATCCTTTGAAGCTAGATCATTTTTTGTCACTTCCAGTAGGTTTACCTACTAAACTTGAGGTAGTAATGATGTTCATAACATCATTCGATTCATATATATAAAACTATCTTATTCGAAGGTTTAAACTCGTAATCACTAGAACATAGTTTAGTTAATTCTAAACTTGTTCGCAAACAAAAGTTAATCCTTCTAACTTGACTTTTAAAATTAACTAAACACATGTTCTATATCTATATGATATGCTAACTTAATGATTTAAAACCTGGAAACACGAAAAACACCGTAAAACCGGATTTACGCCGTCGTAGTAACACCGCGGGCTGTTTTGGGTTAGTTAATTAAAAACTATGATAAACTTTGATTCAAAAGTTGTTATTCTGAGAAAATGATTTCTATTATGAACATGAAACTATATCTAAAAATTATGGTTAAACTCAAAGTGGAAGTATGTTTTCTAAAATGGTTATCTAGACGTCGTTCTTTCGACTGAAATGACCACCTTTACAAAAACGACTTGTAACTTATTTTTCCGACTATAAACCTATACTTTTTCTGTTTAGATTCATAAAATAGAGTTCAATATGAAACCATAGCAATTTGATTCACTCAAAACGGATTTAAAATGAAGAAGTTATGGGTAAAACAAGATTGGATAATTTTTCTCATTTTAGCTACGTGAAAATTGGTAACAAATCTATTCTAACCATAACTTAATCAAATTGTATTGTATATTATGTAATGTTGAGATACCATAGACACGTATACAATGTTTCGACCTATCATGTCGACACCTCTATATATATTTCGGAACAACCATAGACACTCTATATGTGAATGTTGGAGTTAGCTATACAGGGTTGAGGTTGATTCCAAAATATGTATAGTTTGAGTTGTGATCAATACTGAGATACGTATACACTGGGTCGTGGATTGATTCAAGATAATATTTATCGATTTATTTCTGTATATCTAACTGTGGACAACTAGTTGTAGGTTACTAACGAGGACAGCTGACTTAATAAACTTAAAATATCAAAATATATTAAAAGTGTTGTAAATATATTTTGAACATACTTTGATATATATGTATATATTGTTATAGGTTCGTGAATCAACCAGTGGCCAAGTCTTACTTCCCGACGAAGTAAAAATCTGTGAAAGTGAGTTATAGTCTCACTTTTAAAATCTAATATTTTTGGGATGAGAATACATGCAGGTTTTATAAATGATTTACAAAATAGACACAAGTACGTGAAACTACATTCTATGGTTGAATTATCGAAATCGAATATGCCCCTTTTTATTAAGTCTGGTAATCTAAGAATTAGGGAACAGACACCCTAATTGACGCGAATCCTAAAGATAGATCTATTGGGCCTAACAAACCCCATCCAAAGTACCGGATGCTTTAGTACTTCGAAATTTATATCATATCCGAAGGGTGTCCCGGAATGATGGGGATATTCTTATATATGCATCTTGTTAATGTCGGTTACCAGGTGTTCACCATATGAATGATTTTTATCTCTATGTATGGGATGTGTATTGAAATATGAAATCTTGTGGTCTATTGTTACGATTTGATATATATAGGTTAAACCTATAACTCACCAACATTTTTGTTGACGTTTTAAGTATGTTTATTCTCAGGTGATTATTAAGAGCTTCCGCTGTCGCATACTTAAATAAGGACGAGATTTGGAGTCCATGCTTGTATGATATTGTGTAAAAACTGTATTCAAGAAACTTATTTTGTTGTAACATATTTGTATTGTAAACCATTATGTAATGGTCGTGTGTAAACAGGATATTTTAGATTATCATTATTTGATAATCTACGTAAAGCTTTTTAAACCTTTATTGATGAAATAAAGGTTATGGTTTGTTTTAAAATGAATGCAGTCTTTGAAAAACGTCTCATATAGAGGTCAAAACCTCTCAACGAAATCAATTAATATGGAACGTTTTTAATCAATAAGAACGGGACATTTCATATCCAACCTATCTATCTTGCCGGTTGCCACCAATGATCTTTTCATAGTAGGATGAGATCAAGAAGAGCAACATGAGTCGTAGACTTCGCGCGCCCATATTCAGGTTGGTTCACTAAGCCGCTCGTTTCTACTAACCCGCTGCCCGTTGTTGTTGGTCAGCTTTCCAACAACACATTGATGCCGAAAGAAGATGTGGCACTGTAAACATATTCATATACATAATGGGTCAAACTGACAAAAGGCTATTAAAATGTTAACTAAATTGATTAATATTGGTCAACCAATTTAAACATATTTCTAAAATGATAAGAGGTCAGATTGACCATATTCATATACAATATGGAGTATGTGGGTAACCAATATTAACCATATTCATATAAAGAATGTGGCAATTATTTTTTCTATGAAGGAAAGAGGTCGTTAGTCTAAAAGAAAGACAATGCTAGACTTTTTGAATACCCAAAAGCATGTCATAAAATACCCCAAACCTGAAATTATCGAGTTGGTAAAAATACCCAAAAGCAGGCCATAACTAATCACTGGATTAACAAAATCTAACAAATTGATGAACAACCTTTCAAAAAAACAAAAAATATTTGATGAACTAACAAAAATACTTAAATATTGTTAACATGATATATTCCTTCTATTAACAAATTTACATCAACCACCACTACTATTGATCATACTGCACATATATCTAACTAATAGTAACGCGTCAAAACATTTTGGGTTCAAATGGGACAAACGGGTCAAATTTTGAAATAGGTCCAAACGGGTCAGATTTTAAAATAGATCCAAACGGGGTCAGGTCAGGTTGGGTAATGGATCGAAATGGGTCATAGGTCAAATGGGTTCAAACGGGTCATACTTTCACAAACCGACAAAGTTGCCTAAAATGGCTCAAATCTGTTCAAGCTTCCTCCTCGGTACTGATTAGATAAACAATCAAAAATATTATCACTGATAGCTTCATAAATGTAGAGTAGTACAATAACCTTTGTCTCTACAAAATAAATCATGACAGGTTAAACATCATAGTGGCCAAACGAATCAAATAAAATGTTTTTCATACCTTGGACTTAGTAATTTTTTTACTCGCAACCGTTATGCAATTTTAGATATTATAACCGCCTGATGACCCCATTTAAGTTCTCAATCGTTGATAGGATACCTTTGTGTAAATAAACCTTTATCACATTCAACCTGCATAAACAACTTTATAAGTTGTAAGTCAAAAAAGAGCTGCTTGTATATTTATTTTGAGATGCAAGGAGTATCATATCCTTACCAATCTATATATTAGCACCTTCCTGTAAACGATCCTTGAAATCTCCTACCAAGTGATTCCAAGCACCTTGGTTGCACTTTACCATTGCTTTAGTCTTAAAACTTAAATGATTCCAAGCACCTTGGTCAGCCACTTCGGTCAGACATCTATAGATTACCTGACCAAACTCATTATCACCATTGGTAACCAAAACCACAAATCTGACTTCAGCATGTTATGTCTTTTTTTTTTTTTTTTTGCAACAACATAATAACTAACTTAATAATTCTGGTGCATATGCTTCCATGAAAGTCTAAATAAGAAATACAAAAAGGTTGTCATTGCCAACATGTATAACCTTACCAACCATTGTTTCAATCATATCCTCAGGTAGAGCGGTTTGGGTGAACTAGGTAACGTCTCAAAATTGACTTGAGTAACACACTTGACACTCTTTGTCCAAATTTATATATTTTGTAAATCACCAAGTTATTTGAAAGAAAATAAATTGCGATTACAAAAACCTTATGTAATTTGTTTGTAAGTAAGAAAATTTAGGCCATGATGAGCATTTAAATATACTTCGTACATGATACAACCTAACACATTTGACACACTTTTTGGCTATAAATGTATAAACGTGTCTGCCCCATTACCAGCAAATTACTGCCCAAAGTAATCAGTTTAAAAAAATGGTTCGAAAAGCTTGCTCTTAAAAACAAATAAGAGCAAATCACCCATACAGAAATCACATTACGTATGCCAAACATTTTAATATTAATATAAGAGAGAAATCATGAACAAAACATTTTTAGTAAAGTAACGTTCTCATAAACAATCATACATATACACATAGCAATATAGGTAAGCTACTCAGTTGGCAAGTTATACACCAGCACGTTTGCATTGGCGTTGCTATTATTAACAGCTAAAACTTTCGTATTTTCTCAAGTCGCATTATGAAAAAAAAAACAAAAGCAATAACAAAACAATTAGAAATAACAATGAAGATGTAACAATGAATACATCTAGAACATCAACAACAAAATATCAATGACAAGGTTAGAGAAACAATTACGGAGTATAATATACGGAAGTGCAGAGGTGTAATGTGATTTGAATACTGGAGGGACGATGCTTATTCATAGATACTGAATGGGACGGTTGTTTCACAATCAGAACTGCAAAAACGTGGAGTGGGTTATACAACACACTTTTAAAACCGCCAAAGTCTGATAATTTGACTGAGTAATTAAGAAAACGTGGCATAAAAGTCGTTTACAAATTTTTTTTTAATGTACAGAATTTATATGTTTGTTACTAAGTTACACTTATGAACTATGAAGTAAACATAATTAATTAAAACTATTAAACCAGAAAATATTAATTAGGTAGAACCTTATTATATAACTTGATAGCTCCAATATCATCAGCAATTGTTATTCGTGAAGGTTGATGCAGACAAGAACCTTCAATTACCTGCAATCCATATGATAAAACTTTTATAAGTAGAATCGATAAAAGTACATACGTGATTAAAACTTGATTTCTATAGATTCAATTCAACTAAAAGTAATCCTAGGATTAAATCTTGAAATCAGAATGTTATACTAAAACTCCTTCATAATCGCCTCCTATTCTAGGTTTAACAATCAACTCGTATCAATAAACCACTGATATTGATCGTTTGAGATAAAGGTGTGAAGGTTTAAGAATCAGTTCGTATCAATAAACACTGATATTGATCGTTTGAGATAGAGGTGCGAATTGTTGACCTATAACACTTGTTTCTCCTGATTTAGCATGACGCTTTATGATTCAATTGAACCGATCGATTAAGGAATGGATTGAACCAATCGATTAAAGAGAATCAGTTTAAAAATCGATTCAGTAACAGTTGGAAGATTTTGATATTCTTCGTGGATTTTGAAAGTAAATTGAAAAAAAATTTGCAGACGATATTCGATTAATTATTATTAATCAATTATTCCGAATCCAATTTAGGGTTTCGTATTTTTTTTTGTTTTAGAGAAAAAACGATTAAACTGGCGGATTTTTTTTATGTTTCATTAGAGGTTAAGTATTTGGGACACGTGGCAGCCTGAGAAAAATAGTGGAAATAAATTTTTAATTGTAGAATGAAGGAAAAAAAAGATAAATGTGTAGGGTGGCTGTACGGTTGACAAGTGGACATATCTTACTGGATTAGTAGGATAGAGGATTTAAAACGTAAAATAGAAATATAAATAACATTTATAAACTAAAAAAAATAAAAAATAAAATATGGATTAAAAAAATAATTAAAAACACGATTACATTAATTAATAAAAATACGATTACATTAGAAAAAATTAAACTACGAGTACAAAAATAAAAAATAAAAAAAACACGAGTACATAAAAAAACGCGAGTAAATAAAAAAAACACGAGTACATAAACTAAATAACGATTAATCGGTATAATAACCATCCTCACTACGATCAGTTACATGAGGAAGATCGTCCCAAATATGTTTCGTATACAACACGACATTTGTCGAGTTGATTATTGTGGTTCTAAGTAGCCACGCCCATTTATCGTTATCCTCGAGCCACTCGAAGACCTTCCTTTCGTCATTCCAGTATGCAAAATGTGAAACCTCGTTGCAATCAGCGTTTCGCCTTAAGTGATCGAACAAATTGATAACGTAAAGGCCGGTAACTGCCACATCTAAGGTATCGACCCTCCCACCGACGTATTGATCCATGTCATCGGAAAATAACCCGTCGGCGTGAATCTTGATCGTAACCGTGTTTGTGGAAACCATTTTTGTGTATAAATTGAGAGTGAAAATTTGAAAGTGACAAAATTTGAAAGTGATGTATGTTTTTGGTTAAGTAATGGGGTATATATATATATATATATATATATATATATATATATATATATATATATATATATATATATATATATATGTTCAGCCCGTGAGAGTCGTTGCAGCAGCTACTAGCGGAGCCAGTGGTGGACTGCTGGTGATGGTGGTGAAGGGGTGGCAGACTGGTCACGGTGGTGGTGGCGGTCCGCTGCATGTGGCCTTAGTAAACGTAGCATTAGAGATGGGGATGTCCGATCTATCGGATATTCATTCGATCCGATTCATTTAAATGAATATGGATGATCTAAACGGATGATAAATAGATATGGATGTAGATGATGAGAAAAATTAGTGGATCGAGTATGAATAACAAGTAGCATACTTCCTTTCATAACATTCAATTGTTAAAAAACAAATTTCTTGTTTATTTTAACCGCTAGAATTCTTAGATAAGCCCTTACTATATATATATATATATATATATATATATATATATATATATATATATATATATATATATATATATATATATATATATATATATATATATATATATATATATATATATATATATATATATATATATTGTTATGATAATGCTAAAAATGGTGGCCGACAATTTCAACAAATCCAATCCAACTTGATGCATATAGCGTGATAATTGAATAGTAAATGTTGCACTATAAATATGAACCATGTAATGTTGCAGTATGATGACTTTATAATATATACTCTTCTCATATACTCTCTTTGCTCCTCTTATAATTTTATTAGTATTCTTAATCAAGAATCAAACCACTAAAGGTAGTTATAAGCCTACTGAATTATAACATCAAACCACTAAAGATAGTTATAAGCCTACTGAATTATAACACGTTATCAGCACGAAGTGCTCCGTATAATCAAGGTTTATCTAAGAAAGAACAAGTCATTAATCAAGGTAAGAAATTCTTTAACAATATCTTCTATTATTTATTAGTAAGGTAAATATTATTATCATCATAAGTAAAATTATATTTATGTAATTTAACGTTTATTAACTTCACTAACATTTATATTTATGTTATATATGGTCGGTTATACCGCCTGAATTATATTTATGTAATCTAAATTTTATTAACTTCACTAACATTTATATTTATGTTATATATGGTCGGTTATACCGCCTGAATTATATTTCTGTAATCTAACTCTTATTAACTTCACTAACATTTATATTTATGTTAACTAACCTTTATGTTTACTTATGCAATTAATCATTATTTATTTCATGCATACTAATGTTTATTCTTAAAATTTATTATTTATGCATAATATGTTTATTCTCTTAATCCTCGTATTTATACTAAATGTATTTATAGTAATCGTATTTGTACTAATAAAATTCTTTTATTAAAATTATTATTAATACAACGAGTACATAACGGTCGTTAATGTCAAATAACGACGTTACAACGGTCAAATATACATAACGGTTGTTAACGTCAACTGACGACGTTACAATGACTATACTTTTCAAATATAAAATAAACATCTCCGTTTTCACATTTTCACAAATCAATCTTTATTTTCTCAGATTACCACTCTCAAAAAGTTTTTTTGTAAAGATGATTCACACAAGGATGATTTTTCCTATTGTATTGGTCATACTAACTATCATCATTGTTGCTAATGTACCACCGGGTGAACCTATATTCTATCCTGCTCTTGTGGTTTTATCATTTGTAATCATGCCATTATTCTGTTGTTTGCTACTTATGAATTTAAAATGATTCTAATTTCATTTTATTATTTGTCTATGAACAGAAGTTGATTATGATTATGATTTATGTTGTTCATCTTTTTTTGATAATAGAAAATGTCGAATTTGAAAAGGCTTAAATTTGCTCTTTTAGAATCAAGTGAGAACTGTGACGACCCGGAAATTTCCAACCAAATTTAAACTTAATCTTTATATGATCCTGACACGATAACCAAAGTCTATAATGTTGAGTCTCGAAAATTTTAGAACTATGTTCATATATTCAATTACTCTCCAACTATTTTCGATGATTCACAAACAATTATATTTAACTTGATGTGCATGCATACATATATATATATATATATATATATATATATATATATATATATATATATATATATATATTGAAAACATTAACAATGTATTACATGTATGATACCGTACATTAAACTTATTGGTTTCCATATTTATTTGATATATTAAACTATCCATTGGACCTTAACCGACGATTCACGAACTTTTAAAAATGCAAATAGGAATGTATATATAAATAATTATATATGAAAATAAGTATATATTATAAATTAAACTATTATGTGATTTAATTGTCATGAAAGATAACTTAAGATTAGTTGAAATTATTTATTTAATTATAGAAAGTATATTAAATGTAAATGTTTTTGAACATAATTTGTCAACAATAATAAAGTATTAAATGTATACTTTGAGTCTATTTGTTTCAATATATATATAATATACTTATATAAGTAATAAAATTTGATAAATAAAACATAATTATAGATATAGTAATTCAAAAATATATGTATATGAATTATATGCATAATTATTTTTATATGTATATTGTAATAAATAGTAAATATCCAAATGGGTGAAATCATATAAAATATATTATATAATTAATAAATTGTAATAATAATATATGTAACAACAAGTTAAGAATATAATTGTCATAATAACATTATTAGTATTTTCATTATTATCATTACTATTAATATAAATATTAGTTGTAATTATATTATTATTATTATTATTATTACTTTTATAATTGTAATTAATAAAATTCTTATAATATAGGATTATCAAATTAAAGATTGTTTTTATAAATATCATTATAAGAAAGATTGAAACTATAAATTAAATATGATATAAATAAATTATTAATTATTAATATTTTCAGGGTTATCATTTTATTATTATTAGTAAATATCACTATTATTGATATAATTTTTATTAATTGGATATTATTATTATTATTATTATTATTATTATTATTATTATTATTATTATTTCTAATATTATTATTATTATTATTATTATTATTATTATTATTATTATTATTATTATTATTATTATTATTATTATATTAAAACATTTATTAATTATGAATAATTTGTATATGATATATAATCAGATAGATAAACGCGTGATCTGCTTTCCATCCCTTTCAACCATAATTTTTTTTATCCTTTTCTATTCTTCTCGTGAGTAACTGTCGAGCCAGAGTCACCACATAACACCAATCGTATCATGATGGATGATTAAATAAATCGATCTCCCATCCTCAGTATCAATTACATAATAATTAACAGCAATTTTTTTATTAATTAAACTAAAAATATAAAAAATAATCTGTTTGGTTCCTCTGTACGTCGAGTTTGAATCAAAAGGCTCAATTCCTAATCAATATTCAAAATCTAAGAATGCAGGGGTGCTAGGAATCATGTACATGAACTATTTGTAAGTTTTTAACCCCTAATTCCTTCTATTTAGTTTGAATTTCGAAGTCAAAGTTTTAAGTTAAAAAGTCAAACAAAGTGTTCATCATAAAATTCGACCTTGTTTTGATGTTTCTTGATCAATTAATGATCACAGAAGTTTCTATGGATGATTTATTACCTAATCCATGTAGTAATCGTTATTTAAAACATCCCTAAATTCAAAATCAACTTTTGAGTTCATGATATTACTGACTGTGATAAGCAACAGCTCGAATTCGAATTTTAATTCAAAATCCTGAAATGTAATTAGGTTAGGAATCTTATGAACGAGCTTCATGTAAAAATTCAGTTTTCAAGTCTTTAATTTGAATGTTAATTTTGGAGTCAAAGTTTTTAATTACAAAAGTCAACAGTTTTGTTCATAGTAGAATTCGAGTTTGTTTTTATGTTTTAGGATTAATTGATGGGTCATAGAGTTTCCAGAAACCATTTTAAACCTAATTCATGTTATAATTTTTGTTTAAAACAACCTAGAATTCGAAATATGATTTTAGTGTTCTTCGTTTTTTTTAAACTCCAGATACTGCAATAATATAATTGTTTTAATTTATTTTATCAAACAACGAATCACATTAGATTGCTTCTGTATTAAATTCTAATCTTAAAACTAAATAAATAATTTAATGATAGTTAGAATGGGTTCTGTCGACTGGATTAATCGAATGAAGAAGAAGAAAAACAGGAACTGGTTAAATAAATTTAATTCGAGAATAATTTCAGAAATAAAGGGACAGAAGGGTGGTAAAGGGATGTTTGTGTTAACGAGTGGTCGAAGGTTCGAACCCAGGCAGAGGCATATATTTTTGAAAAGCTTTTAAGGTAGTATTGATATCTTAATAAATATTATTATTATTATTATTATTATTATTATTATTATTATTATTATTATTATTAATATTAATATTATTATTATTATTATTATTATTATTATTATTATTATTGTTATTAATTAATTATTGTTATTATTATGTTAAATCTTATTAGTATTAAGATTAAAAATATGATTATTATTATCACTAATACAATTAATATTATTATCATTATTATTAGAATTAGTGATATTATTATTATTATTATTATTATTATTATTATTATTATTATTATTATTATTATTATTATTATTATTATTATTATTATTATTATTATTATTCTTAGAATACTTATTATTATTAATACATGTACTATTATAAAGATTATCATTTATTATTATGATTATAATTACCATTAGGATTATTATAATTATCATTTTTATTACCAATATTATTATCATCATTAAAAATATGAGTTTAGTACTTATAAAAGTATGATTATCATTATTATTATGATTATCATTAATATTATTATTATAAGTATTATTATTGTAATTATTATGATTAAAACCATTACCATTAATATTAAATTATTATAGTTATTATTACTATTAGTATTACTATCAAAACTATTAATATCATTGTCATTACTAAATCTAATTATTTTTAGTATTATTACTCTCATAAAAAGATACAAATTTTTATTTAATATTATTGATATTATCTTACTGTAACACCCCGCCAAAATCGCCATTAACGCGGATGTTAACTCTGGTCCCAATGCTTGGCTTGACTTCTAAGTAACAGCAGAGTTCTACAACGGAAGCAAAATATCTAAGTACCCGAGACAAAATATTTAATGACCCATTCATATACATTATAAACGTTTCACAATAGTTGATTTCATATTAAGATTGAGTTTAAATTTGGTCAAAAATTTCCGGGTCATCACAGTACCTGCCCGTTAAAGAAATTTCGTCCCGAAATTTTATCGAGGTTGTCATGGCTAATGATAAAAATGTTTTCATGACGAATATGAGTTGATAAATAGATTTTTATCATTATTGAGTAATACAGATATAACAATTCGATTATTCGAAGTGTATGAGTGATGTTATCACAAAATAGTGGAATGAGGAAAAATAAGTTTCGTCATAACTTTTGACGTAGTTATGGTTGAATTTAGAAAATAAGGTGCATCTTAGCTTTTGACGTTGTCTTGCTTGAATTCCAGAATTCAAGGGATTTTAAAAAAAAAATTCTTCGAAATCTAAAAGGTTTGATTCTTCGGTAAATAAGAAATTTAAGATCTCTATAATTAAATACGGTAATCTGTCTTGATTACTCTGTCTGATATTTCACTATAAATGAACCTCTTTCGTTCCATCATTTCCACAACTCTCATCTTTTATACTACAATTCCTATTTCCAAAACATTTGCCAAATTATCAGAAGTCACAGGAAAAGACAGAATTATCAAGAAAATATGTTCTTGATTTGTTTAGAGATTTAGTAGAATGTAAGAGTCGTGTAACATAGCACATGATGACGTTAGGGTCTGTGAATCATCACGTTCCATTAGAAACTCAGCATGACTTACTGTAATATAATCACGTTGATCAAGTGTCATTATATTATACTAACTCATGCATCAGTTTTTAACACCACTTCAAAACATTCATATTCTAAATTTGAAGATTTACAGAATATAGAAACTAAACAGTTTCCGTTTATGAGATAACACAGATAGTGCGGAGAGATAATTAATATCAGACGAGAATATTTATGAAGATATTTTTAGAAATATTGAGGATATTTACAATGAAAGATACGATAATATCTTAGAATTTTAGATTCAAATTGTGATGAAGAAATTCATTCACGATGATTTAGAGCGGTTAAGGAGTAAGGTATTCGCTAAAGATTTCATCAGAAACAGAATCACCAGGATTCTTTATGTACAAGTTTAGTCCTTGTGATTTGTTCAAAGTCTCCTTCATGGTTTGCTCAATCAGTTTTTCAGTTCTAGCTTTTCTGAGCTTTGTCAACATAAAATTCTTTATCATCAAACTTTTTGGCTGTTAAGATCGTTTACAGTTTTTGTTGCTTCATTCAAATTTTTTTTTCTTCAAAATTCAGAGTATTGATTCGTAGGCTGGGTGCTTTTCAGAATTTCAGAATTGAAGATCAGAATTCTAGGAGATAGATGTTATATATGTACATATAACTGTCGATGTAGAAATTCTGCGATATTCAAAATACTGATTGCTAATTCTCGGTAATTGGTATGACAATTCTCGTTACAAGATGCGGATGAGTATATGAATAGGTTTTAACGAACAATTATAATAGTTCTTCGGAGAGACTTAAGCCAATGAGTAATGAAGTTGCTGGTAAGTTTACTGCTAATGTGGTGGAATATAAACAGTTCTCTGGTACAATGATGAAGGGCAAATGTATATATCAAAGTTATAATAAGACTTATTCGAATGAAAAGTTGAAATTGATTTGCTGAAGCTATGACAAAATTAGCTAATTTGAAAAAGAATTGCAATGTTATTTTCGGTAATAACAATGCCAAAGGAGTTATCACATATACGTGTTAAATGTTTGCTCAGGTTCCGAGTGTTTTCAGGTGCATATCTATATGCATCAATCTTTTCTTCCGTAGATGAGATGCAGTTGGTTCATCCTCTTGATTGAGGTGTTTTCAAGAATCATGAAAGGTTTGAACGCAGATTGTAATCGTCAAGATACAAATGAAGTTTAGGATGAAATCAAGTGGCAAACTTGAAGAATTGTTTAGTTTCATATATTATAATCAATATTTTAATTCATTTTAATTGTCCAATATTGGTAGTCCTCAGTTGATAGTCCACAGTTAGCAATATATAATATTTGAATTAATTAATACGTGTCGTGACACGTGTACATGTCTCAGACTCGATCACAACTCAAAGTATGTATATTATTGTAGAATCAACCTCAACCATGTATAGCTAACTCCAGCATTACTGCATATAGAGTGTCTATGGTTATTCCAAATTATATATATAGATGCGTCGATATGATATGTCAAAACCTTGTATACGTGTCCCGATATTTAAATGCGTAAATTAAATACAGAAATTAAATGACGATAAATAAAATTTCGAGAATTAAATTGAGATAAAATAAATTGCGATAGTTAAAATGTAATAAGGAATTAATAGTTAGCTAGGAACAGTTAGCTAGGATTTTGTTAACGTGGTTTCTTAACAAAATTTCTCGTAGTTAATTTGTTTGTTTCTAATAAATTTTATTTTTGTCCAATGTTTCTCTTCATTATGCCACTTGGTGGATTCTGGTAAGTCAAAATTCAAATACGAAATTGAATGAAAATGGTTATTTTGTGGTGAACGGATATGTATATCTGTGGATGTAAATAGGATAGTAAATGACTGTCGAGTCAGATTCGAAGAATGTACAGTGTAACTTATTAATGTAAAATTTAAATATTCCTCGGGTATTACCTACCCATTAAAATATTTTCACCATAATCTGTTTGTACAAAAGAATTTTTAATTACAATCTTTATGAAAACATATATACATATATATTTTCTTCAGATGTAATCATGGATTTAATGAGTTAACATGATATTAATCTCATTTGATTTATGTTAGAACAAGAATATATAATCTCTAAAACATTAGAGGTTACATAATCGCCATGTCGAATGAAGATAAAATAGATAACACGATACGTAGAACGATGATTATGCTCGTGGTACAGAATGTGATGTTGAGGCATGGATTGTTGATGGTACTGGTGCTGTTATTAATGGTACTGTTGGTGCCGGTGATGTTGCTGAAGCTGGTAAATTTTGCACCATATTCTCCAAATTGATTACTCAAGCGCGAAGTTCGTTGACTTCTTCTATTATTCCAGAATGATTGTCGGTCGAAACGAGCAGATGAATAAGGTTTAGAATTGTGGATAGAATATAATCGTGTAAAGCTACTTTGGAAATGAGGGTGAAAATGGTGTTTCGGACTGATTCGCCAGTAAGCGTTTCAAGTTCATCGCCAAGAGGGAAATTTGGTTGGTGGAAAGGAATTGCCTTCTTCTTGTTTCCGTTGATTAAGTCGACTACGAACTCATCCCCAATTCAGCTAGAACTGAAGATGACTAATTAGTTGATTTATTCCGGTTATACTATGGTCGGAGCTTGTGTGGAAATCCATATCAGAATAGTTGTCGGAATCCGAGGAACTGGAACTAGTTGAAGGATCCATTTCATATGATCAGGGAATTGATTTTCGATATGAGATAGATTATAGGACTTAGAAATACATAATTTTCATATGTATATAGAATACCAAGATCCCATAAGTTACGGAGGAATCTTCAGAAGCTGTCATTCAAAGTTTACAGTAACGGATACACTAAGATACGAATTTATCTATACACTATCTATGCAATAGAGACAGTAAGACGTGTCTAGAATAGGAATGATAAGCAAGTGATTCCCTAAGAATGATAAGCAGGTAATTTTCGACACGAAATGATAAGCAAAACTTTTGACATGCAGACACGGTCGAAGTCCAGACCCACTAATGCATCTAAAAAACTATCAGTTAGACACACTAATGCAAGACCTGGTTCGCTAAGACCACCGCTCTGATACCAACTTTAATGACCAGTTCATATACATTATAAACGTTTCACAATAGTTGATTTTATATTAAGATTGAGTTTAAATTTGGTCAAAAATTTCCAGGTCGTCATAAAACATGCTTAAAGTGTCAACCAAAATGGTTGAGTGAACAACATAGGTTTAATAATCATAATAAGTTTTATACCACAAGATTTAATTCAAAATATCAAAATATCAATATGCCATGAGTTATAATATCGAACTAAACATTAACCCCTGACACTGTACGGGTGTCGGCAATCATTATTATGTACCCCCTTGACGATCACACCAATGGGTAGAGACGTCACTCTCAATAGGCCTACTCACAATAATTAAGCTTGCAAATTTCAATTCCAGCAATTAACGATATTATGACGGGGATTCGCATGTAATAATAAATACATGTTTAACTAAAGCCTCACGAAATTGCATATCAAATAGTTTAGGTACTTATGTTTAAATTGTAAATCATTTAAAAGCAAGCATGTGTCTCACCCCAAAGTCTATAAAACATTTAAGAAATAGTAAAAAGAGGGGCTATGAAGTTCACCTTAATAGCAAGCAAGAAATTCCACTCAAGTAGTATGAGTGGTTAATGTGTTCGGAGATCTCCACCTAGAGTTTAGCGTTTAGTTATTTTCTAATGGACATAAAGTTTGTTTATTAATAAACTATATTAACAGTGACCGTTTTCGAGAAAAGTTACTATTTCTCAAAAGTTTCTATATTTGGAAACCTACTATTTATGGAAAGCTTCCACTTATAGTAACCTTCTAATTTAAGAATGTTCGGGTTATAATTCTTAACAAAGATGTTGTACAATCTTGCCCAAACTTCGTTGCTAGCATGCAAGTCACTCGAATGATCTATTGTTACCGAGCGGCCCATGATCCCTTGACCAGAATCTAAGTCATGGCATTCGAGATCCACAAGCGTCCCATAATGATACCAAGGATCACCCTAGGCCACAAGTAGCGGTGATGTTTGTAGTCTTTGTATGCTATCTTTAATTATAACCTTCACGTTATAAGTGTGTACACATAACAAGTTATTAATATACTTATTAGCTATATATATATATATATATATATATATATATATATATATATATATATATATATATATATATATATATATATATAAGTGATAATATACTTAGTGTAATTATATCTATGTGATACATACATATATATATTCTTTATTATTATTATACATGTATGTGTTCATAACTATATGGTATATATATATATATATATATATATATATATATATATATATATATATATATTAGGTGTAGGTGTTACATATATATGAGTGTAAGATGATATATATATATATATATATATATATATGCACTTATTACTTTTATTATTATGTTTACTAACCTATTATAATACTTACATAATACACATTCATACATACATACACACGTACATATACATACATATGTACACATACGTATACACGTATGTATATATATACATATATACATAAGCATATACTTACAATATACACATGTACATACGTAAGTATGCATGCATGCATGCATGTATGTATAACTTTATCATTACCTCTTATTAATCAAACTCATGTACATAAAATCATAGCTTTTGTTCACTAAATATTTTCTAATTTATCTCATAATCTAAATCACAATCATAAATAATAATTATCCATATTCATGCTCTTTAACCATAACTTTTATCATCACCTTTTTAACTTATTAACATAACTCACAATCCCTAATCCTTTTAACCATAATACATTCGGTTTGGCAATCTTAATCTTATTACTAATACTCCTAATCTTTCTTTATGCCTTTTAACTTTATCAAATCATTATCATACTTTTAATCTTATTCATAATCATTCTTTTAACTTAATCTTATTAGTCACATTCAAAAACTAGTTCATTATTTTATTTATGATCATCATCATAGTTCAACATCCATAGACTTATTAATCATATTCATTATCATCTTTAAGTTCATATATACATGTTCAATTTAAATAACACAATCCGTATAATTAACTTCAAGAACAAGACCAATATTAATCATCATATTATATTATAAGTAATAGGTTAATAGTAGGATTATCACTAGGGTTTGAGGACTACCTTATAGGAGATTAATATCAAGAACAAGAGGATGAATATGAACCGAAACAGAAGCAGGATTGCAGCAGCAAACCACAACCCAACAGAGGGTTTCTTGGACTGATTTAGACACGCAAACAATTAGGTAAGCAGGCAGAAAAACAAAGCAACAATGGGACCAATTTGGGTTTGTTTGATCACGCAGAAAACAGAAAAAAAAAAAACACACAGCAATTTCAGCAACAACAACACGATCAAGCAAAACTTTTCTTGGGCTGTTATGGTTCACAGAAACAGCAAGTAACTCAGCAGCAACAGATGCAGTTAAACAGAAACAAAAGGTGGTCACGACTGAGACAGCAACAAATACAGCAACAATTGATCAATTATTGGGTTTGTTTGGGTGTCAAAACAAGGCTGAAACAACAGCAGAAAAGTGACGAATGATGGCCTGTTTTTAGTCGATAAGAAGAGGGAAAAGTGGTTGCAGGTGCTGACTAGAATAAGAGGGAAAAATCTGAAGATGGCTGTCGAATGAGCAGGCTGTTTTGGGGTTAATTTAATCGACTAAAAAAAAAAATAAAGGCCGCAGGAGAATCAGTCGACTAATGCAAATAATGTGTGGGATTTTTGTGATGCAATTTAGGGAATATTAGGAGGCTATTTATAATTGTGTTTGAGTTTCCTTGTCACACTAGGTTTACTTGAAGTCCAAGGTTTGATCAAGATTAGGATTTAGAATAAGAGTAGGATTAATCTTCTTTAATGATCAAGTTTATAAATTATTTTTTTTATAGCCGATTTATTTTTTTGGATATACATGTATTATATATATATTTTTTTTGTATATTCAGCAGTTTTTATTTTATTTATTTATGTATTTTTTTTAATTATTATTATTATTATCATTATTAATATTAGGGTTACATTTTATTTAATTATTAGTCCCTAACTTTTATAAATTCTTAATTTGGTTCTAATTAGTTTTTAAATTTTATAATTGTCACCATTTAATATTATTACATAAAGTTTATATTATTAATTTAGTATTAGGGTTAGGGTTTAATATTTAATGTTAAATGGTATTAGGGTTTAGCATTTAATGCATAGGGTTAGGTTTAGGGTTTTAAACGATATTAGGGTTTTAGTATCTATTACTTTATCTATTATATCCGGATAACAACCCTAATTATAATATACAAACAAACAATGAACTCTAGGGCATTTCTGTCAATTCATGAAGGAAAAATGAGGGTTGTCATAGTACCTCCCCGTTAATTTAAACTTCATCCCGAAGTTTCAGGAAGACTTCTCGGATGCGTCAGCGGCTGAGGAAAGATGGGGATATTTTCGTCTCATTTGTTCTTCACGTTCCCAGGTATACTCGGGCCTCTACGTGAATTCCAACGGATTTTTGGCAATAGGAATAGTGCTCTGTTCAAGCCTTTAGCCGTGAAGTATTGCCACAGCCAATCCTAAAAAGAATAGTTGATGAGCGCAAGAAGCATGTTTCGTTCTTATGCAGAGGATAAGAGGAGCTGTGATCTCTTGATGAGAAAGACGTTCTCGCACCTATGGCGAGTCGATCTATCATTCACTTATGAGTTTAAGTGCGGATGAAATGAAATATGAATCATTGGCTACAACGAATAGTAACACCGGGTGAGGAAATATCTGAGAAATGCCTTCTTGTGCCAAAAAGATATTAAATCATAGAATTGACGCTTTACGAGGTTGCTGTGGTTTAGCCGTGAGATATCAGAAGGAAAATCTTCTCAACGGTCAACCTTACAAGGGAAAAGTTACTGAGAACATAGAGTTTTGAATGATGAACTCAATGGTAAGTTCGAAGAGCAAGAGGAATCGTGATTACTACGTGGTGTAGAATAATACGGAAATTTTTATATAACCAAGCAATGAAAATTTCATAGAAGTTTGAGTCGTTTAAGGTGACAATGTAGAAAGGAACAAAGTTCTTAGTAAAACTAGAGTTATGTTCAACATGTGCTATTTTAAGTAAAATATCTTTTAAATTGATTTTGTAAAAATGAGATTATAATTTTATATGTACTAGTCAAAATAAAGGTAAATTTTGTTTAAATATATACAATTTATAAAATTTGCACGAATGGCGGTAAATAAATTTATAAAATTTCGAGAGGCTCGCACAGTAAAATAGTGGGTGTAAAATTTTGGTAACAGAATTTTCATATTTCGGAGGTTACAAGTTGGAAAAAGATCGATGAAGATCAGGTGAAGGTATTTTGAAAATTTCGAGTTATTTTTAAGCAAAAATGTTGCGAGGTAATGAAATCTATTTAAATACGGTTGTTGACTATTATTAGGACATATATTCTTGGAGTTCAAAATGTTCATGTGTGAAGCTGTTGCTGACAAGTGAGATATGAATGGTAGAGTATGAGAACGTTATAGTGAATGTGGTGTTTATAATATTTTCGTTTGAATTTTCAAATGAAAATCTTGCGAGTGGTTGTCGCTAATCTTCGACGGGTTTTCCAATGGGTTTATGAAAATCTACACTAGGAGCGTAATTGCAGATAACAGGAGGCATGCTTCGAAGAAGTTTTGGGGGTGTCACTTCAGGTCACTTAAGAACATGCATCATTCCTTCCAGCGGGGATGTGATAATTAAGCGTCAAAGAGATAAGTTATTTAAGAAAGTAAGAATGCAAAGTTTTACAACATTTATCGCATAGGTTAATTTGTTACTCTACTCATGGGTATGAGATAGATAGTTTGATCGTAACGATCTCTTCGTATATCTATAAATCAGATGATAATTACCCTTCATGTAATAACATTGAGATTTTTGAATGAATGGCTTGGAAATTTTTTTCTTTGATTCACTTTCTATTCCATATGTCATGATATTGGAATTTCTATATGAATTACCATAATATAATCACGTTGGCCAAGCATCATTATATTTCACTAATTCATATTTCCACTTTAATATCACTCCATAAGGTCAGGATGCGTGATCAAGCTTAGATAGTTGACGTTGGAATGTTAAGTCATGAGTGACATCCTTTCGCGTGAGTCAAAGAAAACTTTGAATCATAATGGCGAAGTTAGGTCATAAGATATGTACGGATATGATAACAATCACATACTAACCGATCCTTTAGAGTCGGGATCAGGCAAGATGATAGGGTTTTGGCTTGACATCCTTAGGAAAGGATACAGAATATCAACAGAGGTAAAAGCAGGTAGTAAGATGGATTGGCAGTATAAAGATTAAGGGAAAACAATTAAAACTAAGGTAGGAAATGTTATAGTCCTAAAGATTGCTAAAGCACCCACATAAGGCGCACATAGAATGCAATGCTGGTTCTCTATAACAAGCCTTGGCTCTCCTAAATTACATAATGAGATAGGTATGGTGGCGTTCTATTGTTGGAATATAAGTAAGTTATGGCCCTTATTCTAAGAGTCAGACGTGTAAGTATAGTTCCTATAGCAAAGTGTTTTCTAAAGATTTGAATGGTATAGAAATTCTAGGTATAACAAATATAGGTGAACTTAATGCACATAATCTAGAATGTAATGCAAATAATCAATGCAAATGAACAACTCGGTTATAGACTAGACTCACTAATGCATCCTAACTATTCATGTTAGTATACTAATGTAACCTAGTTCCCTATAACCTGGCTCTGATACCAACTGTAACACCCTGCCAAAATCACCATTGACGCGGATGTTAACTCTGGTCCCAGTGCTTGGCTTGACTTCTGAGTAACAACAGAGTTCTACAGCGAAAGCAAAATATCTAAGTACCTGAGACAAAACATGCTTAAAGTGTCAACCAAAATGGTTGAGTGAACAACATAGGTTTAATAATCATAATAAGTTTTAGACCACAAGATTTAATTCAAAATATCAAAATATCAATATGCCATGAGTTATAATATCGAACTAAACATTAACCCCTGACACTGTACGGGTGTCGGCAATCATTATTATGTACCCCCTTGATGATCACGCCAATGGGTAGAGACGTCACTCTCAATAGGCCTACTCACAATAATTAAGCTTGCAAATTTCAATTCCAGCAATTAACGATATTATGGCGGGGATTCGCATGTAATATACATGTTTAACAAAAGTCTCACGAAATTGCATATCAAATAGTTTAGGTACTTGTATCTAAATTGTAAATCATTTAAAAGCAAGCATGTGTCTCACCCCAAAGTTTATAAAACAGTTAAGAAATAGTAAAAAGAGAGGCTATGAAGTTCACCTTAATAGCAAGCAAAAAATTCCACGCAAGTAGTATGAGTGGTTAATGTGTTCGGAGATCTCCACCTAGAGTTATAGTGTTTAGTTATTGTCTAATGGACATAAAGTTTGTTTATTAATAAATTATATTAACAGTGACCGTTTTCGAGAAAAGATACTATTTCTCAAAAGTTTCTATATTTGGAAACCTACTATTTATGGAAAGCTTCCACTTATAGTAAGCTTCTAATTTAAGAATGTTCGGGTTATAATTCTTAACAAAGATGTTGTACAATCTTGCCCAAACTTCGTTGCTAGCATGCAAGTTACTCGAATGATCTATTGTTACCGAGCGGCCCATGATCCCTTGACCAGAATCTAAGGCATGGAATTCGAGATCCACAAGCGTCCCATAATGGTACCAAGGATCACCCTAGGCCACAAGTAGCGGTGATGTTTGTAGTCTTTGTACGCTATCTTTAATTATAACCTTCACGTTATAAGTGTGTACACATAACAAGTTATTAATATACTTATTAGCTATATATATAAGTGATAATATACTTAGTGTAATTAAGTGTTACTATATAGATAAGTGTATAAGTTATACTAATAATAGTTTTATTATTCTTTAATTATTCAACTATTATGTAAACTTATCATTACATGCTACATATATAATTATATCTATGTGATACATATATATATATATTCTTTATTATTATTATACATGTATGTGTTCATAACTATATGGTATATATATATATATATATATATATATATATATATATATATAAGGTGTAGGTGTTATATATATATATATATATATATATATATATATGAGTGTAAGATGATACATATATATATATATATATATATATATATATATATATATATATATATATATATATATATATATATATATATATATATATATATATATATATATATATATATATATATATATATATATATGTATATATATGCACTTATTACTTTTATTATTATGTTTACTAACCTATTATAATACTTACATAATACACATTCATACATACATACACACGTACATATACATACATATGTACACATACATATACACGTATGTATATATATATATACATATATACATAAACATATACTTACAATATACACATGTACATACATACGTATGCATGCATGCATGCATGTATATCTTTATCATTACCTCTTATTAATCAAACTCATGTACATAAAATCATAGCTTTTATTCACTAAATATTTTTTAATTTATCTCATAATCTAAATCAGAATCATAAATAATAATTATCCATATTCATGCTCTTTAACCATAACTTTTATCATCACCTTTTTAACTTATTAACATAACTCATAATTCCTAATCCTTTTAACCATAATACTTTCGGTTTGGCAATCTTAATCTTATTACTAATACTCCTAATCTTTCTTTATGCCTTTTAACTTTATCAAATCATTATCATACTTTTAATCTTATTCATAATCATTCTTTTAACTTAATCTTATTAGTCACATTCAAAAACTAGTTCATTATTTTATTTATGATCATCATCATAGTTCAACATCCATAGACTTATTAATCTTATTCATTATCATCTTTAAGTTCATATATACATGTTCAATTTAAATAACACAATCCTTATAATTAACTTCAAGAACAAGAACAAGAACAAGACCAATATTAATCATCATATTATATTAAAAGTAATAGATTAATAGTAGGATTATCACTAGGGTTTGAGGACTACCTTGTAGGAGATTAAGATCAAGAACAAGAGGATGAATATGAACCGAAACAGAAGCAGGATTGCAGCAGCAAACCACAACCCAACAGAGGGTTTCTTGGACTGATTTGGACACGCAAACAATTAGGTAAGCAGGCAGAAAAACACAGCAACAATGGGACCAATTTGTGTTTGTTTGATCACGCAGAAAATAGAAAAAAACATACAGCAATTTCTGCAACAACAACACGATCAAACAAAGCTTTTCTTGGGCTATTATGGTTCGCAGAAACAGCAAGTAACTCAGCAGCAATAGACACAGTTAAACAGAATCAAAATGTGATGATTTGAGTGGGTTTTTGAGGTCTCCTAGTCACGACTAAAACAACAACAAATACAGCAATAATTGATCAATTATTGGGTCTGTTTGGGTGTCGAAACAAGGCTGAAACAACAGTAGAAAAGTGACAAATGATGGCCTGTTTTTAGTCGACAAGAAGAGGGAAAAGTGGTTGTAGGTGTCGACTAGAATAAGAGGGAGAAAGCGGAAGATGGGTGTCGAATGAGCAAGCTGTTTTGGGGTTAATTTAGTAGACAAAAAAAAAAAAAAAAGAAAGGCTGTAGGAGAATCAGTCGACTAATGCAAATAATGTGTGGGATTTTTGTGATGCATTTAGGGAATATTAGGAGGCTATTTATAATTGTGTTTGAGTTTCCTTGTCACACTAGGTTTACTTGAAGTCCAAGGTTTGATCAAGATTAGGATTTAGAATAAGAGTAGGATTAATCTTCTTTAATGATCAAGTTTATATATTATTTTTTTATATAGTTCTAGCCGATTTATTTTTTTGGATATACATGTATTATACATATATATTTTTATATATTCGGGAGTTTTTATTTTATTTATTTATGTATTTTTTTAATTATTATTATTATTATTATCATTATTAATATTAGGGTTACATTTTATTTAATTATTAGTCCCTAACTTTTATACATTCTTAATTTGGTTCTAAATAGTTTTTAAATTTTATAATTGTCACCATTTAATATTATTACATAAAGTTTATATTATTAATTTAGTATTAGGGTTAAGGTTTGATATTTAATGTTAAATGGTATTAGAGTTTAGCATTTAATGCATAGGGTTAGGTTTAGGGTTTTAAACGATATTAGGGTTTTAGTATCTATTACTTTATTTATTATATCCGGATAACAACCCTAATTATAATATACAAACAAACAATGAACTCTAGGGCATTTCTGTCAATTCATGAAGGAAAAATAAGGGTTGTCATACTTACCAAATAAATAACTATATAAGATTATATTTAATACATATAACATAAAAAATTAATATTTTTATATACAAAATGAATATATGAAACATATATATATTATTAATATAAAAAAAGATATAACTAATAAATTTATATATATATTTGTTCGATTACAATTATGTATATTGATAAATATACAAATGATATAGGTTCGTGAATCCGAGGCCAACCCTGCATTGTTCAATGTCGTCATATGTATTTTTACTACAAAATACAGTATCGTGAGTTTCATTACTCACTTTTTATATATATTTTTGGGACTGAGAATACATGCGCTGATTTTACTAATGTTTTACGAAATAGACACAAGTGATCAAAAACTACATTCTATGGCTGGATTATGAATATTGAATATCACCCCTTTTTAGCTTGGTAACCTAATAATTAGGAAACGGGTATGGCCCCTAATTGACGCGAATCTTAAAGATAGATCTATGGACCTCGACAAGTCCTATCCGGGGTACGAATGCTTTAGTACTTCGAGATTATTATTATTATACAGATGAGAGGTTCTGTTTAGGGATATTCTATGCATTAAACTTAAGTCAGTTATCAAGCGTTTACCATATGAATGATTTTTAATTCGCAGGTTATGCGTACTATTTTTATACTCGGGTTACGTGTACAATAAAATATCTGAAATCTTTTGGTCTATTAAAATGATGGAAATGAATGTTTATGATAAACTAATGAACGCACCAACCTTTTGGTTGACACTTGAAAGCATGTTTATTCTCAGATTTGAAAGAAATCTTCCGCTATGCATTTGCTCATTCTAAAGATATTTTTTGGAGTCATTCATGGCATATTTCAAAAGACGTTGCATTTGAGTCATTAAGTTCATCAAGATTGATAAGAAGTCATTGATAGTTTGATATATTAGGAAATAGTATGCATGCCTGTTAACTTTAAAGAAAGTTTGTCTTTTAAATGAATGCAATGTTTGTAAAATGTATCATATAGAGGTTAAGTACCTCACGATGAAATCAAATATTGTGAATCGTTTATAATGTATATGAACGGGTCCTTAAAGTTGGTATCAGAGCGGTGGTCTTAGCGAACCAGGTCTTGCATTAGTGTGTCTAACTGACAGTTGTTTAGATGCATTAGTGGGTCTGGACTTCGACCGTGTCTGCATGTCAAAAGTTTTGCTTATCATTTCGTGTTGAAAATTATCTGCTTATCATCCTTAGGAAATTACCTTCTTATCATTCTTAGTCTAGACACGTTTTACTGCATTGACTGTATGAATAGTGTATACACAAAATTCATATCTTAGCGTATCTGATAATTCATATATTAGCATATCTAATAATTCATATCTTAGCGCATATGTTACTGTAGACTTGCCTGACATATGCCGTAAATTCCTCCGTAGTCTACGAAATCTTTAGTACTACATATATAGATATTCTATGTAGTTAAAATATCATCCAATATTCGAAAATCGTTTCATATCGAAAAATCCTTTACTCTATCGTACGAGATGGAACTCGCAACTAGTTCAGATCCCTCAGATTCTGACAGCTATTCCGATATGAATTTTCACTCAAACTCTGAAAGTAGTGAGACCGGAATGGATCAACCATTTAGCCATCATCAATTCTGGATGAATTGGGGATGGGTTCGTAGTCGACTTAATCAATGGAGACAAGAAGAATGTGATCCTTTCCATCAACCGAAATCACCCCTTGGCAAAGAACCTGAAGCACTTACCGGCGAACCTATTCATAATACCATTTTCTCTCTCATTTCCGGAGTATCTCGCCACGACTATATCTCAAGCCAGATTTTAAACCTTTTTCATTCGCTCGTTCCTACCGACAATCATCCCGGAGTAATAAAGTCAACGAGCTTCGCGCCCGAGTTGTAGCCTTGGAAAATATGGTGCAAAACGTATCAGCTTCAGCAACATCAACGGCATCAACAGTACCACCAACAACAACACAAACCACAACAACACACGCCTCAACATCACAATCTGTACCTCGAGCATAATCATCATTCTACGTGACGTTCTACATCATTTATCTTCGTACGACATGACGGTTATGTAATCTCTAATGTTCTAGAGATTATATATTCTTGTTCTAACGGTAAATTAAATGAGTTTAATATCATATTGACTCATTAAATCCATGATTACATGTGAAGAGAATATATATGTAAGTATATTTTCATAAAGATTGTAATTAAAAATTCTTTTGTACAAACGATTAATGGTGAAAATATTTTAACGGGTAGGTAATACCCGAGAAATATTTAGATTTCAAATTAATAAGTTATACTGTACATTCTTCGAATCTGATTCAACAATCATTTACTATCCTTCTACACCCACAGATATACGTATCCGTTCACCACAGAATAACTATTTTCATTCAATTTCGTATTTTGATTTTGACCTATCAGAATCTAACAAGTGGCATAATGAAGAAAACATTGAACAAAAATAAAATTTGTTAGAAATAAACAATTTAACTATGAGAAGAATTTTGATAAGAATCCACGCTAACTGTTCCTAGCTAACTGTTCCTAGCTAACTGATTAATTCCGTATTACATTTTATTTATCGCAATTTATTTATCGCAATTTAATTTATCGCAATTTAAATTCTCGCAATTTTATTTATCGTCATTTAATTTCTGTTATTTATTTTACGCATTTAAAATATCGGGACACGTATACAAAGGTTTTAACATATCATGTCGATGCATCTATATATATTATTTGGAATAACCATAGACACTCTATATGCAGTAATGCTTGAGTTAGCTATACAGGGTTGAGGTTGATTCTAAATAATATATATACTTTGAGTTGTGATCGAGTCTGAGACATGTATATAACGGGTCACGACACGTAATAATTAATTCAAATATTATATATTAAACTATATATGAATTGTTGAACTACTAATTGTGGACTCCTAACTATGGACTAATGACATTGGGCAATTAAAATGAATTAAAATATTGATTATAACATATGAAACTAAACATTTCTTCAAGTTTGCCACTTGATTTCATCTTAAACCTCATTTATATCTTGACGATTACAATCCGCGTTTAAACCTTTCATGATTCTTGAAAAAACCTCAATTGAGAGAATGAACCAACTTCATCCCATCTACGGAAGGAAAGATATATGCATATAGTTATGTGAAATGTCCCGTTCTTATTGATTAAAAACGTTCCATATTAATTGATTTCGTTGCGAGGTTTTGACCTCTATATGAGACGTTTTTCAAAGACTGCATTCATTTTAAAACAAACCATAACCTTTATTTCATAAATAAAGGTTTAAAAAGCTTTATGTAGATTATCAAATAATGATAATCTAAAATATCCTGTTTACACACGACCATTATATAATGGTTTACAATACAAATATGTTACATCGAAATCAGTTTCTTAAATGCAGTTTTTACACAATATCATACAAACATGGACTCCAAATCTTGTCCTTATTTTAGTAAGCAACAGCGGAAGCTCTTAATATTCACCTGAGAATAAACATGCTTTAAACGTCAACAAAAATGTTGGTGAGTTATAGGTTTAACCTATATATATCAAATCGTAACAATAGACCACAAGATTTCATATTTCAATACACATCCCATACATAGAGATAAAAATCATTCATATGGTGAACACCTGGTAACCGACATTAACAATATGCATATATAAGAATATCCCCATCATTCCGGGACACCCTTCGGATATGATATAAATTTCGAAGTACTAAAGCATCCGGTACTTTGGATGGGGTTTGTTAGGCCCAATAGATCTATCTTTAGGATTCGCGTCAATTAGGATGTCTGTTTCCTAATTCTTAGATTACCGGACTTAATAAAAAGGGGCATATTCGATTTCGATAATTCAACCATAGAATGTAGTTTCACGTACTTGTGTCTATTTTGTAAATCATTTATAAAACCTGCATGTATTCTCATCCCAAAATATTAGATTTTAAAAGTGGGACTATAACTCACTTTCACAGATTTTTACTTCGTCGGGAAGTAAGACTTGGCCACTGGTTGATTCACGAACCTATAACAATATATACATATATATCAAAGTATGTTCAAAATATATTTACAACACTTTTAATATATTTTGATGTTTTAAGTTTATTAAGTCAGCTGTCCTCGTTAGTAACCTACAACTAGTTGTCCACAGTTAGATGTACAGAAATAAATCGATAAATATTATCTTGAATCAATCCACGACCCAGTGTATACGTATCTCAGTATTGATCACAACTCAAACTATATATATTTTGGAATCAACCTCAACCCTGTATAGCTAACTCCAACATTCACATATAGAGTGTCTATGGTTATTCCGAAATATATATAGATGTGTCGACATGATAGGTTGAAACATTGTATACGTGTCTATGGTATCTCAAGATTACATAATATACAATACAAGTTGATTAAGTTATGGTTGGAATAGATTTGTTACCAATTTTCACGTAGCTAAAATGAGAAAAATTATCCAATCTTGTTTTACCCATAACTTCTTCATTTTAAATCCGTTTTGAGTGAATCAAATTGCTATGGTTTCATATTGAACTCTATTTTATGAATCTAAACAGAAAAAGTATAGGTTTATAGTCGTAAAAATAAGTTACAAGTCGTTTTTGTAAAGGTAGTCATTTCAGTCGAAAGAACGACGTCTAGATGACCATTTTAGAAAACATACTTCCACTTTGAGTTTAACCATAATTTTTGGATATAGTTTCATGTTCATAATAAAAATAATTTTCTCAGAATAACAACTTTTAAATCAAAGTTTATCATAGTTTTTAATTAACTAACCCAAAACAGCCCGCGGTGTTACTACGACGGCGTAAATCCGATTTTACGGTGTTTTTCGTGTTTCCAGGTTTTAAATCATTAAGTTAGCATATCATATAGATATAGAACATGTGTTTAGTTAATTTTAAAAGTCAATTTAGAAGGATTAACTTTTGTTTGCGAACAAGTTTAGAATTAACTAAACTATGTTCTAGTGATTACGAGTTTAAACCTTCGAATAAGATAGTTTTATATATATGAATCGAATGATGTTATGAACATCATTACTACCTCAAGTTTAGTAGGTAAACCTACTGGAAGTGACAAGAAATGATCTAGCTTCAAAGGATCTTGGATGGCTTGAAAGTTCTTGAAGTAGGATCATGACACAAAAACAAGTTCAAGTAAGATTTTTACTCGAATTAAGATAGTTTATAGTTATAGAAATTGAATCAAAGTTTGAATATGAATATTACCTTGAATAAGAAAGATAACCTACTGTATATAACAAAGGTTTCTTGATCTTAGATGATTACTTGGAATGGATTAGAAAGCTTGGAAGTAAATTAGTAAACTTGAAGGGATTTTTGAAGTGTTCTTGAAGTGTTCTTCCTATGATGATTATAGCTTGATTCTTGAAGTGATTTTTGATGAAGATGATGATTAACTACTGGAAAAATACGTTCATAATAGTGTGTGTGTGTTGAGAGAGAATTAGAAAGAGAATTGGAAGTGAAATGGAGTGAATGATGAGTGGTAATTGGTGAGTGGTGAGTGGGGTTAAAAGGAGTTCTAGTTAGTTGACTAGCTCATGGTAGAAGTTAAAATTGATTAGTCATACATGACATAATCAAGAGTGGAATCCCATGCTAGTTCCTATTGGTATATACCCATAGTAAGTACGTTTTGAAGCTGTGTATAATACGGGTAAGAATACGACTAGAATTCTTGATGAAAGAAAAGAATGGGAAAGTAACTATAACCATTTTCGTTAAGTATGAGTGTTTTGATATATGTCTTGAAGTCTTCCAAAAGTATTTTAATACATCTAAATACACTACATGTATATACATTTTAACTGAGTCGTTAAGTCATCGTTAGTCGTTACATGTAAGTGTTGTTTTGAAACCTTTAAGTTAACGATCTCAATTAATGTTGTTAACCCATTGTTTATTATATCTAATGAGATGTTAAATTATTATATTATCATGATATTATGATATATTAATATATCTTAATATGATATATATACATTTAAATGTCGTTACAACGATAATCGTTACATATATGTCTCGTTTCGAAATCCTTAAGTTAGTAGTCTTGTTTATATGTATATAACTCATTGTTAATATACTTATGGAGATACTTACTTATCATAATCTCATGTTAACCATATGTATATCCATATATATATCGTCGTGTCGTTTTTACAAGTTTTAACGTTCGTGAATCGCCGGTCAACTTGGGTGGTCAATTGTCTATATGAAACATATTTCAATTAATCAAGTCTTAACAAGTTTGATTGCTTAACATGTTGGAAACATTTAATCACGTAAATATCAATCTCAATTAATATATATAAACATGGAAAAGTTCGGGTCACTACATTATGCACCTGAAAAACACTCGGAACCTGAGTAAACGTTTAACACGTATCTGTGCTAGCTCCTTTGGCGTTGTTATTACCAAAAATAACTTTGCAATCCCTCTCCAAATAGCCAATTTTGTCACAGCTCCAGCAAATCAATTTCGACTTTTCATTCGGATTAGCCTTATTATAGCTTTGACATAAAAGTTTGTCTTTCGTCATCGTTACAGGGGAACCGTTTATATTCCATCACATTAGCAGTAAACTTACCAGCAACTTCGTTACTCATTGACTTAAGTTTCTCCGAAGAACCATTATATTTGTTCATTAAAACCATATACTCATCCACATCTTATAACGAGAATTGCCATACCAATTATCGGAAATCAGTATTCAGTATCTCGAATCTCGCAGCATTTCTACATCAACAGTTATATGTATACATATAACATTTATCTCTTAGAATTATAATATTCCATTCTGAAATTCTGAAAAGCACCCAGTCTACAAATCAATTCCAAATTTTGAAAAAAATAAAAAACTGAACGAAGCAGCAGAAACGGTAGACAACTGTAAACCACCCTAACCGTCAGAATTTTGATGATAAAGAATAGTATGTTGGCAAAGTTCGGAAAAGTTGGAACTGGAAAATGGATTGAGCAAACAATGAAGGAGGCTTTGAAAAAATCACAAAGTCTAAACCTGCCTTCAAAGAATCCAAATGATTCAGTATCTGTTCGAGTCATTAAAGAATACATTGCTTCTGACTCTACACTTTTACGGACAAATCTTATTCATCATCCATCGATATTAGAAATTCTAAGATATCATCGTATCTTTCATTATAAATATCCTCGATATTTCTGAAGATATTTTCATAACTATTTTTATCTGAAATAATTTATCTTTTCACGATATCAGTGTTATTTCATAAAAGGAAACTGTTTTAGTTTCTATATTCTGTAAATCTTCAAATTTAAAATATGAATGTTTTGAAGTAGTGTTGGAAATTGATGCATGAGTTAGTATAATATAATGACACTTGATCAACGTGATTATATTGCAGTAAGTCATACTAAGTTTCTAATGAAACATGATGATTCACAGACTATATGTAACGACCCAACCCGTTATCCGACCTAAAACATGCCTAAAAAAAAATTTGTAACACAGTTCATCTGGACGGGTCCAGTTGTGAAGACCAGGATGGCGTCCAAGCCTTTTGGACGGCGTCCAAATGTACTAAAAGTTCCTGATCAGTTTGTCAAGTTACGCGGGCGAAAAACCTGCTTCCCGACACTTTTAAACCAAAACACTTTCACAATATGTTATAATAATTAAAACTAAGAGTTTTCGACCATATAAGTTTAACACAAAAATGAAGACCGAGCATGGTAATTGGGGATACGCTACCCAATCCTAATCAAATCCAAAAGCACATCTTCTAAGCAACTACGCAAGTCCACTAGTCCCCACGCTTACCCGAGCCACCGCATCCATGCAAATCTATAAAAATGTAAACAACGAGAGGGTAAGCTAATGCTTAGTGAGTGAGAATATACTACATACATATATATGTATAAAATGGACATGCCACATAAGTAATCAAATAACGCATACCTGAGCATCCAAGCATAAAGGCAAGCTAAGCTAAGCATACCGTACGATCACTAAGCATCAAGCTAATAATAACAACAAGTATAAGTTCACTAACGACGATGTGAACAACGCTAATAAGCTACACCCAGAGGGTTAGCTACAACACAACAATACGACAATATAAGCAATATACAAACGTCCAAGGTTAACCCCTTAACCCAATACCGGCACCGACTACCAATTACCAACATGAAGATTGGCCGAACTACACGAGCCTTAGTAAATCCGCATCCACAAGAGATTACAATCTTCAATACCACAAAAACATCGAGGTTGGCCGAACTACACGAGCCTTAGTGAATCCACAACCACACGAGATCACTACCTCAATAAGATGACCGAACTACACGATTCATCGTGAATCCGAACTACACGAGACTCACTTTCTCAATAAGATGACCAAAACTACATGCGTCATCGTGAATCCGCATCCACACGTGATCCACTTGTCCAATCACGACTCAATACCAACCCTTCGCCATTGGGGTTATATAATCCACATCACAAGCATATGTGATATCGTACACACAAGGTGTGCACCTCGCCAAAGGTGGTCAACCAAAACGCACAACTGTGCCAATTGGACCTATTACACTTCACCCGACCCTCACCCATCCTACACATACATATGCACATAGGATATTAACACTCACCTTGTCGCCTTGATGAATACCACCGAATAATCCGCAGCTCCAATGGAACGTACCTATTCCATTAATCACATAACAAACAACACAATTTGGAAGGATTTACAAACCAACCCAATTGACAACTAGTGCAATCTCGACCCAAATGAACCTCCAAGCACAAATCGTGCCCCAAACTAACCAATAATCACTAACACAAATGAGAATGGTCCTAATACACCAATTAAACCCGAACATAAGTGTTAAACACTTGTCTTGCCCAATTTGACACATAAACCCTAATTTTGATCCATTTAAAAATTAATCAACCAAATACTCTCAAAAGGGTTCCAACACTTCCAAAATCACTGAACCTAGTGATTAAACCCATTATCAAAGCCTAAACATGGCCAAAACGTCAACCAATCCAAAACCTGCCAAGTGACAAGAATAACTAGTCACCGTAAACCCATTTCATCATCTAAGAGGGTTTCACAATAAATCAAGCTCAAACCCTAACTTGAATATCAAATCTTGATGGAATTTAACATTTTTAACATGCAACATGTTCATGTAGTTTACACAATCATAAAACTAATTTTAAGATAGTTAAAGCAAGCAGAAGCACTAATAGAACAAGTATATTTGTTAAGCCATTTTGTTAAATCCCATATTAATATCAAGTCATGAATTTATGCTTACATATAAAACAAGTAGAGAAGATGTATACCTCCTCAAGCTAGTTGAGGGTTGTTTTCAAGCAAGCAAGATGATGATGAAGATGATGGAATGATAGCCTCTAACTTGAAGCCTCAAGAGTGTTATACCCACAAGCTATTTTGCACCAACACCACCTTTGAATGGGTTAGGATTTTAGACACTTAATCACCTAGATTAACAATCAAAAACCCTCTTGTTTCTCCTTGGAAGGTCATGGCCAGCTGGGTGGGAGAGAGCAGAATTTTTGTTGCTATTTTGATGTGTGTTACTTGCATGTACATAAGTCAACACCTTGGTATACTAGTTAAGCATGTACCTTAGAAGTTGTGACCTCAAAAGTCACAAAAGGAATAAGCATGGGAGGTTGTCATGGGGCTCCCAAAATCGCCACCTCCCCATCCATATAATAATCACACTAGTTTTTTTTTATAAACATGTAATAAAACCATGTAATTATTAATGTTACTTGCAAGTTTTATAAACCTTTTATAAAATATAACACACTATAATTATTTAAACTTATAAATAATTAAATGTAAATTATCCAAATAATTTATCTCAAGTGATAATATTTTAGAAAACCCATTTTCTAAAATTCAAGTGTCGCGTATTTATTTAACGACCCAATCGTTAAGATTAAATACATATAAAGTGTCGATAAGCTTGTGATTGGGTATGACCCGACTTGGATCATAACACATTAGCCACATTAATTTAATATGTCTCTCGGGCATACGATATACCTTCAATCTCCCACTTGCACGAGAAACATAAGAAATTAATGCAAGTGACGGATACCACCTAACGACCGTCCATCACCCCCAATATGTTATGACTTTGTGCCATTCAATAGCATCATCCTTTTCGAGTTCCCATCTCGAATATGAATAGGTGAATCTTTTCATTATATCCTTTCGTACTAAATGTCATGTTATATCCAAGAGATACAGAATGATCACTCTCTTCTAGATTTAACTTTATAAGGCCTTAGACATCTGACTCTCAACGAATAAGAGGGACAAATTCCATCTTGACTACATACGTCCTAAATATACACCTTGCATTATACCTGAGCTCTTCCATATGAACTACCATATTTCAGAATAGCGAAGGAAAGAATCAAGGCACAATACTTGGTAAATATCCGAACCCAATATGTATCTCAGGTCAGAGGACACAATGATATTCGCCTTTACTCAAGATTACATGTGATCAACCACAAAGGCTCCATTTAGTGAATCTTGAGGGCGGGTCTTCCAATATTTGTATCCCACAAATATCTAGGAATGTTGGTAGCAACCTTGCCCCACATTCAGTCCGTGAATGTATAACAATCCAAGTTCATAATAGTCTAAACCTCACACTTTCTCCCACAAATGTGATCGACTACGAAATTTAGAATAATAACTTATTCATGGATAAAATATGAAAAATAGCAACTTAACTCAAAATAAATTAAACCATAATTATATTAATGAGTTTGAACCATTTCGTTCCGTTACAATACTTAAAATAGATCATGACCAATCACTAGAATATCGAAGCCCTAATGCACAAACATGTCCTGTATGTTTTGCTCCATGTAAGAGCTTCGTGAGAGGATCCGCTATATTAAGATCTGTGTGAACTTTACGAATACATATCTTTCCATTTTCAACTTCATCCCTTATGTAGTTGAATCTCCGCTCAATGTGACGGGTCTTTTGGTGAGCACGAGGTTCCTTGATTTGAGCAATCGCACCCACATTGTCACAAGAGATCTCAAGAGGGTCCTGAATGGAAGGGACTACTCCTAAGTCGTCAATGAATTTCTTCATCCATATAGCTTCCTGAGCTACCAATGAGGCGGCAATGTACTCTAACTCTGTAGTGGATAATGCAACAACATCCTGTTTTGAACTCTTCCAAGAGACCGCACCTCCATTTAACGTGAAGACATAACCGGACTGTGACCGAGAATCATCTCGATCAGTTTGGAAACTCGCGTCCACGTAACCTTTTACTGCGAGTTCTTCCTCACCAGACCCATATATTAGAAACATATCCTTAGTCCTCCTAAGGTATTTCAATATGCTTTTGACAGCAATCCAATGACTGTTTCCTGGGTTATTTTGGTATCTACTTGTCAAGCTAAGAGCGTATGACACATCCGATCTAGTACATATCATTGCATACATGATTGACCCAATAGCAGATGCGTACGGGACTTTCTTCATTCTCTCTTGTTCATCTTTCGTGGTAGGGCACTGAGATGAACTGAGAATCGTTCCTCTTTGAATAGGTACCAAACCTTTCTTAGAGTTCTCCATCTTGAACCTTTTCAAGATCTTTTCAATGTATGCACTTTGATTCAAACCTATCAGTTTCTTGTATCTATCCCTGTAGATCCCAATCCCCAAAACGTATTGTGCTTCTCCAAGATCCTTAATGGAGAAGCATTTACTTAACCAAGTTTTAACACCATGCATTGCCGGAATATCGTTCCCAAATAACAATATATCATCCACATATAGTACAAGGAACATGATAGTGCTCCCACTAGCTTTCTTGTATACACAAGCTTCATCACCATTTTTAATGAAGCCAAATTTCTTGGCCTCCTCATTAAAACGATGATTCCACATTCTAGATGCTTGTTTCAATCCGTAGATTGACTTCTTTAACTTGCATACCTTTTTAGGATATTTTGGATCAACAAAACCTTCAGGCTGAACCATATAGACATCTTCCTCCAGATGTCCATTTAGGAAAGCGGTCTTGACATCCATTTGCCATATTTCATAATCATAATGAGCAGCAATGGCAAGTAATATCCTAATCGACTTTAGCATTGCCACAGGCGAAAAAGTTTCATCATAGTCAACCCCTTGAGTTTGAGTGAAACCTTTTGCTACAAGTCTAGCTTTATATGTATCCAAGTTTCCATGTATGTCGGTTTTCATTTTGAAAAGCCATTTACAATCAACCAGCCTGGAGCCAGTAGGTTGTACAACAAGTTCCCAAACTTGGTTGTCATACATAGATTGCATCTCCGCGTTCATAGCTTCCTGCCATTTATCTTTATCAATCCTTGATAAAGCATCTTGGTAGTTTGATGGTTCATCCAAATCAACCACATAGAAACCATCCATGAGAAACCCATATCTCTCAGGAGGATTACTAATCCTACCAGATCTGCGAACGTCTTGTGTATTTTGATCATCCATTTGATCACTCTCAACATTTTCATGTTGAGTGCTAGTGTCAACCAATTGTGTATCATCTACTTGATCTTGAACCTCTTCAAGATCTATCTTCCTCTCACTATTTCCTTCCATTAGGAACTTAGTTTCAAGGAATTCAGCCTTTCAAGCAACAAATACATTCTGCTCGGAAGGATCATAGAAATAATATCCCATACCATCCTTGGGATATCCTATGAAGATACACTTCGTGGATCGAGCATTCAACTTATTAGGGACGTAACGCTTAGGATAAGCTTCACATCCCCATACCTTTAAATATGATAGAGATGGAGGTTTTCCAAACCACATCTCATGAGGAGTTCGTTCCACTTTCTTAGTTGGGGCTATATTTAAAATACGAGCCGCGGAGCATAAACAATAACCCCAAAATGATAGAGGTAACGAGCTTCTAGCCATCATAGATCGAACCATATCCATTAGGGTTCGGTTCCTCCTTTCTGAAACTCCATTAAGTTGGGGTGTTCCAGGAGGAGTGAGTTGCGAGATAATCTCACAACTTTTAAGATGATCTTGGAAAGCATCACTTAGGTATTCACCTCCTCTATTGGTACAAAGTACCTTGATTGTTTTGTTGAGTTGATTTTGTACTTCGTTTTGATAATCTTTGAATGCCTCAAAAGTTTCGTCCTTATGTCTTAACAAGTAGACATATCCGAAACGACTGAAGTCATCTATGAAAGTAACGAAGTATCTTTCACCATTCCTATTTATGGGCTTAAAGGGTCCACATACATCCGAATGTATTAATCCCAATAAGTCTTTAGCCCTTTCATAGGTCCCTTTGAAAGGTGCTTTAGTCATTTTGCCTTGTAAACAAGATTCACATACATCAAACGAGTCTAGTTCATTTGATTTCAAAAGGCCATTCTTTTGAAGTGTATGCATTCGGTTCTTGTTTATGTGACCAAGGCGACAATGCCATAAGTAGGAATCACTCAAATCCCTTTTGAGTTTCTTGGTGTTTGCATGGTATATTGAGCTATTGTATGATGTGTCATCATGAACCAATTCATAAATACCATTCGAAGGCGAAGCCATGAAATAGAACACATTATCTAAAGAAACATGGATATCATCATTAATGAAATTAAGATTAAAACCACATTGTTTCAAACGGGATACAGAAATAATATTTCGAGATAAATCGGGTGCATACAAAACATTTTTCAAAATAAGCTCCAAACCACTTGAAAGCTTCAAAATAAAGTCGCCTTGAGCTACTACGTGCACCTTAGCTCCATTTCCCATGAAGAGACTTGATGTTCCCGCTTCTTGTATACTTCTTTTGAACCCCTGCATAGAATTGCAAATGTGAGTTCCACATCCTGTGTCTAATACCCATGTATTAGAAGAAGTAATACTAAGCTCAATGTATACTATATATACATTACCTGAGGTTTGCCCTGCATCCCTATTTTCTTTCAACTCCTTGAGGTAGACCGGGCAGTTGCGTTTCCAGTGACCCATTTCACCGTAACCAAAGCACAGATCTTCCTTGGGGTTAGATTTACCGGCAACCTTTTGCTTCTTGTTATTGTTGGTTGGGGTAACTATCTTCCCTTTTCCCTTGCCCTTGCCTTGATATGCGGGCCCTTTCCTCTTAGCACCTTTTGGCTTAGAAGTATTATTGGTTTTGGACCCACCTTCATTGATCATAAACATGGGTGAAGCCTTTTTACCCATGCTCACTTCGGCCGTCTTAAGCATGGCATGTAATTCGTCAATGCTCTTATCCCATCCATTCATGTTGTAATTCATTACAAATGTGTCAAACCTCTTTGACAAAGAATTAAGGATAAGGTCCGTGGCTAATTCATTAGACACGTTGCAGTTTAGACGGTTCGCTCGATCAATTAGCCTTTTCATCTTAAGGATATAAGATGAAACGGATTGGGAGTCGTCCATCTGACATGCATGAAGCGCTCGAACCGTTTCGAAGCGCTCGACACGAGCTTGTTGAAGGAACATCTCCTTCAATTGTGTGATCATGTCATATGCACTATGATGCTCGAAATCCTTTTGGAGTTCTGGTATCATAGTCCCAAGCATGAGGCAAGAAACTTGTACCGAATCGGTGCAATATTTCTCCCAATAAGGGATGACTTCCGTATCATCCTCGTCCGGTTGATCGGGAATGGGGTCTTCCAACACATACGCCCTATCTTCTAGTTTGAGGACAATTCTTAGATTTAGAAACTAATCCATGAAGTTCGTATCGTTGAGTTTTTCCTTTTCGAGGATTGACCTCAACGATAGGTTGTTAAAGTTGATTGGTGCGTTTGGAATGTTGTTGTTATTGGCGGCCATCTACAAAATTTAACAAAGTTGTTTAAGTATCAATTTTAATTTAACAATCAATACCCTTTAAATCCAATTGATATTTATTAAATTTTAGAATCCAACCGTAAACCCAATTTCGGTTAGGTGACCTTTATCCCGCCATTTGATTTAGCTAGGTAGTCATTATATGACAATTGCAATCCTTTTGCAACTTCTAAGTTATGGGATCATGCAATCCTTTTGCATGGCATATTTATCCCATCAACGCCTATTTGTTCCTCATGCTTCGGTGACCCTAAGTTCATGATTCCCAAATCAGGTCGTCCTACTTGTGTAAATGTGTAAATTTAACATACATGTGGTTAGGTGACCTTTATCCCACAAGTGTGCGAAATTCAGCTTAATCATATTAGTTTGCTCATAACGGTTAGGTGACCTTTATCCCATTATAAGTTCCCTAATATTTTTAAGTGTCACATAAAAGGATGGCGTTTAACTTGTTTGCCTTGTTAAAAGGGATTTTAAGTTTTCATTATTTCTAGTTTAAGAAAACTTTTGTATCATACACCAACATGCATTTAGTATATGATTTATTTGAAAATCTATTTTTCATGTTATGTAATAAAGCCAATTTCATTACATTGATATAAACCATTTTATATGTGTTTTAATAACCAATTATTATAATCCATTTAGCCATTTATAATTTAACCAATTAAATTATCGTTTTGCATGTCGTTATTAATGTCTAATTTAACCAATTAAATTTCCATTTTGCTTGTTGTTAACTTGTGTGATTAACTTGTAGCATACAAACATACAATCCATAATCATACAATAAACAACCATGCATGCAAAATAAATATGTTCACAATCAAGCCATTTTGGTAGGCATTTGTTTCGCCGAAAACAAATACCACCGGTTAAGGGGTTATAACACAAAGTAGGAGATTTCAAAATCTCCCACTTAATCTTGCATCCTTCCTTGTGTTCTTCATTGTCACCTTCTTGTATCTTCATTTTTACAAAATATATCCTAATACATTTTTCTCTAAAAAATGAAAATACAACCTAATCTATTTTACATGCCAAATATAAAATAAATTACATGACTAAATGAATGATATTACAAACCAAAATGAATGAATATTACAACCATATAAAATGAATAATAAATCAACCAAACAAATATCCATTCAAACACAAGGTGTTGGCAATGATTGTGAACATCAACATACAACTAATATGAACCAAATGGCAACCCAAAACCATTTTTGGAACCCCCATAATTCGGCCTAAATTATGTACCCACCTCAAATCCATCAATTTTGCATTCTACTTTCATGGATGTTAATAAAATGCAAAGTTGGTGGGTTTTAAAGACCATATATAAGAAGCATATTTCATAGACTTCGGCTCTGATACCATTGATGGAATTTAACATTTTTAACAAGCAACATGTTCATGTAGTTTACACAATCATAAAACCAATGTTAAGATAGTTAAAATTGGTTTTAACTATATTAATAGAACAAGTATATTTGTTAAGCCATTTTGTTAAATCCCATATTAATATCAAGTCATGAATTTATGCTTACATATAAAACAAGTAGAGAAGATGTATACTGTAGTGACCCGAACTTTTCCATGTTTATATATATTAATTAAGATTGATATTTACATGATTAAATGTTTCCAACATGTTAAGCAATTAAACTTGTTAAGACTTGATTAATTGAAATATGTTTCATATAGACAATTGACCACCCAAGTTGACCGGTGATTCACGAACATTAAAACTTGTAAAAACTATATGATGACATATATATGGATATATATATATATATATATATATATATATATATATATATATATATATATATATATATATATATATATATATATATATATATATATATATATATATATATATATATATATATATATATATATATATAGTTAACATGATACTATGATAAGTAAACATATCATTAAGTATATTAACAATGAACTACATATGTAAAAACAAGACTACTAACTTAATGATTTTTAAACGAGACATATATGTAACGATTATCGTTGTAAAGACATTTAATGTATATATATCATATTAAGAGATATTCATACATGATAATATCATGATAATATAATAATTTAAAATCTCATTTGATATTATAAACATTGGGTTAACAACATTTAACAAGATTGTTAACCTAAAGGTTTCAAAACAACACTTACATGTAACGACTAACGATGACTTAACGACTCAGTTAAAATGTATATACATGTAGTGTTTTAATATGTATTTATACACTTTTGAAAGACTTCAATACACTTATCAAAATACTTCTACTTAACAAAAATGCTTACAATTACATCCTCGTTCAGTTTCATCAACAATTCTACTCCTATGCACCCGTATTCGTACTCTACAATACATAGCTTTTAGATGTATGTACTATTGGTATATACACTCCAATGATCAGCTATTAGCAGCCCATGTGAGTCACCTAACACATGTGGGAATCATCATTTGACAACTAGCATGAAATATCTCATAAAATTACAAAAATATGAGTAATCATTCATGACTTATTTACATGAAAACAAAATTACATATCCTTTATATCTAATCCATACACCAACGACCAAAAATACCTACAAACACTTTCATTCTTCAATTTTCTTCATCTAATTGATCTCTCTCAAGTTCTATCTTCAAGTTCTAAGTGTTCTTCATATATTCTACAAGTTCTAGTTACATAAAATCAAGAATACTTTCAAGTTTGCTAGCTCACTTCCAATCTTGTAAGGTGATCATCCAGCCTCAAGAAATCTTTGTTTCTTACAGTAGGTTATCATTCTAATACAAGTTAATAATCATATTCAAACTTTGGTTCAATTTCTATAACTATAACAATCTTATTTCAAGTGATGATCTTACTTGAACTTGTTTTCGTGTCATAATTCTGCTTCAAGAACTTCGAGCCATCCAAGGATCCGTTGAAGCTAGATCCATTTTTCTCTTTTCCGGTAGGTTTATCCAAGTAACTTAAGGTAGTAATGATGTTCATAACATCATTCGATTCATATATATATAAAGCTATCTTATTCGAAGGTTTAAACTTGTAATCACTAGAACATAGTTTAGTTAATTCTAAACTTGTTCGCAAAAAAAAGTTAATCCTTCTAACTTGACTTTTAAAATCAACTAAACACATGTTCTATATCTATATGATATGCTAACTTAATGATTTAAAACCTGGAAACACGAAAAACACCGTAAAACCGGATTTACGCCGTCGTAGTAACACCGCGGGCTGTTTTGGGTTAGTTAATTAAAAACTATGATTAACTTTGATTTAAAAGTTGTTATTCTGAGAAAATGATTTTTATTATTAACATGAAACTATATCCAAAAATTATGGTTAAACTCAAAGTGGAAGTATGTTTTCTAAAATGGTCATCTAGACGTCGTTCTTTCGACTGAAATGACTACCTTTACAAAAATGACTTGTAACTTATTTTTTCGACTATAAACCTATACTTTTTGTGTTTATATTCATAAAATAGAGTTCAATATGAAACCATAGCAATTTAATTCACTCAAAATGGATTTAAAATGAAGAAGTTATGGGTAAAACAAGATTGGATAATTTGTCTCATTTTAGCTACGTGAAAATTGGTAACAAATCTATTCCAACCATAACTTAATCAACTTGTATTGTATATTATGTAATCTTGAGATACCATAGACACGTATACAATGTTTCGACCTATCATGTCGACACATCTATATATATTTCGGAACAATCATAGACACTCTATATGTGAATGTTGGAGTTAGCTATACAGGGTTGAGGTTGATTCCAAAATATATATAGTTTGAGTTGTGATCAATACTGAGATACGTATACACTGGGTCGTGGATTGATTCAAGATAATATTTATCGATTTATTTCTGTACATCTAACTGTGGACAACTAGTTGTAGGTTACTAACGAGGACAGCTGACTTAATAAACTTAAAACATCAAAATATATTAAAAGTGTTGTAAATATATTTTGAACATACTTTGATATATATGTATATATTGTTATAGGTTCGTGAATCAACCAGTGGCCAAGTCTTACTTCCTGACGAAGTAAAAATCTGTGAAAATGAGTTATAGTCTCACTTTTAAAATCTAATATTTTTGGGATGAGAATACATGCAGGTTTTATAAATGATTTACAAAATAGACATAAGTACGTGAAACTACATTCTATGGTTGAATTATCGAAATCAAATATACCCCTTTTTATTAAGTCTGGTAATCTAAGAATTAGGGAACAGACACCCTAATTGACGCGAATCCTAAAGATAGATCTATTGGGCCTAACAAACCCCATCCAAAGTACCGGATGCTTTAGTACTTCGAAATTTATATCATATTCGAAGGGTGTTCCGGAATGATGGGGATATTCTTATATATGCATCTTGTTAATGTTGGTTACCAGGTGTTCACCATATGAATGATTTTTATCTCTATGTATGGGATGTGTATTGAAATATGAAATCTTGTGGTCTATTATTATGATTTGAAATATATAGGTTAAACCTATAACTCACCAACATTTTTGTTGACGTTTTAAGCATGTTTATTCTCAGGTGATTATTAAGAGCTTCCGCTGTCGCATACTTAAATAAGGACGATATTTGGAGTCCATGCTTGTATGATATTGTGTAAAAACTGCATTCAAGAAACTTATTTTGTTGTAACATATTTGTATTGTAAACCATTATGTAATGGTCGTGTGTAAACAGGATATTTTAGATTATCATTATTTGATAATCTATGTAAAGCTTTTTAAACCTTTATTGATGAAATAAAAGTTATGGTTTGTTTTAAAATGAATGCAGTCTTTGAAAAACGTCTCATATAGAGGTCAAAACCTCGCAACGAAATCAATTAATATGGAACGTTTTTAATCAATAAGAACGGGACATTTCAGTTGGTATCCGAGCGTTGGTCTTAGAGAACTAGAATTTTGCATTAGTGTGTCTTATCGAGTTTGTTAGGATGCATTAGTGAGTCTGGACTTCGACCGTGTTTACTTGAAAAATGATTGCTTAACAAATTTTGTTGGAAACTATATATTTTTAACATGTGAATATTATGTGATATATTAATCTCTTAACGCGTTTGATATTATGTGATATATGTCTACCTCTAGAACAAGTCCCATTGACTCACCTAATAATAATGAAGAGTCAAATGTAAATTGGAATGATTCGTGGACTGATTCACAAGTTCCCGAAAAGGAACCGGAAGAAGAGTCGGAACCGGAAGAAGAATCGGAACCGGAAGAAGAATCGGAACCGGATGAAGAAATAGAACCGGTGGGGGAAATAATAAAATGGTTAAGTAAAATAAAATCCTCAACCAACCGACCAAGGTTAATTATGGTCAATGGTGTTTCCGCCAAGGAAGAAAAATATTGGGAGGATTACCAATTCTCCGATGAATCGGATTCCGACGAGAATTCCGACGATGTTATAGAAATTACCCCAACTGAATTTAAAAAGGCAAAAGAAAATAATAAGGGAAAGGGCATAAAAATAGAGAAATCTAATTCCAACCCCGATGAACTTTATATGTATCGTCAACCCCCGAAGTCCTTAAGTTGTAACAATGACCCGGGAACCTCTAAACCACCAGGTTTTTCTAAACCAATGTGGAAAACGACGGCTCGTATTAGGGGAACATCATATATCCCTAGAAACTTGGCAAAACGAACCAAAACCGAAGACGAAAAAACAAGCGAGTCGTAATAAGATAGTTGTATTCGTGTGGTGTAATATATGTAATATAGTGTGCTTATGCTTTATGATATATGTAAAAATTGCTTGTATTAATAAGTATTTTTTTTATGAATCTAACTCTTGTCTACTTTACAGTATAAAAACACAAAATGGATAGACAACCCAATATTTTAAGAGACCTACCCGGAGACATGATTGATGAAATCTTGTCTAGAGTCGGTCAGAATTCTTCGGCACAACTATTTAAGGCGAGATCAGTTTGTAAGACATTCGAAGAACGTTCCAAGAATGCCTTGGTTTATAAAAGGCTTTCGTTCAAAAGATGGGGGATATCACATTGGGAAATCCGTTTACTTTGACGCATATATTGCGGGGAACCCAAATGCTATTTTACGCAATCGGTTAAGAAATTATTTTGACTCAATATATCAGAATATTGGACTTCGTGATTTAGAAAAAGCGGCTAACATGCAACATAAAGAAGCATGTTATGCTTACGGATTAGTAATGTTCGCTTCTCACCAAAGTGAGAACAAGAACATCAGGCTACAACTATTAAACAAAACGTTCCCACAAGTGACGGAGTCGGTAATTGGGGTAAGAAATGAGGTTTTTAGATTGTTACGGGACTGTTGGACATTACGTAACCCTCGTCCCTTTGACGACGTTACAACACGCTGTCTTATCAACGGCCATAACGGTTATGTTCCACAAGACCAAGGATGGGAAGTAATCCTAGTAAAACCAGAATGCATGACTTGTTTCTGGACGTATGAATTACGTGTCTTTATTGCCTTTGCTGAACGACTTGTGTACTAGCTAGAATTATCTTCACAACCATCTTGTATCAAATTTATTGTGTGCTATATTTCATGCTATATGTAAAATAAGCGGTATTGTAAGTTTGTAAAATATTGTGTAAAAGTTTGAACGCGAAATATTATTATAATCAGTTTTTCATATAGAATTGTAGTAGTTGAATTGTATATTAGCTACTAAGTATGAACTTAACGGGTAGGTACTACCCGAATTTAAACTTATAAAACGCTAATATGAAGAAAAAGCTTTTATAAATGAGTTCATATTATGCTACGAAATACTATTAACTACTCTTAATATTCTGTATGATTAACTTGTTCCATTTGACTATTTTGAAGGAAATGGCACCGACTACTCGACACACCGTGAATATGAATGAAGAGGAATTCCGTACTTTTCTAGCTTCAAACATAGCCGCAGTACAGGCTGCGCTACATACCAACAATAACCTTGGATCTAGCAGTACAGGAAATCGTGTAGGATGCACCTACAAAGAATTCACTGCCTGCAAACCTTTGGAATTTGATGGAACCGAAGGACCGATCGGATTGAAACGGTGGACCGAGAAGGTCGAATCGGTGTTTGCCATAAGTAAGTGTACTGAAGAGGACAAAGTGAAGTACGCTACGCATACCTTCACAGGTTCTGCGTTAACATGGTGGAATACCTATCTAGAGCAAGTGGGACAAGACGATGCGTACGCACTACCGTGGTCAGCATTCAAGCACTTGATGAACGAGAAGTACCGTCCCAGAACCGAGGTCAATAAGTTTAAGACAGAACTTAAAGGGTTACGAACCCAAGGATTTGATATTACCAAGTACGAAAGACGATTCACAGAATTGTGCCTATTGTGTCCGGGAGCATTCGAAGATGAGGAAGAGAAGATCGACGCATTTGTGAAAGGATTACCGGAAAGAATCCAAGAAGATATAAGTTCACACGAACCCGCCTCCATACAACAGGCATGTAGAATGGCTCACAAACTAGTGAACCAGATTGAAGAAAGAATTAAAGAACAGACTGCTGAAGAGGCCAATGTGAAGCAAGTCAAAAGAAAGTGGGAGGAAAACGGTGATAAGAATCACCAATACAACAACAACAGCAATTACAACAATAATCGCAACAATTATCCCAACAATCGCAACATCAATCGCAACTACAACAAACGGCCCAACAACAACAACAACAACAACAACAGCAACTACAACAATCATCCCAACAACAATAATAACTGCAACAACAACAACAATCAGAAGCAGCTATGCCAAAGGTGTGAAAAGTATCACTCGGGGTTCTGCACCAAATTTTGCAACAAGTGTAAAAGAAATGGTCATAGTGCGGCGAAGTGTGAGGTCTACGGACCAGGGGTTAATAGAACGAAAGGAACAAATGGTGTCGGAACGAGTAATGGCGGAGCAAGTAGTGTCAGAGCAAGTTATGCCAATGTAGTTTGTTATAAATGTGGAAAACCGGGCCACATTATTAGAAATTGCCCGAACCAGGAGAACACGAATGGACAAGGCCGTGGAAGAGTTTTCAATATTAATGCGACAGAGGCACAGGAAGACCCGGAGCTTGTTACAGGTACGTTTCTTATTGACAATAAATCTGCTTACGTTTTATTTGATTCGGGTGTGGATAGAAGCTATATGAGTAGAGATTTTTGTGCTAAATTAAGTTGTCCATTGACACCTTTGGATAGTAAATTTTCCCTCGAAGAATTCCTCCTTAAACTCGTCCCACGATAACGCCATAAACGGTTCACCACCGACAAGATCAATCTTACCATCCAACCAATCCTTCGCCCTACCCCGCAACAAACTATTAGCGAATCTTGTATTTTTCTCGGGAGGGCATTCAATAGTGCGAAAACACCCTTCGACATCCGAAATCCAGGTTGTGCTTACCAAAGGATCCGGTTTCCCATCATACATCGGAGGTTTAGTCCTCATGAAGCTCTTAAGATAACGCTCCATTTCACCACTACTCCGAAAATCAGAATACTTCCTATCCATTTCTTCTTGAAACGCACCCATTTTCCCCGCAACAGCGGCCACAACTCTAGAGTTAAACTCCTCATCATTCGTCTCGATCTCGTTTCGCGTCGTCATTCTAAAGAATGCAAAATGATTAGTCCATAAACGTATAAAACCACACGCACAACACCGCCCCATCTTACTCAACACTGTCGTACATCACTTGTTAGACACGATTTGCACCGTAATAAGGTTTGCAAGTCCTTATTACGCACACATGCCGTATCAACTTGTTAGTACAATGACTATCTTGCTCGATGATATTCGCAACGCAACATAAATACAAACATAACGCAAACGTATATTAATAATATCCACATATTAATGTGACCGTTAGTCCACCTAAAAATTATGGCACTAACCAAGTTCCTATTCCGACCCGTACACCTACAAGTCCCGCAACAAATAAGCACACACAAAAGTCTAAGTCTAGGTACCTATCTCAAGTCACCTAAATCCCTTAGACCATGCTCTAATACCACTTATAACGACCCAACCCGTTATCCGACCAAAAACATGCCTAAAAAAAATTTGTAGCACAGTTCATCTGGACGGCGTCCAGTTGTGAAGACCAGGACGGCGTCCAAGCCTTTTGGACGGCGTCCAAATGTACTAAAATTTCCTGATCAGTTTGTCAAGTTACTCGGGAGAAAAACCCGCTTCCCGACACTTTTAAACCAAAAAACTTTCACAATATGTTATAATAATTATAACTAAGAGTTTTCGACCATATAAGTTTAACACAAAAACGAAGACCGAGCTTGGTGATTGGGGATACGCTACCCAATTCTAATCAAATCCAAAAGCACGTCTTCTAAGCAACTACGCAAGTCCACTAGTCCCCACGCTTACCCGAGCCACCGCATCCATGCAAATCTATAAAAATGTAAACAACGAGAGGGTAAGCTAATGCTTAGTGAGTGAGAATATACTACATACATATATATGCATAAAATGGACACGCTACATAGGTAATCAAATAACGCATACCAGAGCATCCAAGCATAAAGGCAAGCTAAGATAAGCATACCGTACGATCACTAAGCATCAAGCTAATAATAACAACAAGTATAAGTTCACCAACGACAATGTGAACATCGCCAATAAGCTACACCCTGAGGGTTAGCTACAACACAATAATACGACAATATAAGCAATATACAAACGTCCAAGGTTAACCCCTTAACCCACTACCGGAACCAACTACCAATTACCAACGTGAAGATTGGCCGAACCACACGAGCCTTAGTAAATCCGCATCCACACGAGATTACTATCTTCAATACCACAACAATATCGAGGTTGGCCGAACTACACGAGCCTTAGTGAATCCACAACCACTCGAGATCACTACCTCAATAAGATGACCTAACTACATGAGTCATCGTGAATTCGAACTACACGAGACTTACTTTCTCAATTAGATGATCGAAACTACATGCGTCCTCGTGAATCCGCATCCACACGTGATCCACTTCTCCAATCACGACTCAATACCAACCCTTCGCCATTGGGGTTGTATAATCCACATCACAAGCATATGTGATATCGTACACACAAGGTGTGCACCTCGCTAAAGGTGGTTAACCAAAATGCACAACAGTGCCAATTGGACCTATTACACAAGTCCATCAAATCCACCTATATGTGAAGTGAGCTCTATAACCGAGAACCACTTCACCCGACCCGCACCCATCCTATACATACATATGCACATAGGATATTAACACTCACCTTGTCGCCTTGATGAATGCCACCGAATAATCCGCAACTCCAAAGGAACGTACCTATTCCATTAATCACATAACAAACAACACAATTAGGGAGGATTTAAAAACCAACCCAATTGACAACTCGTACAATCTCGACCCAAATGCACCTCCAAGCACAAATCGTGCCCCAAACTAACCAATAATCACTAACACAAATGAGAATGGTCCTAATACACCAATTAAACCCAAACACAAGTGTTAAACACTCGTCTTGCCCAATTTGACACATAAACCCTAATTTTGACCCATTTTAAAATTAATCAACCAAATACTCTCAAAAGGGTCCCAACACTTACAAAATCACTAAACCTAGTGATTAAACCCATTATCAAAGCCTAAACATGGCCAAAACATCAACCAATCCAAAACCCACCAATTGACAAGAATAACTAGTCACCGTAAACCCATTTCATCATCTAAGAGGGTTTAACAACAAATCAAGCTCAAACTTGAATATCAAATCTAACAAATGAAATTCGGAGTTTGAACTTACCAATACTACCACAACGTAGCCGTGAACGAGATGAACAACTTTAAAACCCGAGCTTTGGTGAGAATCCGACTCCTTCTTCTCCAAATCAAGCTCTCTCATACTAAAAGTGTGTTTCTCTCACTAGGGTTTGAAGAGAGTATTTGTGTGGGTGAAATGTGATCCACAATGATCAATGGATCAGCTTTGAAGGCTCCAAACTAACACCCAAGTGAATTTACCAAAACACCCCTTTTTAAAACTAAAAAAAATAGCTGGCCCATCAGACACTTTGGACGGCGTCCCAAAATTTGGACGGCGTCCCACTCTTCACTGCTGGACGGCGTCCCCCAAGTCTGGACAGCGTCCCAATCAACTGAAAGAGGCTGAAATAGAAACAGGGTCTTAAACTATAACGTCATCATGTGCCATGTTACACGACTCTTACATTCTATCTAATCTATAAATATATCAAGAACATATTTTCTTGATAGTTCTATCTTTTCTCAGTGATTCTGGTAATTTGACAAATCAAATCGTGTGATTACATTCTTTCTTATTTAGAACATTAAGTTCATTCGAAACTCCATACTTATGACATCTGGACCGTTACTCGCTTTACTAGGGGTTGAGAAGAGAATAAAAAGGCAAAGAGCTCCAAATTATAAGAGAAAATATAAAGCCCAATAACAACACGGAGGTTACAAACCGTGGATATTAATACGAATAGCAATATAAAGACACGGTATAATTAAGAATAGTATCACCCCAAGGTAATAGTAGAAGTAAACAGATTTTTCTGGTGGAAGATTGAAAAGAAGGATGACAGAAATGATAATTAGGAAAATATCAAGGATTAGAACGGAATTAAGCATTTTCACAATCTTTTAGATGTATGAACTAAGAAAGAAAGTATAGGAATGGTGAAAATAATGGAATGGAAAAAGTTTAATTTATAATGGGAATATCAGACAGAGTAATCAAGGCACATCACCGTATTTAATTATAGAGATCTTAATTTCCTTATTCGCCGAAGAATCAAATCTTTTAGATTTCGAAGATTTTCTTTAAATTCCTTAAATTCCGAAGATCAACCGTGACTATGTCACCGGTTAAGTTTAATCTGCATTTACTCATTTCACTCTTTTGTGATAGCTTCACTCGTACTATTTACATAAATGAATCGTTTTATCAATATTACGCAATGATGATAAAACTCTAATTTTCAGCTCGTATGCATCATGAAAACATACTTATTGTCAGTCATGACCATCGCAATCAAATTTCGGGACGAAATTTCTTTAACGGGTAGGTACTGTGATGACCCGGAAATTTCCAACCAAATTTAAACTTAATCTTTATATGATCCTGACACGATAAGTAAAGTCTATAATGTTGAGTCTCAAAAATTTTAGAACTATGTTCATATATTCAATTACTCTCTAACTATTTTCAATGAATCACAAACAATTATATTTAACTTGATGTGCATATATATATATATATATATATATATATATATATATATATATATATATATATATATATATATATATATATATATATATATATATATATATATATATATATATATATATATATATATTAATTGAAAACATTAACAATGTATTACATGTATGATACCGTACATTAAACTTATTGGTTTCCATATTTATTTGATATATAAAACTATCCATTGGACCTTAACCGACGATTCACGAACTTTTAAAAATGCAAATAGGAATGTATATATAAATAATTATATATGAAAATAAGTATATATTATAAATTAAACTATTATGTGATTTAATTGTCATGAAAGATAACTTAAGATTAGTTAAAATTGTTTATTTAATTATAGAAAGTATATTAAATGTAAATGTTTTTGACTATAATTTGTCAACAATAACAAAGTATTAAATGTATACTTTGAGTCTATTTGTTTCAATATATATATAATATATTTATTTAAGTAATAAAATTTGATAAATAAAACATAATTATAGATATAGTAATTTGAAAATTTATGTATATGAATTATATGCATAATTATTTTTATATGTATATTGTAGTAAATAGTAAATATCCAAATGGGTGAAATCATACAAAATATATTACATAATTAATAAATTGTGATAATAATATATTTAACAACAAGTTAAGAATATAATTGTCATAATAACATTATTAGTATTTTCATTATTATCATTACTATTAATATAAATATTAGTTGTAATTATATTATTATTATTATTACTGTTATAATTGTATTTAATAAAATTCTAATAATGTAGGATTATCAAATTAAATATTTTTTATAAATATCATTATAAGAAAGATTGAAACTATAAATTAAATATGATATTAATAAATTATTAATTATTAATATTTTCAGGATTCTCATTTTATAATTATTAGTAAATATCACTATTATTGATATAATTTTTATTAATTGGATATTATTATTATTATTTCTAATATTATTATTATTATTATTATTATTATTATTATTATTATTATTATTATTATTATTATTATTATTATTATTATAATATTAATACATTTATTAATTATGAATAATTTGTATATGATATATAATCAGATAGATAAACGCGTGATCTACTTTTCATCCCTTTCAACCTTAATTTTTTTATCCTTTTCTATTCTTCTCGTGAGTAACTGTCGAGCCAGAGTCACCACATAACACCAATCGTATCATGTTGGGTGATTAAATAAATCGATCTCCTATCCTCAGTATCAATTACACAATAATTAATATCAATTTTTTTTATGAATTAAACTAAAAATATAAAAAAAAAATATGTTTGGTTCCTCTGTACGTCGGGTTTAAATCAAAAGGTTCAATTCCTAATCAATATTCAAAATCTAAGAATGCAGGGGTGCTAGGAATCATGTACATGAACTATTTGTAAGTTTTTAACCCCTAATTCCTTCTATTTAGTTTGAATTTTGAAGTCAAAGTTTTAAGTTAAAAAGTCAAACAAAGTGTTCATCGTAAAATTCGACCTTGTTTTGGTCTTTCTTGATCAATTAATGATCACAGAAGTTTCTATGGATGATTCACTACCTAATCCATGTATTAATCGTTATTTAAAACAGCCCTAAATTCAAAATCAACTTTTGAGTTCATGATATTATTGACTGTGATAAGCAACAGCTCGAATTCGAATTTTAATTCAAAATCCTGAAATGCAATTAGGTTAGGAATCTTATGAATGAGCTTCATGTAAAAATTCAGCTTTCAAGTCATTAATTTGAATGTTAATTTTGGAGTCAAAGTTTTTAATTACAAAAGTTAACAGTTTTGTTCATAGTATAATTCGAGTTTGTTTTTATGTTTTAGGATTAATTGATGGGTCATAGAGTTTCCAGAAACCATTTTAAAGCTAATTCATGTTATAATTTTTGTTTAAAACAACCTAGAATTCGAAATATGATTTTAGTGTTCTTCGTTTTTTTTAAAACTACAGATACTGCAATAATATAACTGTTTTAATTTATTTTATCAAACAATGAATCACATTAGATTGCTTCTGTATTAAATTCTAATCTTAAAACTAAATAAATAATTTAATGATAGTTAGAATGGGTTCTGTCGACTGGATTAATCGAATGAAGAAGAAGAAAAACAGGAAATGGTTAAAAAATTTAATTCGAGAATAATTTCAGAAATAAAGGGACAGAAGGGTGGTAAAGGGATGTTTGTGTTAACGAGTGGTCGAAGGTTCGAACCCGGGCAAAGGCATATATTTTTGAAAAGCTTTTAAGGTAGTATTGATATCTTAATAAATATTATTATTATTATCATTATTATTATTATTATTATTATTATTATTATTATTATTATTATTATTATTATTATTATTATTATTATTATTATTATTATTATTATTATTATTATTGTTATTAATTAATTATTGTTATTATTATGTTAAATCTTATTAGTATTAAGATTAAAAATATAATTATTATTATCACTAATACAATTAATATTATTATCATTATTATTAGAATTAGTGATATTATTATTATTATTATTATTATTATTATTATTATTATTATTATTATTATTATTATTATTATTATTATTATAATTATTATTATTATTATTATTATTATTATTATTATTATTATTATTATTATTATTATTATTATTATTATTATTATTATTCTTCTTCTTCTTCTTCTTCTTCTTCTTCTTCTTCTTCTTCTTCTTCTTAGAATACTTATTATTATTAATACATGTACTATTATAAAGATTATCATTTATTATTATGATTATAATTACCATTAGGATTATTATAATTATCATTTTTATTACCAATATTATTATCATCATTAAAAATATGAGTTTAGTAATTATAAAAGTATGATTATCATTATTATTATGATTATCATTAATATTATTATTATAAGTATTATTATTGTAATTATTATGATTAAAACCATTACCATTAATAATAAAAATATTATAGTTATTATTACTATTAGTATTACTATCAAAACTATTAATATCAGTATCATTACTAAATCTAATTATTTTTAGTATTATTACTATCATAAAAAGATACAAATTTTTATTTAATATTATTGATATTATCTTACCAAATAAATAACTATATAAGAATATATTTGATACATATAACATAAAAAAAATTAATATTTTTATATACAAAATGAATATACGAAACATATATATATATTATTAATATAAAAAAAGATATAACTAATAAATTTATATATATATTTGTTCGATTACAATTATGTATATTGATAAATATACAAATGATATAGGTTCGTGAATCTGAGGCCAACCCTGCATTGTTCAATGTCGTCATATGTATTTTTACTACAAAATACAGTATCGTGAGTTTCATTACTCCCTTTTTATATATATTTTGGGACTGAGAATACATGCGCTAATTTTACTAATGTTTTACGAAATAGACACAAGTAATCAAAAACTATATTCTATGGCTGGATTATGAATATTGAATATCACCCTTTTTTAGCTTGGTAACCTAATAATTAGGAAACGGGTATGGCCCCTAATTGATGCGAATCCTAAAGATAGATCTATGGACCTCGACAAGTCCCATCCGAGGTACGGATGCTTTAGTACTTCAAGATTATTATTATTATACTGACGAGAGGTTCTGTTTGGGGATATTCTATGCATTAAAGTTAAGTCGGTTATCAAGCGTTCACCATATGAATGATTTTTAATTCGCAGGTTATGCGTACTACTTTTGTACTCGGGTTACGTGTACAATAAAATATCCAAAATCTTGTGGTCTATTAAAATGATGGAAATGAATGTTTATGATAAACTAATGAACTCACCAACCTTTTGGTTGATACTTAAAAGCATGTTTATTCTCAGGTTTGAAAGAAATCTTCCGTTGTGCATTTGCTCATTCTAAAGATATTACTTGGAGTCATTCATGGCATATTTCAAAAGACGTTGCATTCGAGTCATTAAGTTCATCAAGATTGATAAGAAGTCATTGATAGTTTGATATATTAGGAAATGGTATGCATGCCTGTTAACTTTAAAGAAAGTTTGTCTTTTAAAAACGAATGCAATGTTTGTAAAATGTATCATATAGAGGTCAAGTACCTCGCGATGAAATCAACTATTATGAATCATTTATAATGTATATGAACGGGTCTTTAAAAGAACAACTACTTAACATGAGTTATGAATGTAGAAAAACATCTCGAATCAATCGGTATTTATGAAACCCTGAATAAAAATAACAATTGTTCCGAACAAGAGAAAGCAATAGCAAGTATTTTTCTTAGCAAACATATTGACCAGTCTTAGAATCTGTATATTGTATTATTAAAGATCCAAGTGTATTATGGAAAGCACTCAAAGATAGATATGATATTAATTATTAAGAAACAATCGTGATCTATGAACAAATAAAATTGAAGATTTTAGTAGACGCTCATATAAGAATCCCAGAGATTCTTATTAATGATCTGGTAACATGGATCATCAGTCTAGTATTTCTTGAATATATGAACATCTTGTTTAGCTCTATAAATAAGTCCCAAAAGAAAAGTAAACGAGAGTGAATCTGTTGAAAAATCTTAATTAAGTAAACCCTGAGCTACCTTCATACTTAAATGACCTGAATTTTCTAAGATGCCTAGCTTGTTATGTATCACTCCTAAGTAAATGATTTTAGACCATAATATATATATATATATATATATATATATATATATATATATATATATATATATATATATATATATATATATATATATATATATATATATATATATATATATATATATATATATATATATATATATATGTTTATTAGGTTTATTTTTTTTATGTACTTCGGATTGTAACTTGTTTGCAGATAATATAATTTGATTATCTGGCTGAAATATTACTCATTATTTGCTTATCTTATTTGAAGTTTTAGTATGAATCTTGCTGAAATACATCATCAATTAAATGGTAAAGACCTATGTATTGTAGATAGTGGTAACATACACACTATGATCAAATCTAAGAAATATTTCATTGATTTAAATCAAATGAAGGAATTATAAATACTATATCGGGTCTTGCAAACTTGATATAAGAAATGGAAATGGCAAAAATTCATATTACCAAATGGTACGAATTTTTCTGATAAACAATGCTTTGTTTTCTCCCAAATCAAAGAGAAATTTGTTAAGTTTCTCTGATATATATCATAAAGGATATGATTATCAGTCAATGATAACCGAAAATGAGAAATACCTATGTAGCACCGAAAAGCGCATATGATTAAAAGCGCAGCGCATATGATTAAAAGCGCAGCACATATAATTAAAAGCGCATATGATGAAAAGTGCATATGATAAAAAGCGCAGCGCATATGATGAAAAGCGCATATGGTGAAAAGGGTATATGATGAAAAGCGCATATGGTGATTAATGAAAAGCACATATGGTGATTAATGAAAAGCACATTGAGAAAGAATCACCAATGTTTCTTGAAAGAATTCAAGGGGATGTATATGGACCAATTCATCCATCATGTGGACCATTTTGATATTTCATGGTTCTAATAGACACATCTAGCAGATGGTCTCATGTTTGTGTGTTATCAAGCCGTAATATGGCATTTGCAAAATTTCTTACATAAATTATTAAATTGAAAACACATTATTCTAATTACACCATTAAAAGGATGAGACTTCATAATGCTGGTGAGTTAACATCTCAAGCATTTAATGATTATTATATGTCTACATGGATTGTTGTTGAACATTGAGTTGTTCATGTGCATACACAAAATTGGTTTAGCTGAATCAATAGATAAACGATTGCCATTAATAACTAGACAATTGGTAATGAGTACAAAACTCTCAATATTTATATGGGGACATGTAAATTTACATGATGCGATATTAATTCACATTAAACCAAGTGCAAGTCATAAATATTCTCCATTACCAACTTAATTTTGGTCGAGAGCCAAATATTTTCCATCTTAGAACATTTGGTTGTGGAGTGTATTTTTAATTGCACCACCACAACAAATGGTTCCTCAAAGAAGGATTGAAATATATGTTGGATATGAAACATTTTCAATCATTAGATATATTTAATCCATGACGGGTGATGTTTTTACAGCATGTTTTTGCTGATTGTCATTCTAATAAAAAATTGTTCCCTAGATTAGGGGGAGAAATGAAAAAATAAATAAAATGATGTTTCATGATGTGAACATCAATTAAGGTATCTTGATACTCGCACAAAAGAATGCGAAACGAAAGTTCAAAAATAATGCATATGCAAGAACTTGCGAATAAATTGCCCTATGCATTTACAGATACAAAAAGAGTGACTAAATCATATATACCAGCAGCAAATTTTCCAACTCGAATTGAAATTTCAAAAGCTGGCAATAATGTCACTCTTGAGTCTTTGCCACGCCAGAAACGTGGAAGACCAATTGGTTCCAAAGATAAAAATCCTCGAAAAAGAAAATCAGCTGATAATGAGGTAAAAAGGTGTTCAAGAAGAACCACAAATCAATATTCCTTCTGCAGAGGATGTTGACGATGTAAGTACATAAATTGCAATAAATTATGCAATATTATGGAACCGAAACAAAATAACAAACATTGATTTTTCATATAATCTTACAATGACATCATGAATAAAGATGATGATCTAGAACCAAAATCTATCATTACATGTCAAAATAAACATGATTGGACTCAATGTATAGGAGCAATACGAGCTAAATTAGAATCGCTAAATAAAAGAAAAGTTTTCGGATCAATCGTTATCACTTTTAAAGATGTGAAACGTATGAGATAAAAAATGAATTTTTATACTAAAAAGAAATGAAAAAAAAATGAAGTTACAAGATAAAGCTAGACTTGTAACTCAAGATTTCTCTCAAAGACCATGAATGGATTATGAGAAATACTTATTCTCCTGTTATAGATGCAATTACTTTTAGATACTTAATGAGCCTGGCAGTTTCTAAAAAATTAAAAATACTTGTAATGGATGTTGTTACTGCTTATCTATATGAATCATTTGATAGTGATATATATGAAGGTACTTGAAGGGTTTAAGGTATCAGAAGCATCTAATGCAAAACACAAGGAAATATATTCCATTAAATCACAAAGAATTTTATATGGGTTGTACAATGGTATAAACGATTAAGTGATTACTTGATAAGCAAAAGGTATACAAATAATCTTATTTGCCCATGTGTATTCATTAAGAAAAAAACAACATCTGAATATGTGATCATAACTGTTTATATCGATGATCTTAACATCATATGTACAAATAAAGAGATCCATGAAGCCATTCAACTTCTAAAGAAAGAATTTGAAATGAAAGATCTCGAAAAAATCAAGTATTGCCTTGGTTTACAAATTGAGCATATGCCTAATGGTTTACTTGTACATCAAACAACATATACTGAAAAGATTTTGAAACGTTTCAATATGAACAAGGTAAAACCATTAAGTACTCCTATGGTTGTTAGATCACTCAATGTTGAAGCTGATCCATTTCGTCCATGTGAAGACCATGAAGATCTTATTGGATCAGAAGGTTCATATCTTAGTGAATTGGGGCTCTTATGTATCTTACAAATTATACAAGAACTGACATTTCTTTTGCAGTTAATTTGTTAACAAGGTTCAGCTAAATTCCTTTCAAAAAGACACTGGAATAAGATCAAACACATGTTTCATACCCTTGAGGAACTACTGATTTATGATTATTTTACTCTGATTATTTTACTCTAACGATTCAAAACAAGATTTGGTTGGTTATACATATGCAGGTTATTTATCTGATCTACATAAAGCTAAATCTCAAACTAGATATGTATTCCTAAATGGAGGTACCGAAATATCATGGCGTTCTAAAAAACAAACACTTGTTGCAACATCATCAAATCATGCCGAAGTGATTGCATTACATGAAGCTACTCGGGAATATTTTTGGTTGAGATCAATGACATAACTCATTACTGATTCTTGTGGACTAGAACGCGATAAAAGTCCAACAACTATCTATGAAGATAATGTAGCTTGCATAGCACATATGAAAGGACGGTATATCAAAAGTGACCGAACAAAACACATACCTCCTAGATTCTTCTCATACACTCAAGATCTCATTAAGGACAACCAGATTGAAATGAGATATGTTCAATCCAGCAAAAACTCTGCTGATCTTTTCACCAAAGCACTCCCAACTGTTATTTTCAGAACACACGTTCACAATATTGGCATGAGGCATGTTCAAAAGATGTAACAGTTCAGCGATGTCTACTTGAGGGGGAGTCAACTCTATGCTGCACTCTTTTTCCCTTGGCTAAAGTTTTTATCCCACTGGGTTTTTCTTTAGCAAGGTTTTTAATGAGGCAGTACTAGTTGATATCTATTTAAAATAAATTGTAATCCAAAGGGGAGTGTTATGATAATGCCAAAAATGGTGGCCGACGATTTTAACAAATCCAATCCAACTTGATGCATATAGCGTGATAATTGAACAGTAAATGTTGCACTATAAATATGAACCATGTAATGTTGCAGTATGATGACTTTATAATATATACTCTTCTCATATACTCTCTTTGCTCCTCTTATAATTTTATTAGTATTCTTAATCAAGAACCAAACCACTAAAGCTAGTTATAAGCCTACTGAATTATAAAATCAAACCACTAAAGGTAGTTATAAGCCTACTGAATTACAATATATATATATATATATATATATATATATATATATATATATATATATATATATAGTGGTAGGATCAAGAGGGAAGTAACCAATCGGGGGAAGCGGGGGGAAGCAAAAACGTTTTTTTTTTCGTTTTTTGAAAAAACTTTGTTCACGAACATTATAGATGAGATGAAAATATGAACATTTAGTAGAGACACTTTGTGATAAATGTTTTTATTTTGGCGGGAAAACGCTCAAAGAAGTAATATATAATAATTATCGTATTTTTTGAGCGTATGTTGAGGTTTTAGCTATTGGGGTTTAGATATTAGGGTTTAGATATTAGGGTTTATAGGGTTTAGATATTAGGGTTTAGAAATTTAGGGTTTAGGGTTTAGATTTAGGGTTTAGATTTAGGATTTAGATTGAGTTTTTAACACGAACGGTTTAGAGTTTAGGGTTTAGGGTTTAGGGTTTAGGGTTTAGGGTTTAGGGTTTGGTGTTTTGGGTTTATGAAATAAACCCAAAACACCAAACACCAAACCCTAAACCCTAAACCCTAAACTCTAAATCGGGCTAAATTTTACTTCACAAAATATGAAAAAAAGACGTTCATATTCTTCACGAACAATATTATCTTGAATATTATTTTTGTCAATCGTTTTCTCGCCTAAATAATAACATTCATCACGAAGTGTCTCTTCTAAATGTTCATATTTTCGTGTGATCTTGATGCCGGAAAAAAAAATTCCAAAAAAAACGAAAAAAAAAAATTTGCTTCCCCCCGATTGGTTACTTCCCCATTGATCGTGCCCATATATATATATATATATATATATATATATATATATATATATATATATATATATATATATATATATATATATATATATATTAGCTTAATGACCCGTGAAAATACGAGTTTTGTTTAAAAATTATTAAAAAGTTACAAACAATACACCAAGCTTTAGATAATGAAATCTGAGTTTTATAAGCCTTTTTATGTGAAGAAGCTGACAACACAGCAGAAGGTTGTGAAGCAACACACCTTCCATCTTCATGACTTACATACGGCAACAAAGCATAAAAATCACTAAAAGAATAGTTAAAATTTCTAAATCGATAACCATAATAATACAATTTAAACCCACCTGCAACAAAATCAAATAGCTAGCGAACATGTTTAAAATTAAGATATCAACTTTAACCCTTAATTGTAAGATTCAACATCATTTATATCTAACCCATGGGGTAGTTCAGTGATAGGTCTTGAGAATCTCTATTGGAGACCCAAGTTTAACCTACATTGACTAAATTTTAGGGGCATACTTTAAAAAAAATTCATCTTCTCTATATATTAAAACAGAGTGCAAAATAGTTAAGATGAAAAGAAAGATCATTTCAAAAATAAATCTTAGCCATACAATAGAAATATTTTATACAAATCTGATGGTCCACATTTATCTACATTAATATATCTCTCTTTCATGCTCACATTTGTTCAAACTACCTATTCTGCCCCTATAATTGATAATGAACGGAAGTTACTTGGTCTTCCAGTTTACAACTTCCTGTTAAAACTTCCTTTTACCATTAACCGCATCAACTCTTTCTCTCCCTAACCCCCTAATTCCTGTAAGCTCATCACCATTAATCGATTCCGACCAATCTCGGAGTAAATTTCATAAGTTCACGAAGGAAGTCGCCGCCATTTAATCATTCCAAATATATTCAGGTTTCAATGTTTTTTTTCTTCTAAAGTTTCGATCTTATTTGATGAACTTATGAGAATCCATGTGACGTGTTCCCCTCATAATAATTTTAATTCTATCAAAGGGGTTACTCCGTTCATTTCATTATCCATGTTGATGGATTCAAGCATGTAACCGAAGCCCTCAATCGGAATACATATGAATCACGTAGAAGTTTCATACGAATCGTGCAATGAACAGTTAACCCTAATATACGATTTCGCCTGTTAGCCCTAATTTGGGATGAAGAACGTTATGATTTTTTTTTTTTTTGAAAGGCAGAACTTTATGATGTTGAAGATCAACAATCAGGGTTCAAGTGTTGATTCAATCTCGGCGTTTAATTCACAAATCGGAGATTAGCAAATCAACGGTACGATCATATTGTTGATATTTGGCATTCATAATTTTTATAAATTTTTTTATTTATAATTTATATGAAACATGAAGATGTTTCTGAAGTTTACGGCTAAACGTCTAAGCATGAAGAGGTTTCAATATTTGCGATTTCTTTATTTACAGGCGATTTTACGATTCATGTAGTTGGCTGTAGGAGTCTGTTAAATGACATTGTATTGGGTGGTCAATTGGTGATGTGTATCTAACTAACCTAAAGTAGTAATCTCACTGTAGTAAGTGCATTTGTTTTGATATCATGAAGGAGTAGTGTAGCCCAACTATAACTATTTCAAACGTTACCTCTTTGAGAATTTAATTTCTATTTATTTTCAACTGGTAGCTCTTTGACAATTACCCATTGGAACAGGTAATGCACCTATTGTTTATATCTGTTTGAATTCACAAAGTATTATGATGTTTAGTTTGTGTAAATACCACTACTATTTCATACTTTACAAATGAGGGCTATATTAATTTAGTGTTTCGACAATAACAGGCACTAATTTATGTGCAATCTACACTAATTTTGTGGCAGCCACTAAATTCTCATAAGTTCTGTTCCGAAGTGGATGTGAAGTGATTACTCATCTTGTAAGTACCTTTAGGAAAATAAATTGTTAATGTTATTGTTCAGTACGAAGTCACCATTGGCTTTGCTGGGTTTTAATCTCAAATTTGATATGCCGGTGTCTTGGGAAATCTCAATTTACAATGGTTTCGAGGTGATGATATTTATTATTTTTCTGCATGACAATGTGATGGTATCTACAATTTCTATAGTTGCATTTTGTTTTCCATACATATATAATCATTAAAGTGATGGTTATTTTCCTGCAGGAAAAGAATTGAATGTATGTTCCAGTTCAATTATGGAAAGTTTATATGTTGAGAGTGTGCAACAATGTACATGTTGATGATGAGCACCAACTATTCGTAAACTACAAAAGACATATAAAAGAGCCAAATATGCGAAAGGGGTATGTTATTAGGTGGTCTCCATTTAACTTCTCTTGATTGCATATGAAAAGAAATTTGGTTCTTTGAACAAAACTAAATAATGAAATAAAATAGCAGCTGAATTAGATGCAACAGTCAATAACAAGTAATCGTTACTCTAATATGTAGAGGGTTTGCGGTGGACTTTATTCTAATGTAGGTCCATGTCAAAACTGTTACCCACACACGTAATACACACACGTAATACACGCAGTCTCTAGATGACTTCCAACTTGCTATTTTCAACCCTGTATGTTGAATATAAAATTCTCAGTCTATCATCAATTGGCATATTACGCTACATAAAATAAATTCCGATGCCATCAGTCAATCATCAGTTATTGAACATCAGGTATGAAAATATGTTTTATGGGTTTTCTACTTAATAATTGAGGAGAATTGAAACACGATTATCGATCGTTTCAAAATATTTGTTATGAAAATCGATCGTATCACATTAGTTGTTGTGAGAATCAATCTTTATTTGGTTAGGAGAGTTTGACAAATTACGTGGTCAATAAAATCATTTATGTCTTTATTTACGCTAGCCCGGTGTTTGTGAAAAGTATCGTGGATACTTACTGTTTTTTTTCAGATTATATACAAGAAGATATAAATTTGATACGTTGGTAACCCGGTCAGTATTTTTTTTCCGATTACATTATTATTGTTGGAACTTGCTTTGGTTGATCGTATAGGATACTGCACTAGAATTTTGTATGTGTTTATGTGTAGTGTGAACGTCAAGCTTAATGATAGTCTTCGAGGAACCTGAGATAACTGTTCATGGACCATTTTGTCTTTCATATGCTATGTTTATAATCTGAGTACATAGTATGACAAGTAAATTTTAACTTCTGGTGGCTAATTCAGTGGTCCATAATTATATCCCAATTTTAACTTCGGCCACTAGCAATAATAGAACTCTCATCAAAGGATATTAATTAAATTAATTGGATTATCATCTTCATAAGCCCAATTGCCCTTTTCTTGTAAGTGAATTAGCATTGTAACCCTTGTGAATGACGGGGTCGTAGTTTGAAAGGTGACGGTAGTGCCGTAGTGGTGAGGTGACGGCAGTGTTCATGATGTAAAAGGTAAAAAAATCATGATTAAGATAATTGTTTTGATAATAAGTTCGTTATGTAGAATGTTTTGGATATCTCAGGTTGAAGCTAGCTGTTAATCTTAGCACTTATATGATGAGGAACAGAGGAAGGATAAAAATGAGAAAGAAAGTTAATGGAAGTGGAGATTATCCATGTTTGATTGGTTAGATGTAGGTTTAGGTTTTTTACAAATGTAAATTGTATACTAAAACAACAGTAGTAGCTCCGTTTATCCATATATAACTCCTACTTCTGTTTAGGTTGTTTTATCTCATGTACACATTTGCATGATCTACATCTTTCTTTCTTGATGTGTATGTAAATAATGTAAATTTTTGTCTCTTTGCGGGTATTATATATCTAATAGTGCATAAATACATAAAGTATTCCGTCTCTAATATTATAATGTTTGACTTAAATAAATATTTTATGTCTTGATCCTGCAAGGTTGCGGGTATTAAACTAGTTTATATCCAAAACAAATCCGATTGTATAAAGGGCTACAATACAAATCAAATTTGATTGTATACAAAATACGACTTGCAGCTTAAGGTCAAAATATGACTTGCAGAAACCAATGGCCAAAATACTCCTTTAAAGGTTTTTATTGTTATTTTCTTATTCAAGTATTTCGTCAAAAAACAACTAATGCGCAGGATATAACCAAAACATGTATTCCATTTCAAGATATTGTCTTTGTATTGTATCTTAGTTCGTCTTCATCCGTTGTCCTTGAACATTATCAAGAAAAATAACGGTAAGATCTTAAAACCTTCATCCACGTCATATATAAATTCTGCAATCATATACAAATATTAGATTCAATCAGAATAGTATCATGTACATGAAACATGAAATCAAACCCTAGGCTAAAACACAAACCTTAAATTTACAAAATTGAAGACACAAAGCCTTCAAATCGGTCAAACGTGAAAGGAGGAGAACATAAATTTTGGATATCTATTAATTGAAATTGAAATTGAAATAAACGATGAAAACAAAAGATATTTAAAAACCTGAAATATGGGCGATAATCGAATGAAGTAAATATTAGAAAAGAATTATTGTGAGGGTTTTAAATTAGGGTTGCACATATAAACACGGAAAGAGAACTCCATTTTTTATTGTTAATTTATTTAAAATTTAATTAATTAATATTAATAACATCATTCAATATGCTTAAATTTTTTTATTTACTTTTTAAATTTTTTTAACAAAGGGAATAGCTTAATGATGATGTCATCATTTTAGGATTTTAATAGAAACTATAGATACGAGAGGATTGATGGAGAACTTAAGTAAAAAAGGAACCTGAAGAACCTATATACGCGCAGAGATGTTTGAAAATTTAACTATTAATTTCAAATCTAAACTTTTTAATTCAAAGAATGAACACATGGTTCTACGAGTTCTCTTCGATCAAAAGTTCTCCCTATATATATATATATATATATATATATATATATATATATATATATATATATATATATATATATATATATATATATATATATATATTCGTTGGTTGAAAAATTAAGAGGAAGTAAATCCTTGGGAATGGAGAAGTGAAAGATTATAATATAATGTTATTGTCTAAGCAAATATTTGTAAAAATATATTGAAGATATAAATTTTTTATGAAAAAATATCAACATTCATAAGAAAAATATTATTTTACAGTAAAAATGTTAACGTTTTTGACAAAATCAATAACATTCATAACATATAATATTTTCTGGGCAAAACACCCATGTATCACTCACTAGTTAGATTTTATATATCGAAAACATTCATCGTGAATACTGCTAGTTGTTCATACAAATATTTTCTGAGGAAGATATATCCACAAACAATAATATGAGAGGTGTTTTTTTAGGCATCAACGTCGTTAACCTCCAGTCCGATTACCGTGATAACCCGTACCCGAAATGATCATCTCGGGAGGGTGGCTAACGAATTCCCCGTCGGCTGACAGTTGGAATCTATCGACGGTGAAAGGAAGAAATCCTTACGAGATTCGTAGGTAAAAATCCTAGTATTAGTGGTGAGTTCTGATCGTAGGGGCGATCGTGGAAGAAAAAGAGAGATCCGCTCATGGGATCCATACGCGTTGCGGCGAAGAAGAAGGAGTGTGTGTACGATAGAGATTGTGAACTTGATTTAGGCTTTGCCTCATAATTATAGATGTGAATTAAGGTTTAGATGACTTGTGGGCCAAGCAATCCTTGTAAACCCTAACCCGGGTAAACTCTACGCCATTAAGTCCCCCAAGTTCGGTATGATATTTTGGTCATGTATCGTATCGAACTTCTCATTATGCTGCAAATAACAAGTTCATAAGAGCCTGATCAAATATCTGTGCGTAAACTCGCAGATAGATGTGCGCAAAATCGTATGCAGAGTTCGCGTAAAACCGCATGAAGTGTGCGGGCAAAGACTCTGTGTAAAAACGCGCGAAAGTTTATGCTTAAAAACGCATGAAACTGCGCATAAAACTGCGGACAACTGTACAAAAAGCACGCAAAAACAAGGCTAGAGGGCACGCGAACAATTGTACAAAAGCTTAAACATCTGCGCGAGACACACACACACACATACACACACAGATATATATATATATATATATATATATATATATATATATATTGGTCCCTATTAACAACATGAAGTATTGTAGATGAGGTGAATACAGTTCTTTTGCTAATTAAAATAATTTTAACACAATTAAGTATAACTAAGCAAATAAAATTAACAAGAGTTCAAGTAATTTTCAAATTATTCTTTTATTAATTAAAATCTTAAAGAATCGTGGTTTTCTTGTAGTGAAAAAGATGACGGCTTGATACATATTACATAGTGATAACTCAGAACACACTAAAAGCATATACAAATTTTACAGACTCAAGCTAATTTAAGTCCCACACCACTATCTAAAACAATAGTGGAGTTATCTATTTATAGAGAGCCTATTAACTATGTAAAGGTTTTATTGTTCACTAGTTCAAAGAATGTTTACACTTCAGCTGCCAAGCACGTGGCTCCTTTTTGTTCTGAAGCTAATTAAAGAATACCCCAACAAGGGTGGACACACTATTTGAATAAACAAATAGAATGTTGGGTTCCAAAGACGTTGACAAAGTATATACACGAATGGCACGTGTGATACACCTCTACATTCATCAAACAATTATCATTCATCAAAAAAGTATAGTTTATCAAATAGTTATTATTCATAAGAAAACAATTATCATTCACCAGAAAATAGTTATTATTCATCAAAATGTTATCATTAATCAAACAATCATCCATTAGAAAAATTATCATTTATCAAAATGTTATCATTCATCAAACAATTATCATTAATAAGAAAAAGTTATCATTCATAACGATTACATTCATAACAGTTATCATTAAAAAACCCAGTTATCATTCATCACAAAACAATTATCATGCATCAAAATGTTATAATTCATCAAACCATTATCATTCATCAAGAGTTATCATCACCAGAAAACAGATATTATTCACCAAAAAGCAATTATCATAATTCAAAATTGTAATGACCCGACTTTTTCGACTTTTATTTATATTTATTACTTTTACGAAACTGCGTATTTGTGCGTACTATGATAGATTATATTCTGGGGTCATTAATTATGTTAATTACTTTCGTTAATGCCTTACAACGTGATATTAAGTGCTTAACATGATCCTTGAATGAATTTACGACCGTTAGTGTCACTTACCGTTTAAAACGAGCTACGTACTTGGTACACGTTAAACTTTGGTCATAATTGGAATATTATGACTACGTAAACATAATTGTTATTTATTTATGACAATTACATAGCTTTATGGTTCCTTAATTATGCTTAGTGGTTACTAATGCTTACTAGTTAGTTTTAATGGACCTAACACCTTAATGGACCTAGTTAATTAAAGGCCCAACCTACTTAACTTAATGGACTCACTTAATGGACTAGTTAGCCCATTACTACATGAGACAAGTCCATTAGACATTAAGACAAGTATTAAGCATGCTAGTGTACCATTACTTGCATGTTTTAACATCTTTTGCCATGCCACCCAACATGTACAACCACCACCATGTACCACCATCCAATAGCAAGAAAATGGTCCCCTCCCCTTGCTCCCTTAAACCGTCGGCCACACCCCCACACACCACCATCACCATTTAATTTCAAACACTCTCATTTCATATCAAAAACACACACTTCTTTTCTCTCAAATTCTATCTAACTTTTATCTCAACTTTTCTCTCAACTTTTCTTGAAGAACTTGAAGGTTTTAATTCTTTTTCTCTTCTTTTTCTTCCTTCAAAACCGTAAATCATCATCATCATTATTTATTTTTGGATTTTGGTTTTTATACCTTCAATCCTCATGTTATCTTGCAACCTTTGATCACTTTTATGATAAAGAAGCAAGAACAAGGATCAAAGCTTTGTAGCTTTTGGTTCTACATGAACTTGTAATAAATTTAAGGATCAAACACTTTAAGATCCTTTTTATGTTCAAGTGTTGGAACTTTAAAGTTCACTTCATGGAAATTCAAGTTTGTGACTTGATATCTCTTTATGTATGAATCCAAACTTGAAATTGTTTATTTTTTAACTTTAAATTGTCATTTATGTTTGTGGATTTCGATTTGTATAAGTTACTTGGTCAAAGATTACTTGTTAACTTTGATCGCATAAATCTTGAAACCAAAGTCTAACTTTGAAAGTTCAAGAACAAGAAAGTTTAAGCTTACTAGTTTATAACTTTCACTCATCTAAGATTGATCTAAGTTCCATAACTTATGGTCATCTAACTTGTTAAAACAATAGTTCATTAATTTGTGCTCACCTTACTTTACAAAATCTAAGTTTCATAACTTATGGTTGTGTAAAGTTGAAAGTCTAAGTGTTTTGACTTAGGGTTTCACCAAGAACATGAGATCTAGACTTTTTAGTCTAATATCTTTAATATCTAGTTAAGATCTAAGCTATCTAGCTTAAGGTCTTGATTATTTAGTTTGATTCAAAGTTTATAGCTTAATAGAACTGGTGATTGTGTTGAAACTAGGAAATTGATGTAACTTTGGTTCATCATCTTGCTCAAACTCTTACATAATTTGTATTTTGTTTCCTAGTCTTAACCTTGTGTGTTGATGGTTAAAAATTGGTCAAAGTGATGCAAACACATCAACGAGTTGTACACTTTAAGCTACAAGCACAAGGATGAGAACCGTGATGAGCATCAAGCACCAAGAATCCCACCTGAGCACTTACTTTCTATTTTTCGGGGTCTGATCAGACTCTCTGGGCTACTGGAAAGTTGATTTTTAGTTAGTTCGGTTTGAGTATATGACTTTTCGTTTAGGCCTCGCCTAAATCTGATATACGGTTTAGGATTTATAGCCTTCCGAAAGTCACTACGCCCTTGTAACGTTGTGCTGAAATTTCTGACCTACTCGCACTTAAACCGTAGCCACGGTCAAACGAAGAAGAGTTTGGTTCTGAAAATTGGTCAGAAATTAGAGGACTCATATACGGAGCCATGGCCACAGTCCTCACATCATTTCAGTTTGTATAGAGGACGTAGCAGCTAAACGAAGTCAGCCTTTGTTTCGGTCTCTATTTTTGATTGAAAACTTACTTTACTTTTTACATATGATGTTGATGATGATGATGACACTTAAGAATTAAATTACGACTTAAATTACGTATTTTTAAACCCGTTGGGACAATTTACTGACTTAGTAACCTTTAACTTAGGTTGACGACCTTTCGGACCGACTTACTTGCTTACTTACCTCGTATCGACTTTTATCGCGCATTCACTGTGAGTTATAGCTCCCTTTTTACTACAACTATTTTGGGACTGAGAATGCAAGCGCTTTTTATGTTTTACTTACTTGGCATGAGTACTTAAACTTTATATATGTGTGGGTTATATAATGGCATAAACTTTTCTCTTAGCTCGGTAACGTTTAGTCATTGGTTTTGAACCGGTGAACGCGAATCTTAAATATGGATCCATAGGGTTTGACATCCCCACTCGGGCTAGTCGCGTTAGCATTTAACGGGTGTTTAATTATTCGTAAACTTACGCACTCGCCAAGTGTACTTTTAGGGGGTGATATTTTACGTTAAGTTAGTTACCAAGTGCCCACGGTTAAGCATATACTTTTCATACAATTTTGAATACGAAATCTCGTGGCCCACATTACATTACTGTTACAATTAAACTATAGTTCACCAACATTCGTATTGACTTTTATACATGTTATTTCTCAAGTGCTTAGACGTTTGATGCTTCCGCTGTATTAGTCTCGCTGTTAAACTTTCTGTGTAGACTCCCGCTGCTTTTGTTTAGATATGTCTCTGCATGAAATATTTACTTTGCATTCACAATCTATGTTACTTGTGAACAATGAAATTGTAATGACCTTTGAGTCTCGTACTTATGTTATTGCTTTCTATTCGTAGAAGCATGATAATGCTAAAAACAAACATATATTTCATAGCATTATCCTTTAAGAAAGAAAAGTTTTAGTTGCAATTGTTCTATTTACAAGTGATATTCGTTTAAATAATAAAAGGTGAAGACAAAAGACATATTCGACGATTTGAAGATGCAAACGATCAAAAAGCTAAAAAGTACAAAGTACAATCCAAGTGGTTCAAATTATTGCTAAGAAACATCTAAAAGTTACAAGAGTACGAGCCGCAAAACGCAAAGTACAAGATATTAAATAGTACGAAAGGATGTTCAAAAATCCGAAACCGGGACATGAACCGAGTAACAACACACGACGCAACGGACCTAAAATTACAAGTCAACATTGCACAAGAATATAATATAATATATATAATTATATAAAATTATATATATTATATTATATATTAAATAAATCAAGCAGTCGCCCACGTTTTGGAAGCAATTGGAGCTGGACAGCCTGTCCATGCGATCGCATGGCCTGCTAGCCTTAATCCCATGCGATCGAATGGCTTCAACAGTTGGGTCAGGTCCTATAAATTGCAACGTTTGGTCGACGAATTATACACACCTTATTCACTGATCTCTCTCACTCTCTCAATATATATTTATATTTATATTTTAATTATAATTTTAATATTAAGTTAATAATAATAAGGTTATAGTAGCGAATGTTTTAAGCTTGTAAGTCGAAACTCTGTCCGTGTAACACTACGCGATTAATACTCATTGTAAGTTATGTTCAACCTTTTTAAATTAATTTCTCGTAGCTAAGTTATTATTATGCTTATTTAAGCCGAAGTAATCGTGATGTTGGACTAAATATTAAAGACGGGGTTATTGGGTTTTGGACCATAATTAGGGTTTGAACAAAAGACTGACACTTGTGGAAATTGGACTATGGGCTATTAATGGGCTTTATATTTGTTTAACTAAATGATAGTTCGTTAATTTAATATAGAGAATTACAATTTGATGTATCTATAAATAACCACATACACTCGATCGGACACGATGGGCGGGATATTTATAAATACTAATAATCGTTCATTTAACCGGACGTGGGAATGGATTAATAGTCAATGGACTCATTATAACAGGGGTGAATTACATACAAGGACACTTGGTGTAATTATTAACAACGTATTAAAACCTTGGGTTACACGCAGTCGATAACCTGGTGTAATCATTAATAAAGTATTAAGACCTTATTACAATTTAAGTCCCCAATTAGTTGGAATATTTGACTTCGGGTATAAGGGTAATTTGACGAGGACACTCGCACTTATATTTATGACCGATGGACTATTATGGACAAAAACCAGATGGACATATCGAATAATCCAGGACAAAGGACAATTAACCCATGGTAATAAATTAAAATCAACACGTCAAACATCATGATTACGGAAGTTTAAATAAGCATAACTCCTTTATTTTATATCTCATCGTACTTTTATTAACCGTCATTTTATTTATCGTACTTTTATTTATCGTACTTTTATTTTATCGCATTTTTATTTATCGTCATTTACTTTACGCTTTAAATTAAGTTATTTTTTTAAATATTTTGCATTAGAACTTAAAATCGACAAATCGGTCACTAAACGATAAAACCCCCTTTTATAATAATAATAATACTACTTATATATATATATATATATATATATATATATATATATATATATATATATATATATATATATATATACAAATATAGTGTTTAAAAATATAGCGTTAAACTCAGCAGATCCCTGTGGAACGAACCGAACTTACTAAAAACTACACTACTCTACGATTAGGTACACTGCCTATAAGTGTTGTAGCAAGGTTTAGGTATATCCATTCAATAAATAAATAAATAACTTGTGTAAATTGTATCGTATTTAATAGTATTTCGTAATAAAAATATAATCTATTTCGTACTACCCCTCGCACACATCAAGTATTTTTGGCGCCGCTTCCGGGGACTTCATGGAGAAATTGTTACGTTCACACAAAAGCCAAATGAAATATTATATGAGGCGTGGACAAGATTCGGAAAGTTGTTAAGAGGATGTCCTCAACATGGTTTAGACACTTATGAAATAGTGCAAATATTCTACCAAGGATGCGACGTTGCTACACGAAAAGACATTAACACGGCAGCTGGTAGTTCCATTACGAAGAAAATCGCAACTGAAGCTTACAAAATTATTGATAACACGGCCTCCCACTCACATGAATGGCACCAGGAAAAAGATATTCTTCGTTCATCTAAAGTGGCTAGAGCCGATTCTAGTCTATTTCCGCAAAGTTAGATGCTTTCGAGAGACGAATGGAAAAGATGACTAAAGATATTCACGCAATACGCATTAGTTGTGAGCAGTGTAGAGGACCACATTTGATAAAAGATTGTCTCAGTATTGAACAAACAATGGAACAAAGAGAGAATGTTTCATACATGAACCAAAGGGCTGGAAATAATTATCATAATAATTTTCAACCGCCAAGACCAAACTACAATCAAAATCAGAATTATAACCGAAATGTTCCATACAACAACCAATAAGGTCCTAGTAATCAACAAGTATCTAATAATACTTACAACCAGCAAAGACCTATTTTTCCAAATAAACTACCACAAACCGATGATAAAAAGCCAAATTTAGAAGATATGATGTCAAAGCTAGTTGAATCTCAAACTCAGTTTTTCACATCTCAGAAAAAAACTAATGAACAAAATGTTCAATGTGACGCCCCGTATAAAACCATTGTGTACAATTCGTCAACAACAGGATCTTTACACGGTCAAGTACTACATGCTATTTGAAAACCAGTTTTGCATTCATAAAAGATAGCGTTTACAAAAGATAACGTGACACACAGGTCGTTACAAAGTCATTATTTTGAAAAATAACATAAACTACGAATGCAAAAGAAAAAGGTCCATGATTGAGACATCTCTAAGATTATGCAGTGGAATTCTAGCACATCAGGTCCTTAACAGCAAGTTTAAACACCAAGACAGCAAGTCTAAACAGCGGAAGCAACAAACCTCTAAGCACCTGAGAAAACATGCTTAAAAATGTCAACAATAATGTTGGTGAGCTATAGTTTAAGTTGTAAAAGTAATGTAAGGTAGGCCACGAGATTTCAGTGTTCCAAAACAGTATAAAAAGTATATGTTTAACCGCGAGCACTTGGTAACTAACTTAACGTTTATAACCCCCTAAAAGTACACTTGGCGAGTGCGTATGTTTACGAAGTATTAAACACCCGTTAAATGCTAGCGCGACTAGCCCGAGTGGGGATGTCAAACCCTATGGATCCATATCTAAGATTCGCGTTCACCGGTTCAAAAACCAATGACTAAACGTTACCGAGCTAAGGGAAAAGTTTATGACGTTGTATAACCTACATATATATAAAGTTTAAGTACTCGTGCCTAGTATGTAAAATGTAAAAAGCGCATGTATTCTCAATCCCAAAATAGTTAAAGTAAAAAGGGATGCTATAACTCACAGTGATAAGAGCGGTAAAGTCGATAATGAAAGTATGCAAGTAGTAAGTCAGTCTGAAAGGTCGTCAACCTAAGTCAAACGTTACTAGGTCAGTATGTTATCCTCATAAGTTCTAATAGTGCATAAAATAAGTTTAAGTGTCATCATCATCATCGTTCATTATCATAAAAGCTAAGTAAGTTTGACAAGAATAGAGATCGAAACAATAGGCAGAATTCGGTCAGCTGCTACGACCTCTACGTAAATCAAAAAGAAGCGTAATCAGTGGCTATGGCTCTGTATATGAGTCCCCTAACCGTTGACCAATTTTCAGAACCTAACTCGTCTTCGTTTGACCGTGGCGATGGTTTAAATTTGAGTAGGTCAGAAATTTCAGCACAACGTTAATAGGGTGTAGTGACTTTTGGAAGGCCATAAATCCTAAACCGTAACTCGGATTAAGACGAGGTCTAAACAGAAAATCATCTACTCGAACCAAAATAACTGAAAATAAACTTTACAGTAACCCAGGTAGTCTGATCAAATCCCAAAAACAGTAAGCAAGGTGCTCCGGTGGGGTTCTTAGTGCTTGATGCTCATCACGGTTCTCATCCTTGATGCTTGTAGCTTCAAGTGTACAACTCGTTGATGGGTTAGCATCACCTTGACAAAGATTCTACCATTAACACACAATATGTTAAGATTAAGTAAGAACACAACTCATTTAAGAGTCTTAGATGGATGATGAACCAAGGTTACATCATATCCTTAGTCTTAACACAATTACAAGTTACATTTACAACTAAAGCTACAAACTTTACTTCAATCAAGCAAGTATGAACATAATCTAAGTCAAATAAAGTGATGGAACCCTAAGCTAGAGAGCTTGGATCCTTTTCACACAAGTTATAAGGTCACAAAGCTAGAAAGCTTGAACCTTTAGTGTTCTTGAAGAACTTGAAGCATAAAGCTTAGATCTTTAAGGTATATGAAGACCATAAACACAAGTTTTGATCTTTATAACAAAGTAATGAGATCATAAGTTAGGAAACTTAGATCTAACAAAAGATATGAATATTCAAGCTAGAAAGCTTGCATCTTGGTTGTTCTTGAAGATCTTGAAGCATAAAGCTTGGATCTTTAAGTTACATGATGATTACAAACACAAGTTTGAATCTTTACAACAAAATAACAAGATTAAAGTTAAAAGATATAGATCTACAAAGTGGGTGAAGATTCAAAGCTAGAAAGCTTGAATCTTCCATGTTCTTGAAGGATTCAAATCTATGTTTGAATCTACAAGATGTAATCAAGATCAAAAGCTAAAAAGCTAGACCCATGATGATGATGATGAATTCGTGATGATGAGAAGGATAAGAAGAAGAGAAATTCAAAATACTTACACTTTTTAGAGAGAGAAAGACTAGAGAGAATTAGATAGTGAGTGTGTGTGAATTACAAATGAAAGCAAGTGTAAAATGGATGAAATGAGGCTTGTATTTATAGGTGAATGAGGGTATGGGAGGGGTGGGTTAGCCGTGAATTGGAGGGGGGACAAGGGAGACCAACTTTTGCTTTTTGGTTAATGGTTGTCTAAAGTTGGTGCTTATGTTAGGATCCCATTCAACACTAAGGATAATACTTGATATAAATGCTAGCATGTTCCCTCTAATAAATGGGCATTTGTCTTACATATTAATGGGTCAATAGCTAATAATAATTGGGCTAATTAAATAGTCCACTAATTAGTGTAGGGTGGGCTAAGGCCCAACAAGGTAGAAAGTCCAACAAGACTAACTAGTAAGCATAAGTAAATTACTACGCGTAATTAAGCATCCAAAAATCCAAGTAATTATTATTATGAAATAATAATTAAGATTTCATAGTCATAATATTCCGATTACGACAAAAGTTAAACGTGTTCGCAGTACGCAGTTTGTTCGTAACGTCAAGTGACACTAACGGTCATAAAGGTTTCCGGTGATTAAGTTAAGTAACCTACGTACTTAAAGGCACGTTTTAACACATAAATGAAAGTAAGCCATGTGTATAAAGATTCCAGAGTATAAAGTAGCACAGTATGAACAAATACGCAGTTTCGAAAAAACACAAGGCACAAAAGTAAGTCGAAAAAGTCGGGTCGTTACATTACCCACCTGTTAATGGAAATTTCGTCCTGAAATTTAAGCTGAGGTAGGTCTTGGAGTCGGGAAAAGGTGAGGATACTTCTGCATCATTTGATCCTCTCATTTCCAAGTAAACTCGGGTCCACGTTTGGCATTCCATCAGACTCGAACAATTGGAATTTTATTGTGCTTCAAAGTCTTAACCTCACAGTCCATGATTTCGACAGGTTCTTCCACAAAGTGGAGTTGGTCATCAATCGTAAGCTCATCGAGAGGGATGACAAGTTCGGGTTGGGCAAGACATTTTTTCAGATTTGACACGTGAAAAGTAGGGTGAACTATGCTCAACTGAGTCGGAAGATCCAAACGGTAAGCAACGGGTCCAACACATTCCAAGATTTCAAAAGGACCAATATATCGCGGGTTTAACTTTCCACGCTTTCCAAAACGGATCACACCTTTCCAAGGTGCGACCTTCAACATTACACGGTCACCCACGTTGAATTTGAAGTCTTTACGTTTAAGTTCAGCATAACTCTTTTGGCGATCACGGGCCGCCTTAAGTCTCGCTTGAATTTGGACAATCTTCTCGCTTGTTTCATGAACTACCTCGGGTTCGGTGATTTGCTTTTCACCTACTTCGGCCCAACAAATAGGAGAACGGCACTTGCGACCATACAACGCTTCAAAAGGTGCAGCATTAATACTCGAATGATAACTGTTGTTGTAAGAGACCTCAGCTAGTGGCAAATGTCTCTCCCAAGCTTTTCCAAAGTCAATAACACAGGCACGCAACATGTCCTCCAAAGTTTGAATCGTTCGTTCGCTCTGACCATCAGTCTGCGGGTGATACGCGGTGCTCATGTCGAGACGTGTTCCCAAGGCTTCTTGCAAAGAACGCCAAAATCTAGAAGCAAAACGGGTATCGCAATCTGAGATAATCGATAAGGGCACACCATGAAGGGATACAACCTCTTTGATGTATAGTTGAGTGAGTCTCTCCATTGTATCCGTTTCCTTCTTGGCTAAGAAGTATGCAAATTTAGTAAGTCGGTCAACGATAACCCAGATGGTATCATAACCGCCTACCGTCTTCGGTAGCTTTGTGATGAAGTCCATCATTATCCTTTCCCACTTCCATTGCGGGATTTCCAGTTGTTGAAGTAATCCAGATGGCCTTTGATGTTCGGCCTTAACTTTCAAGCAAGTTAAATACTTACTAATATAAGTTGCAACATCCTTCTTAAGATTAGGCCACCAATACTGTTCCTTGAGATCGTGGTACATTTTACCGGCTCCTGGATGAATCGAATATCTCAAATTGTGGGCTTCATCTAGTATAAGGCTATGTAGATCTCCATATCTAGGTGCCTAAATCCTTCCGGAAAAGCTTCGGAGTCTAGTCTCCTTAACCTCGAGTCGTGAAACGAGAATGTTCAAGTGTTCTTGAGAAATATTCTCCTCTTTGAGAGCCTCATCTTGGGCTACTCGGATCTGGCTATTGAGATTTGAATGAATGGTGATGTTCAATGCGCGGACACGAAGAGGTACCGTCCTCTCTTTTTAGCTCAGGGCATCGGCTACAACATTTGCCTTTCTAGGATGGTAACGAAGTTCACAATCATAGTCGTTCAGTGTCTCGATCCATCTTCGTTGCCTCATGTTCAGTTGTTTCTGATCGAATATGTGCTGGAGGCTTTTGTGGTCGGTGAAGATGGTACTTTTAGTTCCATACAGATAGTGTCTCCATAATTTGAGCGCAAAGATAATGGCTCCAAGTTCGAGGTCGTGAGTAGTGTAGTTTTGCTTGTGAATCTTTAGTTGACGAGAAGCATAGGCAATAACCTTCGATCTTTGCATCAATACGCAACCAAAACCATTTTTCGAGGCATCACAATATACGACGAAATCATCACTACCTTCAGGAAGAGATAAGATAGGTGCGGTGGTTAATTTCTACTTCAAGTTTTGAAATGCTGATTCATGTTCTTTTTCCCAAACGAACTTCTTCCCTTTGTGAGTCAGCGCGGTCAAAGGACGCGAAATCAGAGAGAAACCTTCAATAAATCTTCGGTAGTAACCGGCAAGACCTAGAAATTGGCGGATGTGAGTCGGAGTAGTGGGGGTTTCCCACTTGCCAATAGCTTCGATCTTCGCGGGATCAACTTTGATACCTTGATCACTCACAATATGACCTAGAAATTGGACTTCCTTCAACCAAAATTCACACTTGGAGAATTTGGCATAAAGTTGCTCTTGTCTCAAGAGTTCCAACACTAGTCGAAGATGTTGTTCATGTTCTTCTTCACTTCGGGAATAGATGAGGATATCATCTATGAAAACGATAATGAACTTATTGAAATGTCCCGTTCATATTGATTATAAACGTTCCATATTAATTGATTTCGTCACGAGGTTTTGACCTCTATATGAGACGTTTTTCAAAGACTGCATTCATTTTTAAAACAACCATAACATTTATTTTATCTATAAAGGTTTAAAAAGCATTACGTAGATTATCAAATAATGATAATCTAAAATATACCGTTTACACATGACCATTACATAATGGTTTACAATAAGAATATATTATATCAAAAATAAGTTTCTTGAATGCAGTTTTTATATAATATCATACAAGCATGGACTCCAAATCTTTTCCTTATTTTAGTATGCAACAGCGGAAGCTCTTAATAATCACCTGAGAATAAACATGCTTAAAACGTCAACAAAAATGTTGGTGAGTTATAGGTTTAACCTATATATTATCAAATCATAATAATAGACCACAAGATTTCATATTTCAATATACATCCCATACATAGAGATAAAAATCATTCATATGGTGAACACCTGGTAACCGACATTAACAAGATGCATATAAGAATATCCCCATCATTCCGGGACATCCATCGGACATGATATAAAACTCGAAGTACTAAAGCATCCGGTACTTTGGATGGGGTTTGTTAGGCCCAATAGATCTATCTTTAGGATTTGCGTCAATTAGGCGTGCACTAATTCTCAAAATTAGTGATGTTCACTAATTCTTAGGCTACCAAGCAAAAATAGGCATATTTGACTTCGATCATTCAACCATAGAAAGTAGTTTCATGTACTTGTGTCTATTTTCTAAAACATTTATAAAGCTGCATGTATTCTCATCCCAAAAATATTAGATTTTAAAAGTGGGACTATAACTCACTTTCACAGATTTTTACTTCGTCGAGAAGTAAGACTTGGCCACTGGTCGATTCACGAACCTCAGGTTTTGTGGATAAACCTACTGGAAATGAGAAAAATAGATCTAGCTTCAAAGGATCCTTGGATGGCTTGAAAGTTCTTGTATTAGAAAGATATCTTACTGTAAATAAGAAAGATTTCTTGAGGTAGGATGATCACTTTATAAGATTGGAAGTAAGCTAGCAAACTTGGAAGTATTCTTGATTTTATGAAACTAGAACTTATAGAATTTATGAAGAACACTTAGAACTTGAAGATAGACCTTGAGAGAGATCAATTAGATGAAGAAAATTGAAGAATGAAAGTGTTTGTAGGTGTTTTTAGTCGTTGGTATATGGATTAGATATAAAGGATGTGTAATTTTGTTTACATGTAAATAAGTCATGAATGATTACTAATATTTTTGTAATTTTATGAGATATTTCATGCTAGTTGCCAAATGATGGTTCCCACATGTGTTAGGTGACTCACATGGGCTACTAAGAGCTGATCATTGGAGTGTATATACCAATAGTACATACATCTAAAAGCTGTGTATTGTACGAGTACGAATACGGGTGCATACGAGTAGAATTGTTGATGAAACTGAAGGAGGATGTAATTGTAAGCATTTTTGTTAAGTAGAAGTATTTTAATAAGTGTCTTGAGGTCTTTTAAAAGTGTATGAATACATATTAAAACACTACATGTATATACATTTTAACTGAGTCGTTAAGTGAAATGTCCCGTTCATATTGATTATAAACGTTCCATATTAATTGATTTCGTTGCGAGGTTTTGATCTCTATATGAGATGTTTTTCAAAGACTGCATTCATTTTTAAAACAACCATAACCTTTATTTTATCAATAAAGGGTTTTAAAAACATTACGTAGATTATCAAATAATGATAATCTAAAATGTACTGTTTACACACGACCATTACATAATGGTTTACAATAGAAATATATTACATCGACATATGTTTCTTGAATGCAGTTTTTACACAATATCATGCAAACATGGACTCCAAATCTTGTCCTTATTTTAGTATGCAACAGCGGAAGCTCTTAATATTCACCTGAGAATAAACATGCATTAAACGTCAACAAAAATGTTGGTGAGTTATAGGTTTAACCTATATATATCAAATCGTAACAATAGACCACAAGATTTCATATTTCAATACACATCCCATACATAGAGATAAAAATCATTCATATGGTGAACACCTGGTAACCGACATTAACAAGATACATATATAAGAATATCCCCATCATTCCGGGACACCCTTCGGATATGATATAAATTTCGAAGTACTAAAGTATCCGGTACTTTGGATGGGGTTTGTTAGGCCCAATAGATCTATCTTTAGGATTCGCGTCAATTAGGGTGGCTGTTCCCTAATTCTTAGATTACCAGACTTAATAAAAAGGGGCATATTCGATTTTGATAATTCAACCATAGAATGTAGTTTCACGTACTTGTGTCTATTTTGTAAATTATTTATAAAACCTGCATGTATTCTCATCCCAAAAATATTAGATTTTAAAAGTGGGACTATAACTCACTTTCACAGATTTTTACTTCGTCGGGAAGTAAGACTTGGCCACTGGTCGATTCACGAACCTATAACAAATATGTACATATATATCAAAGTATATTCAAAATATATTTACAACACTTTTAATACATTTTGATGTTTTAAGTTTATTAAGTCAGCTGTCCTCGTTAGTAACCTACAACCAGTTGTCCAACGTTAGATGTACAGAAAAAAAAATTAATATATATTATCTTGAATCAATCCACGACCCAGTGTATACACGTCTCAGGCTAGATCACAACTCAAAGTATATATATTTTTGGAATCAACCTCAACCCTGTATAGCTAACTCCCACATTACCGCATATAGAGTGTCTATGGTTGTTCTAAATAATATATACACATGGGTCGATATGATATGTCAAAACATTTGCATACGTGTCTATGGTATCCCAAGATTACATAATATATTAAAATATATGTATAATACAATATAAGTTAGCTAGGATATGATTAATATAGGTTTGTTACCAATTTTCACATTGCTACAACAAGAAAAATTATCCAATCTTGTTTTACCCATAACTTCTTCATTTTAAATCCGTTTTGAGTGAATCAAATTGCTATGGTTTCATATTGAACTCTATTTTATGAATCTAAACAGAAAAAGTATAGGTTTATAGTCGGAAATATAAGTTACAAGTCGTTTTTGTAAAGGTAGTCATCTCAGTCGAAAGAACGACGTCTAGATGACCATTTTAGAAAACATACTTCCACTTTGAGTTTAATCATGATTTTTGGATATAGTTTCATGTTCATAAGAAAAATCATTTTCCCAGAAGAACAACTTTTAAATCAAAGTTTATCATAGTTTTTAATTAACTAACCCAAAACAGCCCGCGGTGTTACTACGACGGCGTATGTCCGGTTTTACAGTGTTCTTCGTGTTTCCAGGTTTTAAATCATTAAGTTAGCATATCATATAGATATAGAACATGTGTTTAGTTGATTTTAAAAGTCAAGATAGAAGGATTAACTTTTGTTTGCGAACAAGTTTAGAATTAACTAAACTATGTTCTAGTGATTACAAGTTTAAACCTTCGAATAAGATAGCTTTATATGTATGAATCGAATGATGTTATGAACATCATTACTACCTCAAGTTTTCTGGATAAAGCTACTGGAAATGAGAAAAATGGATCTAGCTTCAAAGGATCCTAGAATGGCTTGAAAGTTCTTGAAGCAGAATCATGACACGAAAACAAGTTCAAGTAAGATTTCCACTCGAAATAAGATTGTTATAGTTATAGAAATTGAATCAAAGTTTGAATATGAGTATTACATTATATTAGAAAGATATCTTACTGTAAATAAAAAAGATTTATTGAGGTTGGATGATCACTCTACAAGATTAGAAGTAAGCTAGCAAACTTGGAAGTATTCTTGATTTTATGAAACTAGAACTTGTAGAATTTTTGAAGAACACTTAGAACTTGAAGATAGAACTTGAGAGAGATCAATTAGATGAATAAAATTGAAGAATAAAACTGTTTATAGGTGTTTTTGGTCGTTGGTGTATGGATTAGATATAAAGGATATGTAATTTTGTTTTCATGTAAATAAGTCATGAATGATTACTCATATTTTTGTAATTTTATGAGATATTTCATGCTAGTTGCCAAATGATGGTTCCCACATGTGTTAGGTGACTCACATGGGCTGCTAAGAGCTGATCATTGGAGTGTATATACCAATAGTACATACATCTAAAAGCTGTGTATTGTACGAGTATGAATACGGGTGCATACGAGTAGAATTGTTGATGAAACTGAACGAGGATGTAATTGTAAGCATTTTTGTTAAGTAGAAGTATTTTGATAAGTGTCTTGAAGTCTTTCAAAAGTGTATGAATACATATTAAAACACTACATGATATATAAGTGTTGTTTTGAAACCTTTAGGTTAACGATCTTGTTAAATGTTGTTAACCCATTGTTTATTAGATCAAATGAGATGTTAAATTATTACATTATCATGATATCATGATGTATTAATATATCTTAATATGATATATATACATTAAATGTCGTTACAACGATAATCGTTACATATATGTCTCGTTTCAAAATCATTAAGTTAGTAGTCTTGTTTTTACATATGTAGTTCATTGTTAATATACTTAATAATATGTTTACTTATCATAATATCATGTTAACTATATATATAACCATATATATGTCATCATATAGTTTTTACAAGTTTTAACGTTCGTAAATCACCGGTCAACTTGGGTGGTCAATTGTCTATATGAAACCTATTTCAATTAATCATGTCTTAACAAGTTTGATTGCTTAACATGTTGGAAACACTTAATCATGTAAATAACAATTTCATTTAATATATATATAAACATGGAAAAGTTCGGGTCACTACATTAAGTCATCGTTAGTCGTTACATGTAAATGTTGTTTTGAAACCTTTAGGTTAACGATCTTGTTAAATGTTGTTAACCCATTGTTTGTTATATCTAAAGAGATGTTAAATTATTACATTATCATGATATTATGATATATTAATATATCTTAGTATGATATATATACAGTTAAATGTTGTTACAATGATAATCGTTACATATATGTCTCGTTTCGAAATCATTAAGTTAGTAGTCTTGTTTTTACATATGTAGTTCATTGTTAATACACTTAATGACATGTTTACTTATCATTTATCATGATTAAACATAGTGTATCAATATCTTAATATGATTCATATGTATTTAGTTAGACGTTGTTATAACGATAATCGTTATATATATCGTTTCGAGTTTCTTAATTCAATAAACTCAATTTTATGTATATAACTTATTGTTAAAATACCTAATGAGATACTTACTTATCATAATATCATGTTAACTATATATATAATCATATATATGTCATCATATAGTTTTTACAATTTTTGGTATTCGTGAATCACCGGTCAACTTGGGTGGTCAATTGTCTCTATGAAACCTATTTCAATTAATCAAGTCTTAACAAGTTTGATTGCTTAACATGTTGGAAACAATTAATCATGTAAATAAAAATTTCATTTAATATATATAAACATGGAAAAGTTCGGGTCACTACAGTACCTACCCGTTAAATAAATTTCATCCCGAAATTTTAAGCAGTTGGAGGTGTTGTCGTATCTTCTGGAAATAAGTGAGGGTATTTCTTCTTCATCTGATCTTCTCATTCCCAGGTGAACTCAGGTCCTCTATGAGCATTCCATCGAACCTTAACAATTGGTATTTTGTTTTGCTTAAGTCTTTTAACCTCACGATCCATTATTTCGACGGGTTCTTCGATAAATTGAAGTTTTTCGTTGATTTAGATTTCGTCTTACGGAATAGTGAGATCTTCTTTAGCAAAACATTTCTTCAAATTCGAGACGTGGTAAGTGTTATGTACAGCCGCGAGTTGTTGAGGTAACTCAAGTCGGTAAGCTACTGGTTCGACGCGATCAATAACCTTGAATGGTCCAATATACCTTGGGTTTAATTTCCCTGGTTTACCAAATCGAACAATGCCTTTCCAAGGTGCAACTTTAAGCATGACCATCTCTCCAATTTCAAATTCTATATCTTTTCTTTTAACGTCTGCGTAGCTCTTTTGTCGACTTTGGGCTGTTTTCAACCGTTGTTGAATTTGGATGATCTTCTCGATAGTTTCTTGTATTATCTCCGGACCCGTAATCTGTCTATCGCCCACTTCACTCCAATAAATCGGAGACCTGTACTTTCTACCATAAAGTGCTTCAAACGGTGCCATCTCAATGCTTGAATGGTAGCTGTTGTTGTAGAAAAATTCTGCTAACGGTAGATGTCGATCCTAACTGTTTCTGAAATCAATAACACATGCTCGTAGCATGTCTTCAAGCATTTGTATCATCCTTGTGCTCTGCCCATCAGTTTGTGGATGATAGGCAGTACTCATGTCTAGACGAGTTCCTAATGCTTGCTGTAATGTCTGCCAGAATCTTGAAATAAATCTGCCATCCCTATCAGAGATAATAGAGATTGGTATTCTATGTCTGGAGACGACTTCCTTCAAATACAATCGTGTTAACTTCTCCATCTTGTCATCTTCTCTTATTGGCAGAAAATGTGCTGATTTGGTGAGACAATCAACTATTACCCAAATAGTATCAAAACCACTATTATTCCTTGGCAATTTAGTGATGAAATCCATGGTAATGTTTTCCCATTTCCATTCTGGGATTTCGGGTTGTTGAAGTAGACCTGATGGTTTCTGATGCTCCGCTTTGACCTTAGAACATGTCAAACATTCTCCTACGTATTTAGCAACATCGGCTTTCATACCCAGCCACCAAAAATGTTTCTTGAGATCCTTGTACATCTTCCCCGTTCCAGGGTGTATTGAGTATCTGATTTTATGAGCTTCTCCAAGTACCATTTCTCTCATCTCTCCAAATTTTGGTACCCAAATTCTTTCAGCCCTATACCGGGTTCTGTCTTCTCGAATATCAAGATGCTTCTTCAATCCTTTGGGTATTTCATCCTTTAAATTTCCCTCTATTAAAACTCCTTGTTGTGCCTCCTTTATTTGAGTAGTAAGGTTATTGTGAATCATTATATTCATAGCTTTTACTCGAATGGGTTCTCTGTCCTTTCTGCTCAAGGCGTCGGCTACCACATTTGCCTTCCCCGGGTGATAACGAATCTCAAAGTCGTAATCATTCAACAATTCAATCCATCTGCGCTGCCTCATGTTCAGTTATTTCTAATTAAATATGTGTTGAAGACTTTTGTGGTCGGTATATATAAAACTTTTGACCCCATATAAGTAGTGCCTCCAAGTCTTTAATGCAAAAACAACCGCGCCTAATTCCAAATCATGCGTCGTATAATTCTGCTCGTGAATCTTCAATTGTCTAGACGCATAAGCAATTACTTTCGTTCGTTGCATTAATACACAACCGAGACCTTGCTTTGAGGCGTCACAATATATCACAAAATCATCATTCCCTTCAGGTAATGACAATATAGGTGCTGTAGTTAACTTTTTCTTTAATATTTGAAACGCCTTTTCTTGTTCATCCTTCCATTCAAATTTTCTCCATTTATGCGTTAATGCAGTCAAGGGTTTTGCTATTCTGGAAAAATCTTGGATGAACCTTCTGTAGTAACCAACTAGTCCTAAAAATTGGCGTATATGCTTCGGAGTTTTCGGGGTTTCCCACTTTTCAACAGTTTCAATCTTTGCTGGATCCACCTGAATACCTTCTTTGTTCACTATGTGACCGAGGAATTGAACTTCTTTCAACCAAAATGCACACTTTGAAAACTTAGCGTACAGTTTTTCTTTCCTCAGCAACTCTAGTACTTTTCTCAAATGTTCTTCGTGCTCTTGATCATTCTTCGAGTAAATAAGTATGTCATCGATGAAAACAATGACAAACTTGTCAAGGTATGGTCCACACACTCGGTTCATGAGGTCCATGAACATATCTGGTGTGTTAGTCAACCCAAACGGCATAACCATAAACTCGTAATGACCGTAATGCATCCTAAAAGCAGTCTTTGGAATATCATCCTCCTTCACCCGCATTTGATGATGCCCAGAACGTAAATCAATCTTCGAATAAACTGACGAGCCTTGTAGTTGATCAAATAAGTCATCGATTCTCTGTAGTGGGTATCGGTTCTTGATGATAAGTTTGTTCAACTCTCGGTAGTTGATAAATAACCTAAATGTACCATCCTTCTTCTTAACAAACAAAACAGGAGCTCCCCACGGTGATGTGCTTGGTCGAATGAAACTATGCTCTAAAAGTTCTTGTAGTTGGCTCTGAAGTTCCTTCATTTCGCTATGTGTGAGTCTATATGGAACACGAGCTATTGGTGCAGCTCCCGGTACACGGTCTATTTGAAATTCAACGGATCGGTGTGGAGGTAGTCCCCGTAATTCTTTCGGAAATACATCGGGAAATTCTTTTGCGACGGGAACATCATTGATGTTCTTTTCTTCGAAATTGACTTTCTCGACGTGTGCTAGCACAGCATAGCAACCTTTTCTTATTAGTTTTTGTGCCTTCATGTTACTAATAAGATTTAACTTCGCGTTGCTCTTTTCTCCGTACACCATTAAGGGTTTTCCTTTTTCTCGTATAATGCGAATTGCATTTTTGTAACAAACGATCTCTGCTTTCACTTCTTTCAACCAGTCCATACCGATTATCACATCAAAACTCCCTAATTCTACTAGTATCAAGTCAATCTTAAATGTTTCGCTAACCAGTTTAATTTCTCGATTCCGACATATATTATCTGCAGTAATTAATTTACCATTTGCTAATTCGAGTAAAAATTTATTATCCAAGGGCGTCTGTGAACAACTTAGTTTAGCATAAAAATCTTTACTCATATAGCTTCTATCCGCACCCGAATCAAATAAAACATAAGCAGATTTATTGTCAATGAGAAACGTACCCGTAACAAGCTCCGGGTCTTCCTGCGCTTCTGCCATATTAATATTGAAAACTCTTCCACGGCCCTGCCCATTAGTATTCCCCTGATTTGGGTAATTTTTAATAATGTGGCCCTGTTTTCCACATTTATAACAGACTACGTTGGCAGTACTTGCTCTGACACTACTTGTTCCGACATTACTCATTCCGGCATTATTTGTTCCTTTATTTCTGTTATACATTGGTCCATAGACCTCACACTTTGTCACGCTATGACCATTTCTTTTACACCTGTTGCAAAATGTTGTGCAGAACCCCGGGTGATTCTCTTCACACCTTTGGCATTGCTGTTTCTGATTATTGTTGTTGTTGCAGTTGTTATTGTTGTTGGGACAATTATTGTAGTTGTTATTGGGACGTTTGTTGAAGTTGTTGTTACGATTGATGTTGCGGTTATTGGGATAGTTATTGCGATTGTGGTTGTGATTGTTGTTGTTGTATTGGTGACTCTTGTCATTATTTTCCTCCCACTTTCTCTTGACTTGTTTCATGTTAGCCTCTTCGGTTGTCTGTTCCTTAATCCTTCCTTCGATCTGGTTCACTAATTTATGAGCCATTCGACTTGCCTTTTGTATGGAGGCGGGCTCGTGTGAACTTGATAGGTCAGATCATGTTGAGATTGAGAGAAATGATAAGATAGAATGAGATTCGGTATGTAGGAAGGAGACTTGGTATGAGAGAGAATCTGTAAAATTACATTCCACAGCTTCTAGAACTCGGTTACAATACAATGGCTATCTAATTAGGACTACTTAGGTTTCTTATATAGCCCTCTTTTAAGGAACCTTCATTTAAGCTTAATTCACATTAACACTATACAACTTCGGCGTCCTAACAATCTCCCCCTTAGTGTTAAATGTGAACTTTACAATATAATCCTATCGTGAAATCTTGAGAGGTCCAAACGTTAGTTTCCATCGTGAGCCATCTGGTTTTGAAACTTCTACTTGATTTTCTGAAATTTGCTTAGAAGTTTTCTAGCCTCCCCACGCTTTCCTTGGATCTCCCTCATGTAATGGATATTCATCCATTTCCTTGAAATACCTTCTCTTTCTCTGGCCACGAAGAATCTCAAATTGTCTTGTACGGATTCAGAGCTTTAAACGATCTCTGATATGCTTTATAAACTCTCCAAGACCCATTTTTGTATCAAAATCATCAACCTTGCTTTAACGAATTTTAAGATACTTCAGTGCAGCCTTAAGTGTTCCATCTGAATATTTGTTCAACTCTTCAGTACGAATGAACACCTTTTCTTTTTGAGAATTTACAAATACAAACCCTTCGGGTTCGAATTGCATTTGAAACATCCTCATATCCTTCAGTCCCTCCGTAAATTGATTCGGACACGTTATTCGAATCTTTTTCCTATTTGCTTCGAGACCTATTTGAAAATCTTCACGTCTCATCAGTTCAATTGTCTCCATCATGTATCTTTTCACAGATTCCAAAGCTGAGCTTTAGCAAAAGGTCGAATGGTGATGATACTGAGGTAGTTGTAGATGTGAATGATGTCAAGCATATCAAGATTATGAAAATCTGCTTCTGTGAACTTGTACTCTTTCTCATCTTCTCTAATAAAGTGGAACTAACTGATGGCGTCTTTCTTTTCACCTATCTCTACTCCAACTCGAGCAATATTCAACAGTTCTGAAATACGATATTTTCTTTGAAGCCACAAATCATCTTCATCTTTGTTGATATGTTTCCTCCACATAAACTCATACCAATTCCTTTCACTTGCTGGAAGCAATCGTGAACCTATATAAGTAAACCTTTTACTCCTTGGTGTATCATTGATGCGGAAGATCTTGTAAGCATTTTCTTCGATGAATGTGTTTCATAACGTTATAAAATCATGTTCAACTCCCAATAACAATCTTTGTTCCTGATTCTTAAAGAATATTCCATGGTTGTATTTGAATCTGGAATTTACTATTTCACTTGATGTAGATGTACCAGAAGGTGAGCTTTCATTAGCATTTGTTGGATGTGAACTCGATGAGGGTGTAGAATTCGATGAATGATCAGTAGGATTTGTTGCATCATCATTTGGAACATCATTATCTTTAATATGATCAAAGATATCATCATCATTTGGATTAACATAAAGATTGTCTTCATCGTCATCAGAAGAATCCATTTCATCATCACTTTATATTACTGGATCAGGATTCCCTTCATCTACAATCTCTACATCTTCCGGAATTGAAGATACTGAAGATAACTTGCTTAAGATGACAAACCCATCATCATCCGTCTCTTCAAGATAAAAATCACTTAAGTTCAAATCCTCATCTACTGGTCCACTATCAGCCTCATTAGAACAACTGGAATTATAACTTGCTCAGGCTCCTTATTATCAATTTCATCATGTGTAGAAACCATTTCTGATTCCGTCTGAACTTGTTGAGCTTGTGAAGCTGATGAAGACCTCACACCACCACCCTTGGTTGAAATGTTCACCGATAGATATTCTCCATCTACTCCTATCTCCCCCTCATGGCTATTCTGAGGATTAGAATCGTCATGTTCATCATCACAGTGAGGACTCAAAGGAGAAGAGCAGGAAGTAAGTGGATATCGAACACGAGCACAAAACAATGCTTGAAGTGAAGTGCATCGAAGAACATCAAGATTGACTCTAGAAAACATACGACTGAAATATTCTTGCTCCAAAGCATCATAGAAATGTGGTAAACGAGAGGGTGATGGTGGAAAAGTAACAATGGGAATAGCAGCAGCAACATCGGTTAGAGGCGATGTCGATGGAAGTGTTTGAGTTGCCGTGAGGGCAGGTAAGGATGATTGTGAAGTATTATTCTTATATGTAGGGCTGTACATACTACTAGTCAGATTCATGATATCCCCTTCTGATGGAGGTTGGGTAACAACCGGAGTTGTCACCGGTGAAGTTTCTTTCGAAGCATCTGCAGCCATGACTTTAGTCTCATGGGACTCTGACAGAGTAGCAGAACTACCTGTCGGTTTAGCTCTCGCAGAGATATTGCTATCTTCGACTCCCGAAATCATTGATATACCATGAGGTGGCACATCTCTTTCAGTTAAAGACTCTTCCTCCAAACTCTGAGTTTCAGAATCCGGAAGAGAAGTGGTTTGATCCAATGGATCACTTTCATGAACCAAGGGATCAGTCTGCTGGAAGTCTGATAAATATCCCGAAGGATTGTCATGTTGACTCGTTTCCATGGGACGCGGCAGATCTCCTTCATCAAGATAAGCCGGACCTCCAGACCCTATTGTACATTGAGGCACAAGAGGATTTCCAGCCGATACGCATGGTACCTTTTCAAGATTTTTTCGGCTCCCCTTCGGCCGTTCTGGACTTCAATGATTGAGTTTCCTCAATCGATTTAGTCAACGCAGACTTTACTGCAGAGGAAGACTTTACTTCCTTAGATGCCGAAGCATCTTTCTTTGTAGGATTTATTCTTAAGTCCTGTTTAGATTGGATGGGCTTAGTGGTCTTTTTACCATCCGTGCATTTAGATCTCTTGCCTACCGAAGCTTGCGTTTCATTTAGCGTAGGGCTTACTGTTATTATTGGATGTGATACGGAGATGCGTGAGGGTGACCTAATTGGCTCTAGGTCTTGGTCCGTATCACCAACGGTTGTAGTAATTGTCTGGCGGACGATAGGTGTTGAAGTCCTAGATCTAGTTACTCGTTGGGTTGGTGGAATCTGAATCATCTCATCAGGCACATATCGAGTTCTCTTACGAGAATGTTCGAGAGATGATTCAGATGCTGTTGCTGAAGTGTCGGTGTCACTGCTCACTTCGGGTGTTGTGGAAAGGGTTGGTTCAATCCTAGTTGAGCTAGGTTCCCTGATCCTCATGGGTTGAGCTTGGTGTGCTGCCCTAGATCGTTTGAGGTTCACCCTAAGTGGAGGATTAGCTGGTCCGGTTGGTTGAAATACAGGTTCCTCTACAACCTCTAGGGCTGGAACCGCGGCGGGTTCAACTTGTTCTTGTTGTACCGGGTTCGGAAGAGGTATTCCTACAGCCTCAAAATAAGAACGCATACGAGCGTCTTGGAGTTCAGCTAGCCTCACTAGCCAATTTTGAATTGGCGCAGTGAATTGATTATCAGATACCATCGGGGTATTCATCTTCAGCTCCCCAAATCGTTTCATCTGTAATCCATGTGTACCTGGTACAAATATATTTACATTTCTGCAAGCATTTATAGCATCATGGATAAAGATACAGAAAAACCTTTCGCAAGGGGTGTATGAACCCCTTGGCTTATCAACTTGAGCTTAAACCAAATCCTATATTAGTTCTGCATAGTCAGGAGCTTCTACTCTTATGAAAGAGTAGAACAACTTCAGCATTGGCACTGTCAGGCTGTCAGATCCACTCCTTGTCATCAGCAAGCATCTGTTGATGATTGAGAAGATCACATACCACCTTGAGTGCAGATATTTCTTCTGAAACTTAGCCGGAGGAACATTGCGGGCTCCAACATAACTAAGATCAAAGACAGATGACATCATCTGCTGAGTAGCAGGAAAAGCAGGAGCATTCTGCACAACAGGAAGTCTGAATATCCTCCTGAAATCAGCCTTAGTGATACTCCTCCTCCCTTGAACTCCTCTCAGTTGAAATTTAAAACGAGCTTGTGTTCCCTCTAGATTTTCAGCAGTAGGTTGTGTAGCTTCCACAAACCTAATTGTTCTGTTAAGTAGCTCCAGATCTGTTACAGGTACACTGACTGTAGAGTTTAGAGCAGGCCACAGAGTGTGCCTCTCTAGAATTGCAGTCCAGTAGTTGCAGGGAATGTTGGTTTCAGAGTTGATGAAGTGATTGTTCGTCATTTAGCTGTATAAATAAGAAATAGAAGACCACAAGATATTTAACATAAAGCATATATCTCTATTCTTGTTTTCCTTTGAAATCCTTTGTATATGTTTTATCTTTTATATTTTATGTTTTTATGGTTTTTCAAAGATATAAAAATCCTTTATTCTCAAATATGAACAAGTAATTGACAATCATGACATTCATATGATATTCATCACAATACAAATTCATCATGCAAAGTCAATTATATAACAAAAAGAATCAGAACAAAACTTAGTCAATTTTTTAAACACAATTAAAGCAGATTCGGTAGTCATGAAAACTTGAGATTCTGTAACCAAATAAGCTTGAGTTTTCAGATCAGAAAGATATAAAATAAACATGTTAAGTGTTTGAAGATAAAAATCAGAAAGTTTCAAGGTACCAAAAGTCAGACTCGGTATCAAGAGAAGAACAGATTCGGTATCTCCAAAATTAACATAAAGTCACTCAAACATGCATATTCTATTATGTAAAATCACAACCATAATCAATTAACCACTCAATTAGAAGCAGAACAACATGTTAATCGTATGAACAGACTCGATACTGTAGATAGAAAATATTCTTTAGATACAGAATCCATCAAACAATCAATTAAACATGTAATCAAACTTGGTCAAATGATAGATCAATTAATATAACTCTGACTAGACAAGAATTCATGTTAATTAACCAAATCAATTGAGTTTAATCAAAGATTAGTATAATACGACTCAGACTCGGTATAATCAACAAAATTTCAAAATTGAGAGTCATAATCCAGTTATTTTGATCTTTTCTGGTTGAAAAACATTTAATTATCTTAGATCTACATGTATGTATCTAAAACAATGATTAAAATGAAATTATACCAAAGATTTGAAGAAACAGAGGAACGGACTCGGTAGATTAGGCAGATTCGGTATGTTCAGTAAAACTCGGTAGGTAATTAAGCACAGTAAGAGAGTTAGTTTGACTTTGACCCTCCTTTTATAGATACCAAAGATAAAATACCGAATGGGCTTTACCGAATTGGCATATTTTACCGAATACAGTCCACTATTCAAAACTTTATCAATTTAACTTCAAAATCTTGACAAATTGACTTTTCCTCTTAAAATTCATTTCAATCTTTTCATGGAAAACAATTCTGAGACAATTTTTTGAAAACATTGAACTTACCGAATCTGTACTGTTGGATGTCAGATTCGGTATAATGCTAAAAAATAGCATTTATTCAGTAAAAATCAAATATTTTTGGATTTTATCTTTTCCAATTTTTATGAATTTTTCAAAATAAAATTTGTAATTAAAAGAACTTTGAATTTGTGAACAAAGTACAAATCTTCAGTGATACCAATTGTTAAAACGGGTTGCATACTGATATGTATACAAGCCTTAGTGAATTATTTCAGATATAAAACAAAGAATTTATGAATTCACTTTTGAAAAACAATATTTTTGAGTAATTTTCTCATTTTCTCCCCCTGAAAATGTGATATACGAGAAAGTAAATCAACATTTTGATAAAATTCCCAAGAAAATGAATTAACTCCCCCTTAAAATATGATATCAATTAGTTACCTCCCCCTTACGTAACCATTGAACAATTATATCTAGGAAGTTATCATAAGTCTAAAGGCTCCCCCTTAAAAGATGATATCCAAAGCATATGAAAGTAGTTGCTCCCCCTAGAAAGTATCTACTCCCCCTAAACACAAGATCCCAAGAATAAGTCCCAACAGATCTAAGGAATATTAAGCACTATACTCTACCATGCCAATCTCTTTGATCAAGAACTTTAGCCTAAGTTCATCTAAGGGCTTAGTGAACATGTCAGCTAATTGCACTTTGGTAGGCTTGTAATGAAATGATAGCGAATATCTATGTGTTTGGTCTTAGAATGATGGACCGGGTGGCTTGTAATTGCAATAGCACTTTGTGAATCACAATAAATCGGGGTCTTAGAAAACTTAAAGCCATAGTCTGAAAGTTGAATTTGCATCCACAAAACTTGTGAACAACAATGAGCTGCAGTAATGTACTCAGACTCAACTGTTGATAAAGACACACAGTTCTGCTTTTTGGATGACCAACCAACTAGCCTATTCCCCAACATCTGAATTGATCCAGATGTGCTTTTTCTATCAACATGGCAACCGCCATGATCCGCATCAGTGTAAGCAGTGAGATTGAAATCGGATCCATGAGGATACCAGATCCCAAGGTTAGGTGTACCTTTAAGGTACTGAAAAATCCTAACAACCGCTTTGGAATGAGATTTCTTAGGGTTTGACTGAAAGCGGGCACAGACAGTTACAGCAAGTGTAATGTCAGGTCGACTTCCAGTCAGATACATTAAAGAACCAACCATGCTTCGATAAAGCGTAATATCAAAGGGTTCCCCATTAGTATCAGCATCCAGTAAAGTCCTCATTGGGGTTGTCATTAGTTTTAAAGCAGTCATTTTAAAACGTTTTAGCATATCATTGATATACTTTGTTTGACTGAGAAAAATCTCGTTTGGTAATTGTTTTACTTGTAACCCCAAAAAGAAATTTAACTGGTCAAGCATGCTCATTTCGAATTTGTTGGCCATAAGGTCACCAAATTCTTTGCATAAGGCCGGGGATGTGGAACCAAAAATAATGTCATCAACATAAATTTAAACCAAGAGAATATGACCGTGGGTTTTACGGATGAATAGCATTGTATCAATCGTTCCATGAGAAAAGCCATTGTCCAGCAAATACTTTGTTAAGGTCTCGTACCATGCACGCGGTGCTTGCTTCAGACCATACAAAGCCTTTTCCAAGTAGTATACGTGATTTGAATGAATGGGATCGAAAAAGCCTTCTGGTTGATCGACATAGACTTCCTCTTGAAGATGACCGTTCAGAAAAGCAGTTTTGACATCCATTTGAAACACCGTAAACTTCATAAAAAAAGCAAAGGCAAGGAAAAGACGAATAGCCTCAATCCTAGCAACCGGAGCAAACGTCTCGTCATAATCAATACCCTCTTGTTGTCGATATCCCTTGGCCATAAGACGTGCCTTATTCCGAACCACAATTCCATCAGAATCCTTCTTGTTCTTAAAAATCCACTTAACCCCTATTGGTCGTTGACCCATTGGTCTTGTAACTAATCGCCATACTTTCAACCGTTCAAATTGATTGATCTCTTATTGCATTACAACCACCCAGTTCGGATCTAGTAAAGCTTGAGCAACCGTTGTTGGTTCAATCTTACTAATAAAGGCAGTATATAGACACATATTCCGAGTAGCCCTTCGAGTTGAGACTGGAGCAGATGCATCACCAATAATAAGATCTATTGGATGACTTTTAGTCCATCGGTTGTGTGGAATAGGTTGTACATCAGTGGTATCCATTGAAACATCAACCGTTGTTGACGTTGAGCCTTGATCCGCTTGATCTGATGTAACATTATCTAATGGATTCAATTGAATATCTGGAGAAACAGCTGGAGTTGTATCAACTGATGAATCTTGAATTGGTTTAAGATTATCAGTAACAGGAGGTGGTAGGGAGGATGAAGAAGCAACAGGTGAATCAGTTGGTGTTGTATCTTCATCAAAAAGACTTTGTTGAGTCTCCAAAGTAGTTGACTGTGACGGTGTAACCGGTACGGCTTGAACATTTGAATTCCGTTGAGGAGCATAAAGACTATCAAACAAGATATCCAATTCCTCTGATGTAATCGTAGGAACACCCTTCATCGAGAAAATTGAGTTTTCTGTGGAAGAAGTAGTATCCAGGTTAAGATCGGGTTTTGAACTGAGTTGTTCAAAAGCCATTCCCGAAAATTCATCGAACTTGACATTTATGCTCTCTTTAATCGTTTTTGTCCGTTTATGATAAACCTGATAGACAACTTTGTTCGAAGAATAACCGAGAAATATAGCTTGATCGCCATTTGGATCAAACTTTCCGAGGCTATCAAAATCGTTAAGCACATAGCATATACAACCAAAGACACGGAAATATTTGACATTCGGGCGTCTACCATATAATAACTCGTATGGAGTTTTATCAAAACGTTTATTAACAATACAACAATTTTGGGTATAGCATGCAGTTGAAATGCCCCCCCCCCCAACATTTTTGGAGGTAGTTTGGAGTAAGCAAGCATCGTTCGAGCTTCTTCGCACAACATACAATTACGTCGTTAGACTACTCCTTTCTGTTGGGGGGTCCGAGTAGCAGAGAACTGATGTTCAATGCCTTTGTCTTTCAAATAACTATCAAGCGGGTCATTCTTAAATTCCGTCCCATTATCAGTTCTAATGCTCTTAGCATGTTTGTTAAAAGAGCGTTGAGTCTTTTTAATGAACTCAATGATAATGGCGGGGGTTTCTGACTTAGTTCGCAAAAGAAAAATCCATGTAAACCGGGTATAGTCATCGACAATAACAAGCACATGTTTCTTGCCACCGAGGCTAGAAATACGCATGGGTCCACATAAGTTCATATGCAATAATTGCAAAGACGATGAAGTACTGGGGTTTTGCTTAAGCGGATGATTATTCCGTTTCAGCTTACCCATCGCACATGATGGACACACATGATGCTTATCATATTGAAAGGTTGGAATACCATCAACTAAGTCTTTAGAGACTAGTCGATTGATACCCTTGTAATTCAGGTGTGACATTCGATGATGCCATAACCATGAATTTTCTTTAGTAAAACGAGTAGCCAAACACATGGTTGTATGTGAAGGTGCATCATTGAGGTCAATAGTATATAGTGAAGCACAACGTTTACCAACAAGAAGATCATTTCCTTCGGTGGATTGCACCGAGCATTGTTGACGTTCAAACAGAACTTTAAGATCTCCATCGCAAAATTTACTCACACTAAATAAACTGCACCCCAAACCTTCAACATATGAAACCCGTTTGATTGTTATGCCATTTTGCACATAATCTCCGTAACCCGTTATCACTGCAATTTCATCATTTCCAAATGTAACCGTTCCTAGGAATTTGTCAATGAAGTTGACAAGCAAGGATTTATCACCCGTCATGTGTCGAGAACAACCGAAATCGATATACCAAACACAGACGTCGAAACCCTGTAAATGTGAATGTCCTAGAGTTTAGGTACCCAAAGATTCTTGGGTCCTTTTCGGTTAGTACCAGCAATAAACTTTGGATCAACGATGAAACAATCACGTATAGCATCATGCAGTTTAGACAATAAAGCATCATTTAAAACCACATTACATGAAGCATCATACGCAATATCAAGTTTTACATCGTTATCAGAAGTCTTAACACACAACTTATTCCAAGTAGATGTTTTGTTCACAGACGAAAATTGAAAAATATGAGATGATTTCCTAGGCCGACTAGCAGATTGCGTTAGTTTGGTTGCTGCTTTCTTAGTCGTGGACTTAGGAACCCATACAGATTTGTAATTCATGTTTGGATTATGACCTGTGACACTAAAAACACCTTTGTTATTTAGACGTCTAAAATTTTTAGTTGACACATGAGATGATTGATTTTGCAAAATCTCCAATTTGATTTTACGTTCTTTTGCATCATACTCACTTAAATCAGGTTTAGGACTTGTGTGTTGTGTGGACTTAACTGATGTCATTAAAAGACTCGCTTTTGAATTTTTTGTCATTGGAATCATAGGAATCTTTTCAGTTGACACAGAACCATCAGGAGAATGAACCTTTTTGACAACAAATTGAGTTGTAGCAACAACTTTTGAATCACGATTGCTAAATTGAGAACGTAGAGGATTTTTAAGAATAGTAATGGGTTTTACATCCTTAGATGTTGTTGTTCCCTTCCCCTTCTTAGTAATCCCACCAATACATTCAAGCACATTGGTTTCAACGTTAGACGATTGCTTAAGTGTGTTAGCCTATTTCAGTTGAATTATCTTTTGTTTTAAGTTTTTAATCTCAAGACATAATTCTTTAGCAGAAACTATCACTTCACCCTCCTTAAAAGCATAGGTACATTCTTTCTTAGGCAGTGAAGGTAATTTATCACACAAAGCAAGCATTTGTTCTAATGATTGGCACTTAACTTACAAGTCAATATTCTCCCGTTCTAGTTGAGCTACTATACGATTCAAATTACGTACAGCAGGCAAATGTAAATAATAATCATGCAAAGGATGAAGTTGACTTTCAAAATCTATCAAAGGTTCAATGATTGGTTCATTATGAGGTTCTACTTTTTCATCTAAAGAATTTTGACCTAGAGATTCTGTCTCAAAGAAAACAGTTAGTTCATGTGCTAGGTCTTCACGGAAAACATCATCTGGACATACAGGTAAAGCAGGTAGAATTGGTTTCACATCAAAAGTTGATTCATCAAACACCTCATCTATGTTAACAATGCTAGAACTAGGTTTGTTAAACACTTTATTCTCAAGCATTAAAATGTACTTCTCTAGCATGAGTGTAGGAATGTAAACCAATCTACGTGTCGGCACATAATTAGCACATTGCACATTCTTTTCAGTTTCAACAAGTTCCTTCAAGAAATCAGAATTTGATTTACCCATTTTTGCATTAATTTTCACATACATTAAGCTAATTTGATGGTATTTTTTTTAGATTTGCGATTAATAATAATATCATCAAAAACAACATCAGAAGCATGCACAAAATGCGGTGGTAAACTAGCTTGAAAGTAATCAGAATGATATAATCCTGGAATCTTTTTGGAAGCTCCATCTAAGATCTTAGGATCTTCATAACCCAACCCCCACTTTTCACCATGAATCGTTTTTGGTCTGTTCATGAAAATTGTTTGTTTTGAAAGTTCTAAATCAATGATAGCTTTAGATTGCTCTGTACGATTGAGTTTTTCCTCATATCGAGCAAGTTGAGCTTTCATTAGAACAGACTCTTTTGACAACGAAGAAATTTCAGTGTCTTTTTCAATTATGGCTTTTTCCAAATGAATAATTTTCTTATTTAGCTTTGAAAGTGTGGGTTCATGTTGGTTTTTTAAATCAGAAAGATCTTTTTCTAAGAATTGAACTTTTTCTACAAGTCGTTCAGATTTTAAACGATAATCAGTTCGTTCGACTTTAATCGGATGAATTGTCTTCTTAAGATCTTCCAACTCAGTTTCTGTAGAGCTTAGTTAGAGAGTCAATCGTTGCACATTCATTTGCAATTTGGATGAGGAAGGTCTGGTCTCATTTAGTTTGATTTTATCTTTTAAAATCTTGTTTTCAGATTTTAAGCCTTTGACTTCTTTTGACATTGAGACCAGATTCTTCATCAAGTCATTTTGCATTTTTATAAAATCAGGTGAGATTTCAGTTGATTGTACCTCATCATCATCAGATGTTGAGTCAGAATTCTCCAATGCTTCCTTAGCTTTGATGAGCTTAGTCACCTTGCAAACATTTGCATGTTCCACCTCTGAGTCTGAATCATCAGTCCAGTTAAACCAAGTATCATCAATCGGTTTCAGCTCTCCCCCAGTTTCCACAATCTTAGCCATCAACATTTTCTTCTTGTAGGAAGCTGCGTCCTTCTTCTTAGGCATCTTGCACTCACGAGAGTAATGACTAGCTTTGCCACAATTGAAACAGATTGAATCTTCCTTCTTGGAATCATCAGCATGTTGTTGTTTGGATTGATCAGCTTTCTTGTAGTACGAGGTAGATGATAAGTTTTTGCGTTGATTACTTGATTTGCCTTTGAACTTGTGTTTGTTCAAGGCATTTGTGAACATGGCTGCCATCTTGACTAATTCAAGGTGAGAATCATCAATATCAGAAAGATTCAACTCTTCATAATCAGTTGATTCTTCAACAAGCACTTTCTTGGACAAGCTTTTAGAAAATGATTTGCTCTTCTTTTTGGCAATTAGGGCAAGAGGATCGCCCGGAGAAGACTCTTTCCTTCCTTCTTGAAGTTTAGACACCTCAGGTTGGTAATGCATAAGAACTCCAACAAGCTCATGAATAGTCAACTTGTCAATCTCTTTGGTAGATCGAACAATGGTTCCATAAGGAAGCCAATCAGCATTGAGCTTTTTGAGGAATTTCATGTTGACTTTAGCATATACTTTTACAATCTTACACCTTTTCAACTCATTGAGAACACCATTGAAATGACGGTAGGTATCCTTGAGTTATTCTTCTGGTTCCTGCTTGAAATCTTCATACAATCCCAGAGCCTTATTCAATTTAGTAACATCTGACATGTCATAACCTTCTTGTTGTCGTTTGATCTCATCCCATATATATTTTGCAGTAGTGTTGCTATCAACATTTTCAAATAGCTCATATGGGATAGCTTGCATGACAATATTCTTAGCCTCTATGTCACACTGAGCTCTTTCACGTTTATCACCAGAAAGTTCATAGACTGGAATTGGCATACCAGTATCTGGATGAAAATCAACAACTGGACCATCTCTCAGAGAAGCCCATATATGTTTAGCTTTCTCACCCTTATAGTCTATGTACTGAGTGATACGATGAAGCCACTGAGTGTACTTGCCATCAAACAACACTGGAGGTCGGGAATCTGATCCAATGATAAGAGTATCTTGAGTAGACATCTTAAATTAAGGTAGATTCGGTATAGATTCGGTATTAAACACAATCTATGATCAGGGTTCAGTATAAAATCTAACAAGAATGTCAGATTCGGTAAAGATTTGGTACAGTAGCAGACTCGGTAAGTGGTTCAGTACTGTAGCAGATTCGGTAACAATTCGGTAAACCAGATTCTGTATCAGAAACTGATAAGAATCATAAGTAACACACCCAAATTCGGTATGGATTCGGTAACCACACAACTTGACGCCTCATAATACTTAAAACCAAAGAATTAAGTGAAACCGAGATTCTGATTCGGTAAATGACTCGGTAGTCAAATTCTGTAAAATATTATGTGTAAACACAATCCAATTTCCTTGAATTAGATTCGGTAACCTTGCTACAAAAGAAAACAAGTTAGTAACAAACAGAATATCAATGATACCAAAGATTCAGGATACCGAATGTCAACTGTAGTAGTTGAAAATACCGAGTCTAAGTCTAAAACTTAGAAATATAACAGAATCCTTTCTCAAACCACACCAATTAGCTGCGTATAATCAAATCGAATGTGATAGAATCACAAACACACCATAATCTGCAACACTTAAGATGAATTTTTAGTAATGAAGCAGACTCGGTATGATGGTTACGATACCGAGTGTTGATCAAATCTTCAAAACTTAAAGAATTGAAGAAATTGATCCAACAAAAATGTGATTTAACACCTCACGAACACAACTGAATCTTTAAATCTTCACAAAAATCCAGAATCAAGCTTGAATTAAACAATACCTAGAGTTTTAGCCACAAACTCTAAAAATCAACTATATTCTCCATAATTGAAGTTAAAAAGCTGTAATGATGATCGAAACTCTTTCTAATAGACCTAATACACCTTCGTTGAAATTATCACAAGAATCTGAACGTTAGATTATCAAATTCGATAATACCGAATCTGATTCATTTTACCGAGAGTATTCAGATTCTGTAATCTACAATCTCTGGATCGATATAGTGATGTAGAATCACTTCCTGGAAGCTCTGATACCAAATGATAGGTCAGATCATGTTGATATTGAGAGAAATGATAAGATAGAATGAGATTCGGTATGTAGGAAGGAGACTCGGTATGAGAGAGAATCGGTAAAATTACATTCCACAGCTTCTAGAACTCGGTTACAATACAATGGCTATCTAATTAGGACTACTTAGGTTCCTTATATAGCTCTCTTCTAAGGAACCTTCATTTAAGCTTAATTCACATTAACACTATACAACTTCGGGGTCCTAACAGAACTCACATCTTCTTGAATTCTTTTCGGTAACCCTTTTACATATGCGTCGATCTTCTCTTCTTCGTCTTCGAACGTTCTGGGACACAATAGGCACAATTCTGTGAATCATCGTTTGTACATGGTGATATCGAAACCTTGCGTTCGTAATCCTCTAAGCTCTACCTTGAGCTTATTGACCTCGTTTCTGGGATGATACTGCTCGTTCATCAATTGCTTGAATGCTGACCATGGTAATGCGTAAGCAGCATCTTGTCCTACCTGCTCGAGATAGGTATTCCACCATGTTAACGCCGTACCGGTGAAGGTATGCGTAGCGTACTTAACTTTATCCTCTTCAGTACACTTATTTATGACAAACACCGATTCGACCTTCTCGGTCCACCGTTTCAATCCAATTGGTCCTTCGGTTCCATCAAATTCCAAAGGTTTGCAGGCAGTGAATTCTTTGTAGGAGCATCCTACACGATTTCTTGTGGAATTAGTTCCACTGCTAGATCCAAAGTTATTGTTATTTTGCATCGCAGCCTGTACTGCGGCTATGTTTGCTGCAAGGAAAACACGGAAGTCTTCTTCACTCATGTTCAAGTTCTGACGAGTTGCCGGTACCATTTCCTTCAAAAATAGCCAAAAGAATTGAGTTAATCATATAGAATTTAAGAGTAGTCAATAGTATTTCGTAGCATTATATGAACTTATTTATAAAAGCTTTTTCTTCATATTAGCATTTTATAGTTTTAATTCGGGTAGTACCTACCCGTTAAGTTCATACTTACTAGCTACTATACAACTCAACTACTATGCTTCTATATGAAAAACTTATTACAATAAAACTTCGCGTTCAAACTTTATACAAATTATTACAACTTACAATACCACTATTATACATATAGGATGAAATATAACACATAATAACATTGCTACTCGGCAGCTATAAAGGCAATTCTAGTTAATACACAAGTTGTTCAGCAAAAGAAATAAAGACACGTAATTCATAAGTCCAGAAACAAGTCATGCATTCTGGTTTTACTAAGACGACTTCCCATCCTTGGTTTTGTGGAAAGTAACCATTATGACCATTGGCTAGGCAGCATGTTTAATGTCATCAAAAGGACAAGGGTTTCGTAATGCCCAATAGCCCCGTAACAATCTAAAAACCATGTTTCTCATCTCAACTATCGAGTCCGTCACTTGTGGGAACGTTTTATTTAAAAGTTGCAACCCAATGTTCTTTTTCTCAATTTGATGAGAAGCGAACATTATTAATCCATAAGAATAACATGCTTCTTTATGTTGCATGTTAAAAGCTCTTTCTAACTCATGAAATCCTATGTTGGGATATGTTGAGTCAAAATAGGTTCTTAACCCGTAGCGTAAAATTGCATTTGGGTTCCCCGCATTTAACGCTTTAAAGAAAACACGGCATAACTTACGGTCTCCCCAATGTGATATACCCCACCTATCAAAGGAAAGCCTTTTATAAACTAGGGCATTTCTGGAAAGTCTTTCAAATGTTTGACAAGTTAATTTCGCCATAACTAAATGTACTGATGAATTCTGACCGACTCTAGACAAGATTTCCCCAATCATATCCTCTGGTAGGTCTTCTAAAATATTCGGTTGTCTATCCTTAACATCCATTTTGTTTTTATACTGTAAAATAGACAAGGATTAGATTCGTAAAAGATAATTAACAAACAATACAAGTAATTTTTACATAGAACATAAAAGGACAAGCACACTACAATACATATAATACACAACATGATTACAACCCTCTAATATGAATCACTGGTTTCTTCTTCTTCGGACTTGGTTCGTTTTCCTAATTTTCTAGAGATATATGATGTTCCTCTGATACGAGCCGTCGTTTTCCACAATAGTTTAGAAAAACCTGGTGGTTTAGAGGTTCCCTGGTTATTATTACAATTTAGGAAATACGGACGTTGTCGATACATATAAAGTTCATCGGAGTTGGAATCGGGTTTCTCTATTTTTATACCTTTTCCCTTATTATTTTCGTTCGCTTTATTAAATTGGGTCGAGGTAATTTCTATAACATCATCAGAATCCTCATCGGGATCCGATTCATCAGAAAATTGGTAATCTTCCCAATATTTTGCTTCCTCGGCGGAAACACCATTGACCATTATTAACTTTGGTCCGTTGGTTGAGGATTTTCTTTTATTTAATCGATTTACATTACGAATCAATATTTCTTCCTCCGAAACCTCTTCTTCTTCCAGTTCCTCCTCTTCCGGTTCCTACTCTTCCGGTTCCTCCTCTTCCGGTTCCTCTTCGGGAATTTGTGAATCTTCCCAAAGTATATTCGACTCTTCATTATTATTAGGTGAGTCGATGGGATTTGTACTAGTGGTAGACATCTATCACACAATATCAAACACATTAAGAGGTTAATATATCACATAATATTTACATGTTAATAATATATAGTTTCCAACAAAAGTGTTAAGCAATTTTTTTTAAAGAAAACACGGTTGAAGTCCAGACTCACTAATGTATCCTAACAAACTCGATAAGACACACTAATGCAAATTTATGGTTCTCTAAGACCAACGCTCGAATACCAACTGAAATGTCCCGTTCATATTGATTATAAACGTTCCATATTAATTGATTTCGTCACGAGGTTTTGACCTCTATATGAGACGTTTTTCAAAGACTGCATTCATTTTTAAAACAACCATAACCTTTATTTTATCTATAAAGGTTTAAAAAGCATTACGTAAATTATTAAATAATGATAATCTAAAATATACCGTTTACACACGACCATTACATAATGGTTTACAATAAGAATACATTACATCAAAAATAAGTTTCTTGAATGGAGTTTTTACATAATATCATACAAGCATGGACTCCAAATCGTGTCCTTATTTTAGTATGCAACAGCGGAAGCTCTTAATAATCACCTGAGAATAAACATGCTTAAAACGTCAACAAAAATGTTGGTGAGTTATAGGTTTAACCTATATATTATCAAATCATAATAATAGACCAGAAGATTTCATATTTCAATATACATCCCATACATAGAGATAAAAATCATTCATATGGTGAACACCTGGTAACCGACATTAACAAGATGCATATAAGAATATCCCCATCATTCCGGGACATCCATCGGACATGATATAAAACTCGAAGTACTAAAGCATCCGGTACTTTGGATGGGGTTTATTAGGACCAATAGATCTATCTTTAGGATTCGCGTCAATTAGGCGTGCACTAATTCTCAAAATTAGTGATGTTCCATAATTCTTAGGCTACCAAGCAAAAAAGGGCATATTCGGCTTCGATCATTCAACCATAGAAAGTAGTTTCATGTACTTGTGTCTATTTTGTAAAACATTTATAAAGCTACATATATTCTCATCCTAAAAATATTATATTTTAATAGTGGGACTATAACTCACTTTCACATATTTTTACTTCGTCAGGAAGTAAGACTTGGCCACTGGTCGATTCACGAACCTCAGGTTTTGTGGATAAACCTACTGGAAATGAGAAAAATAGATCTAGCTTCAAAGGATCCTTGGATGGCTTGAAAGTTCTTGTATTAGAAAGATATCTTACTGTAAATAAGAAAGATTTCTTGAGGTTGGATGATCACTTTACAAGATTGGAAGTAAGCTAGCAAACTTGGAAGTATTCTTGATTTTATGAAACTAGAACTTATAGAATTTATGAAGAACACTTAGAACTTGAAGATAGAACTTGAGAGAGATCAATTAGATGAAGAAAATTGAGGAATGAAAGTGTTTGTAGGTGTTTTTGGTCGTTGGTATATGGATTAGATATAAAGGATGTGTAATTTTGTTTACATGTAAATAAGTCATGAATGATTAGTAATATTTTTGTAATTTTATGAGATATTTCATGCTAGTTGCCAAATGATGGTTCCCACATGTATTAGGTGACTCACATGGGCTGCTAAGAGCTGATCATTGGAGTGTATATACCAATAGTACATACATCTAAAAGCTGTGTATTGTACGAGTATGAATACGGGTGCATACGAGTAGAATTGTTGATGAAACTGAACGAGGATGTAATTGTAAGAATTTTTGTTAAGTAGAAGTATTTTGATAAGTGTCTTGAAGTCTTTCAAAAGTGTAAGAATACATATTAAAAAACTACACGTATATACATTTTAACTGAGTCGTTAAGTCATCGTTAGTCGTTACATGTAAATGTTGTTTTGAAACCTTTAGGTTAACGATCTTGTTAAATTTTGTTAATCCATTGTTTATTATATCTAAAGAGATGCTAAATTATTACATTATCATGATATTATGATATATTAATATATCTTAGTATGATATATATACAGTTAAATGTTGTTACAACGATAATCGTTACATATATGTCTCGTTTCGAAATCATTAAGTTAGTAGCCTTGTTTTTACATATGTAGTTCATTGTTAATACACTTAATGACATTTTTACTTATCATTTATCATGATTAAGCATAGTGTATCAATATCTTAATATGATTCATATGTATTTAGTAAGACGTTGTTATAACGATAATCGTTATATATATTGTTTCGAGTTTCTTAATTCAATAAACTCAATTTTATGTATATAACTCATTGTTAAAATACCTAATGAGATACTTACTTATCATAATATCATGTTAACTATATATATAATCATATATATGTCATCATATAGTTTTTACAAGTTTTAACGTTCGTGAATCACCGGTCAACTTGGGTGGTCAATTGTCTATATGAAACCTATTTCAATTAATCAAGTCTTAACAAGTTTGATTGCTTAACATGTTGGAAACACTTAATCATGTAAATAAAAATTTCATTTAATATATATAAACATGGAAAAGTTCGGGTCACTACACTTATCCAGATATGGCTTGCATACTCGATTCATGAGATCCATAAACATGGCAGGTGCGTTGGTTAAACCGAATGGCATCACTAGAAACTTATAGTGACCATAACGGGTTCTGAACGTAGTTTTCATCGAATCACTCTGCTTCACCCTCAACTGGTGATAACCTGATCGCAAATCGATCTTGGAGTAAACGCTGGATCCTTGCAGCTGATCGAAAAGATCGTCAATTCTGGGAAGGGGATACCGATTCTTAATCGTCAACTTGTTCAGCTCACGATACACGATACACATGCAGAAAGATCCGTCCTTCTTCTTCACGAATAAAACAGGTGCGCCCCAAGGCGATGAACTCGGTTGGATAAATCCACGGTCTAGCAATTCCTGCAGTTGACTCTGCAACTCTTGCAGTTCGGAAGGTGCTAGTCGATAAGATGCGCGAGCTATGGGTGCAGCTTCCGGCACTAGATCGATCTGGAACTCCACTGCTCTCGGTGGCGGTAATCAAGGCAATTCTTTTGGAAAGACATCGGGAAATTTGTTCACACTCTTCACCTCAGCTTCTAACGTTTTCACATGTGCTAAAACAACAAGACGTCCTTTCTTCATGATCTTTTGTGCTTTCATGCAACTAATGAGGTTCAGCTTCGAACTACATCTCTCTCTTTAAATAATCAGTGGCTCACCATCTCGTGGGGTATACGAAGAGCTTTATCTCCACAGATAATGTCGGCCCCTTACTTTGGTCAACCAGTCCATACCGACAATCATATCAAAGCTTCCCAATTTGATGGGTATTAAGTCAATCTCGAAATCCACACCAGCTAGGTTGATAATAGCTCCTCGGCTAATTTGGTCAACTTTCTCAAGTTTTCCATTGGCTACCTCAACAAGCATACTCTCCTTTAAAGGAACTAACGACCAATCTATCTTAGGACAAAAGTGTCTACAAACATAGCTCCTATCGGCACCAGTATCAAATAGGATAGAAGCTAATAGATTGTTGATAGTGAATATACATGTAACCAAGTCGGGGTTCTCACGGGCATCCCTTGCGTTTACATTGAAAGCTCTTCCACGCACTGGCCCGCTGTCCTTTCTCTTGTTGGGACATTCATTCCTGAAGTGGCCCTGTTGTCCGCACTCATAGCACTGCCTTGGTCCAGTAGGGTTTGTCTTCACCGTTGGGGTGGGAATCTTGCAGTCCTTACCAATATGCCCGGTCCTTTTGCACTTTTCACATACCACATTACAGTACCCGGTATGGTGCTTGTAGCACCTCTTGCACTGCGGTAGACTACCCTTGTAGTTGGGGTTCGAGCTAGGGGTCGGGTTGGGGTTCCTCCAGTCGTTGTTTCCCTTGAAACCCTCATGCCTCTTAGCTGGGTTTTGATCAAAGACCTTTCCCTTGTTTCCATCCCACTTACGCTTCTCATGACTAGCCCCCGATTCTGATTTCGCTTTCTCAAGTTCCTTGCGGGTGATCTGGTTCATCAGGGTGTGCGCCATGCGCATAGCTTCCGGGACATTGGGTGGCTTAGAAGAGGTGACATTTCCCTGAATGGACTTGGGAAGTCCCCACAAATATCGTTCCATTCTCTTAAACTCCGGGGTAACCATCGAGGGACACATCAGCACTAATTCCAGATACCTACGGTTGTAACCATCAAGATCGTTTCCCACAACCTTCAACTCCCAGAACTCAGCCTCCATTTTCTGTATCTCTGTTCTGGGGCAGTACTCTTCGATCATGGCTCCCTTAAATTCTTCCCAAGGAGTAGCATAAGCCTCGTCAATACCTTTGGCCTGAGTAAGTGTGTTCCACCAAGTTCCGTCCGACAGCGTACAGGAGGCATACTTGGTTTTGTTCGTCTCTGAGCAGTTGCTTACATGGAACACAGCTTATAGTTTCTCAAACCACCTAGTCAATCCAACTGGCCCCTCAGTACCACTAAAGTTGTGGGGCTTGCAGCTTTGAAACTCCTTATATGTACACCTCTTATGAATGGGATGGTCAACTGGTGGAGCTTGTGGGTTGATTTCCGCAATAGCTGCGGCTACTCTTTATGCAATCATTTCCTCAATTTGTGCTGCTGTGGGAGCTGCTCTTCCGTTAGCCATTGCTCTTCGAAACAAAAATTTTGACTTAAGTCAAAATCCAACATTTAATAAACAGTAATATAGTATAAGGCAACCAACATGGAATCAGCGCAACACATGTTAACTAAGTAATGCACTAGATACAGGTACCACAGAATCATCATATAGTAACGTAATTAGAACACCGTACAAAAAGTAAACAACACTAAGTTTCATTCATTAATAATAAGTTGCATACATCCGCATAAGTTCGTACAATACATGAGTAAAACATGAAACTATAAACGAGATTACATAATGAAATCTACTACAATGCCCTATGGTGACGGTGGGTAAAGGATGTCCATTACGTGGGACATCTGGTCCTCGAGCTCAGTTCCTCGACGGAGGGAGATGGTGGGGCAGGCGGTACAGGTGGTGTAGATGGTCCAACGCCAGAAGTAGATGGTGTGCAACGGTAAGCTTTACACACGAATGGATCGGCAGGATACGGCACAACCCGCTTGCGGGCGATGACCCTAGTCCTCAGTCTATGTGCGCTAACGAATGACCTACCTCCGTTAAACCCTGGAATAGCGATACCATCGAAACGATACCGCTTCTTCGGCGGGGTAAAGGGTGGCTGCACGGGTGATAATGCTAAAAACGAACATATATTTCATAGCATTATCCCTCAAGAAAGACAAGATTTTAGTTGCAACTGTTCTATTTACAAGTGATATTCGTTTAAATAATAAAAGGTGAAGACAAAAGACAGGTTCGACGAATTGAAGACGCAAACGACCAAAAAGCTCAAAAGTACAAAGTACAATCAAAGAGGTTCCAATTAGTGATAAGAAACGTCTCAAAATTACAAGAGTACAAGAAGGAAAACGCAAAGTACAAGATATTAAATTATACGCAAGGACGTTTGAAAATCCGGAACCGGGACCAGAGTCAACTCTCAACGCTCGACACAACGGAGTAAAAATTACAAGTCAACTATGCACATGAATATAATATAATATATAATTAATTCTTAAAATTAATATATATATTATATTATATTATAAAAACCGTCGGCAGAAGAAAACAACAACATGTGAGCCTCCCCAGCTAACCATGCGATCGCATGACCTGGAGGAGCAAAACTCATGCGATCGCATGAGCCCCTTTTCCAGCCCACATTGCCTATAAAACTTGCATTTTTGGTGAACATCAGACACATCTTTTTCTCCTCATTCATCATACGATATATATATATATATATATATATATATATATATATATATATATATATATATAGATATATATATATATATATATATATATATATATATATTATATTTTAATTTTAATTTTAATTTTAATTCTAATAATAAGGGTATGTTAGCGAATGTTGTAAGGGTGTAAGTCGAAATTCTGTCCATGTAACGCTACGCTATTTTTAATCATTGTAAGTTATGTTCAACCTTTTTAATTTAATGTCTCGTAGCTAAGTTATTATTATGCTTATTTAATACCGAAGTAATCATGATGTTGGGCAAAAAATATTAAAATTGGGTAATTGGGCTTTGCACCATAATTGGGGTTTGGACAAAAGAACGACACTTGTGAAAATTAGACTATAGGCTATTAATGGGCTTTATATTTGTTTAACTAAATGATAGTTTGTTAATTTTAATATAAAGATTTACAATTGGACATCCCTATAAATAACCATATACACTCGATCGAACACGATGAGCGGGATATTTATATGTACGAATAATCGTTCATTTAACCGGACACGGGAATGGATTAATAGTCTATGGAATTATTAAAACAGGGGTGAAATTATGTACAAGGACACTTGGCATAATTGATAACAAAGTATTAAAACCTTGGGTTACACGCAGTCGATATCCTGGTGTAATTATTAAACAAAGTATTAAGACCTTGTTACAGTTTAAGTCCCCAATTAGTTGGAATATTTGACTTCAGGTATAAGGATAATTTGACGAGGACACTCGCACTTTATATTTATGATTGATGGACTGTTATGGACAAAAACCAGAGGGACATATTAAATAATCCAGGACAAAGGACAATTAACCCATGGGAATAAACTAAAATCAACACGTCAAACATCATGATTATGGAAGTTTAAATAAGCATAATTCCTTTATTTTCATATTTAATTGCACTTCTAATTATCGCATTTTTATTTATTGTCATTGTATTTAATTGCACTTTTAATTATCGTACTTTTCAATTATCGCAAGTTTATTTTCTCACACTTTTATTTATTGCAATTTATTATCGTTATTTACTTTACGCTTTAAATTAAGTCTTTTATTTATTTAATATTTTACATTAGGTTTTAACTGCGACTAAAGTTTTAAAAATTGACAAACCGGTCATTAAACGGTAAAAACCCCCTTTTTATAATAATAATATTACTTATATATATATATTTGTATTTTTATAAATTAAAACTAATATAGCGTTAAGCTTGTTTAAGTGTATCCCTGTGGAACGAACCGGACTTACTAAAAACTACACTACTGTACGATTAGGTACACTGCCTATAAGTGTTGTAGCAAGGTTTAGGTATATCCATTATATAAATAAATAAATATCTTTTGTAAAATTGTATCGTATTTAATAGTTTTTCCTAGTAAAATATAAGCTATTTCATATACGCCTTGCATAACATCAAGTATTTTTGGCGCCGCTGCCGGGGAATAGCTAAAACGCCGGAAGCGCAACGCTATAAAAAAAAGATTTTATTAATTTTTAGTTTACTTTTGTAAAAAAAACGCTTTTGTAAAAATACTTTTTAAAATATAATATATTCGAAAATATAAAAAGAAAAAAAATTTATATATTTTTAATAGTTTGTTAAAAATATATATATAAGTGTTATAAAGTTTCTTTATTTTTATTTTTGTAAAAATATAAATTTTATTTAAATATTTTGTAATTATATAAATCAGAAATTAAAACAGAAAAAATAATAAATAAATATAAAAACACTCGGCCTGTACTGTAGCAGCCCACTCACTTGCCCGAAACCCTAGCCCATGCTATCGCATGGCTGGGTAACTTAAAACTCATGCGATCGCATGAGTGTGTATGACACGCCAACAGTCAACCCTAATCAGCATTAATTACGGTGTATTATTTATTATTATTATTTAAACCCTAATTAGGTTTTTAATTATTTATTATTTAGTTTAGTTTTTAGATTTAATTTATATATTTAGTTTAATTAGTTTAAATAAATTATAAAATTAATAGTTTTATAAAATAAATAATATAAAAAATAATATTTTTATAAAAAATTGTACTTTTTACAACTTTAAGTATATTTTTATATTTTGTCTCTTTTTAATTATTTTAGCGTAATTTTTGTATTTTTCGCTCGTATTTAGTTTTAAGACATAGTTTTTGCCATAGTTATTTTTACTTCTAGATTTTTAAGATTTTCCGTAAAATCCCTTAAGTGCTTTTTCTTTAGACTAAGATTTAGGTGCTTTAGAATTTTGCGACGCCTTTTTAAGTTTTAGTACCTTTTTAAGATATTACCATTTGGGATATAGTTTTTCTTTTAAGCTTTAATATTTTTAGACGTAACTTTTAATTCATAGTTTTTAGTTCCTTTTTAAGTTTCGACGCGCTACTTTCTTATCTTTTATTTTTCGACGTTTTTCGACGCGCTCTTTTTCTCTCTTATTTCTCGCCATTCTAGTTTTAGGACATAGAATTTTCTACTTCTTCTCTAAATTTCTTTAAATTACGAAAATTTATTTTAAGTGGCTAAATTGATAGACATTAAAATTTTCTGGTTCATAGTAATAGTTGTATTTGTACGTGGACCGGGTTATTGGAGCCAAACAGTACTCAATTATATTGAGACCAAACGAATCCTGCCCCTCTACTGCATCTTTTGGCTATTCGAAATGTGGGCAAAATCAGAAAAGTCTATTAATTTGATAAATTATATAATTTTTCTTATTTTTATAACTAATAGGATATTCAGTGAATGCACCGAGCAAAACGTTCACCACCTTTTGTACGTTCACCACCTATAACTCGATCAAGACATCTAGCAAATATTGTCGCCGTTGATTTTTCTTTAGAATCGTCATTCAGTCGACCAAGTACTCCAGTTCAAATTTCCGATAATCCATTTTTTGAACCCGACCTCACAATTGAGAATTCGGAGAATATTCAGGGACAATTCATATATCCTGAACCATTAATCTTTCCTCCGGAACCACCAATCATTCAAACAGAGATTGTTGAGGAACCAACCATTAAATCAGAATCCTCTAGTGATTCAGATTCAACAAATTCAATCATGGAGAATCTGGAACCTCTAAGTATGGAAGATCGAATGAGAGCTAAACGCACTGGTCAAGGTCACGCAATTACTCAACCAGACATTAATGCGCCAGATTATGAAATCAAAGGACAAATTCTACACATGGTAACTAATCAATGCCAATTTAGTGGTGCGCCGAAGGAAGATCCAAATGAACATCTTCGTACCTTTAATAGGATCTGCACTCTATTTAAAATCCGAGAAGTGGAGGATGAACAGATATATCTCATGTTATTTCCCTGGACTTTAAAGGGAGAAGCCAAAGATTGGTTGGAATCGTTACCTGAAGGGGCGATTGATACATGGGACGTTTTAGTTGAAAAATTTCTTAAACAATTCTTTCCAGCATCTAAAGCCGTAAGACTTCAAGGAGAAATTGTTACGTTCACACAGAAACCAAATGAAACTCTATATGAGGCATGGACCAGATTTGGAAAGTTATTGAGAGGATGTCCGCAACATGGTTTAGACACCTGTCAAATAGTACAAATATTCTACCAAGGATGCGACATCACTACAAGGAAAGATATAGACATAGCAGCTGGTGGTTCCATTATGAAGAAAATAGAAACTGATGCTTATAAAATTATTGATAACACTGCTTCCCACTCACATGAGTGGCACCAAGAAAAAGATATCATTAGATCATCTAAAGCAGCTAGAGCCGATTCTAGCCATGACTTAGATTCCATTTCTACAAAGATAGATGTTGTCGAGAGACGAATGGAAAAGATGACTAAGGATATCCACTCAATACTAATTTGTTGTGAGCAGTGTGGAGGACCACATTTGACAAAAGATTGTCTCAGTATTGAACTAACAATGGAACAAAGAGAGAATGTTTCATACATAAACCAAAGGCCTGGAAATAATTATCAGAATAATTATCAACCGCCAAGACCGATTTATAATCAAAACCAGAATTATAACTGAAATGTTCCATACAACAACCAACAAGGTCCTAGTAATCAACAAGTATCCAATAATACTTACAATCAGCAAAGATCTAATTTTCAAAACAAACCACCACAAACCGATGATAAAAAGCCAAATTTAGAAGATATGATAACGAAGCTAGTTGAATCTCAAACTCAGTTTTTCACATCCCAGAAACAAACCAATGAACAAAATGCTCAAGCATTTAGAAATCAACAAGCTTCTATTCAAAATTTGGAACAAGAAGTAAGTAACCTAGCAAGGTTAATAGGTGAAAGAAAACCGGGAAGTCTACCTAGTGATACAAATGCTAACCCCTCGAATGAAACAGCTAAAGCCATTACCACGAGAAGTGGTATTACACTTAAGCCACCTGAAGTACCTGTAATTTCTGATGAAGCTATTCCTACTACACAAGAACCACAACCTGATCAAGATAAGGAAAAAGAACCGGTAGTTGAAAAGGTTAATGAAGATAACACAGTTAAGGCTAAACCTTATGTTAAACCATACCAACCACCACTTCCTTACCCGAGTAAAATGAGAAAAGAGAGACTTGAAGCCGAGAAATCCAAATTCTTGGATATGTTTAAACAGATAAATGTAAATCTTCCTTTCATTGATGTGATTTCAGGAATGCCTAGATATGCTAAATTTCTGAAAGATCTAATCACAAATAGAAAGAAAAAGGAAGAACTCTCTGCTGTTACTATGAATGCTAATTGTTCTGCAGTGCTGTTGAATAAGATACCAGAAAAACTATCAGATCCAGGAAGTTTCACAATTCCATGTTTTTTGGGTAGTCTTAGTTCAATAGAAGCATTGGCAGACTTAGGTGCTAGTATAAATCTAATGCCGTATTCACTATACGCTAAACTAGACCTTGGAGAATTGAAATCAACAAGAATAAGCATACAACTAGCCGATAGATCAGTAAAATATCCTAGAGGGATAATGGAGAACATGCTAGTTAAAGTTGGTACTTTAGTATTTCCAGTAGATTTTGTTATTCTGGATATGGAAGAAGATTCTCGAGTACCTCTCATATTAGGAAGACCATTCTTAAACACGGCTAAAGCAATAATAGACGTGTTTGGTAAGAAACTGACCCTAAGTATAGAGGACGAGAGTGTTACATTTTTAGTTGATAGAGCCATGCAACAACCGCAATCTGCAGATGATACATGTTATTATATTCAAACTATAGAATCACATGCAGAATTGTTAGAAGAATTTCCAGAATTACAAGGAACAGGAGAATGTTCTTTAGGAGAAGGAACTGAACCAATTGATGAAACTGAAATGTTAGCTACACTTATGGCTAATGGATATGAACCAACAACAGAAGAAATTCAAATGCTAAAAGAAGAAGAAAGATATCGATATAAATCGTCAATAGAAGAACCTCCGACATTAGAGTTAAAGTCACTTCCAAACCATTTGGAATATGCTTATTTACATGGTGAATCTGAATTACCTGTAATAATATCATCTTCTCTTACTGAAAATGAAAAATCTCAACTCATTTATGTGTTAAAAGCTCATAAACCAGCTATTGCATGGAAAATTCATGACATTAAAGGAATAAGTCCTTCGTATTGCACACATAAAATCCTTATGGAAGAAGGTCATAAAACATATGTGCAACGTCAAAGAAGACTAAATCCTAATATGCAAGATGTTGTTAAGAAAGAAATTATTAAACTGCTAGATGCAGGTTTAATTTATCCAATTTCTGATAGTCCATGGGTAAGCCCAGTTCAATGCGTACCTAAGAAGGGTGGCATGACTGTCATCACAAATGAGAAAAATGAGCTTATTCCTACTAGGACTGTAACAGGATGGCGTGTTTGTATTGATTATAGAAAATTAAATAACGCCACCAGAAAAGATCACTTTCCCTTACCTTTTATTGATCAAATGTTGGAAAGATTAGCCGGAAATAGTTACTATTGTTTTCTTGATGGTTTTTCCGGATATTTTCAAATTCCAATAGCACCCGAGGACCAAGAAAAAACCACGTTCACGAGCCCTTATGGTACTTTTGCTTACAAACGCATGTCATTTGGACTTTGCAACGCCCCTGCAACCTTTCAAAGGTGCATGATGGCGATTTTTCACGACATGATAGAAGAATGCATGGAAGTTTTCATGGATGACTTTTCAGTCTTCGGTGATACATTTGAATCATATTTAGTTAATCTTGAACGAATGCTTATTAGATGCGAACAATCAAATCTAGTTCTTAATTGGGAGAAATGTCATTTCATGGTTAAAGAAGGCATCATTCTTGGACATAAAATTTCAAAGGAAGGAATTGAAGTGGATAGAGCTAAAGTAGATGTAATTGCTAAACTTCCTTATCCCACCAATGTTAGAGGAGTTAGGAGTTTTCTAGGGCATGCCGGTTTTTACCGACGTTTCATAAAATATTTTTCTAAAATTGCCACTCCTATGAATAAACTCCTAGAAAAGGATGCTCCATTCATCTTTTCAGATGAATGTATCAAATCTTTTAATATTCTTAAAGAAAAACTCACTAATGCGCCGATTATGATAACTCCAAATTGGAATCTACCGTTTGAACTAATGTGCGATGCAAGTGATTTTGCAATGGGAGCCGTTTTAGGACAAATGATTGAAAAACGATTTCAACCTATTTATTATGCTAGTAAGATGTTACAAGGAGTACAAATGAATTATACAACTACTGAAAAAGAACTCCTTGCTATTGTCTTTGCTTTTGACAAATTTCGATCATATCTCGTTCTAGCTAAAACAGTGGTCTATACTGACCATTATGCTTTTAGATACCTATTTTCGAAACAAGATGCCAAATCACGATTAATCCGTTGGATCTTACTCTTACAAGAGTTCGATATTGAAATCCGAGATAAAAGAGGAGCAGAAAATCTCGCCGCTGATCATCTTTCTCGTCTTGAAAATCTCGAAATAGAAGTTCTAAATGAATCGGCCATACAAGACAACTTTCCTGATGAATATCTATTGAAGATAGATTATAGTGAAATTTCATGGTTTGCAGACTATGCAAACTACTTAGTATGTGGATTCCTTGAAAAAGGATTATCGTACCAAAAACGAAAGAAATTGTTTAGTGATATAAAACACTATTTCTGGGAGGATCCACATTTGTTTAAAATTTATCCCGATGGAATAATACACTGATGTGTATTCAGAAATGAAGCTAGTCAAATCTTAAACCATTGTCACACAGGACCAACAGGAGGGCATTATGGGCATCAACTAACAGCAAGAAAAGTTTACGATGCTGGATTCTATTGGCCTACAATTTACAAAGACGCACACCTTCTTTGCAAATCCTGTGATGCATGTCAAAGGGCCAGAAAAATAAGTCAACGTGATGAAATGCCACAAAATGTCATTCAAGTATGTGAAGTATTTGACATTTGGGGTATTGACTTTATGGGTCCATTTCCAAAATCTCATAATAATCTCTACATTCTCGTTGCCATTGATTATGTATCTATATGGGCGGAAGCACAATCTCTCCCAACTAACGATGCACGAGTTGTAGTCAACTTTTTAAAACATCTTTTTGCTAGGTTTGGAACACCGAAAGCTTTAATAAGTGACCGGGGTACTCATTTTTGTAATAATCAACTTGAGAAAGTTCTTAAAAGATATGGAGTAACTCATAAAATCTCCACCGCATATCATCCACAAACAAGTGGACAAGTTGAAAATACCAACCAAGCTTTAAAACGCATTCTGGAGAGAACCTTAGGATTAAATCCGAAGGAATGGTCCATAAAATTGGAGGATGCACTCTGGACTTTTAGAACAGCCTACAAAACTCCAATTGGAACCACACCTTTTAGACTCGTTTACGGAAAAGCATGTCATCTTCCAGTAGAAATTGAACACGAAGCATTTTAGGCTTTGAAGACATGTAATCTTGATTTACATGAAGCTGGATGTCTACGGTTAAGTCAATTAAACGAATTAGAAGAATTGAGACATGAAGCATACGAAAATTCGTTAATCTATAAAGAAAGAACGAAGAAATGGCATGATAAAAGAATCAGAAGTTCAAAAGAATTTAAGGAAGGAGACAGAGTTCTTCTTTTCAATTCACGATTCACGCTATTTCCTGGAAATTTGAAATCAAGATGGTCTGGACCATTCATAGTCAAAAGAGTTTTCCCATACGGAACAGTAGAATTAATAAATTCAAATGGATTTAAATTTAAGGTTAATGGTCACAGAGTTAAACATTACATAGATAGTCCAATGGAAGTCGACAATGAAGTTAATCATAATTTCGATACCACAGCTAACTAAGTGTGGGGAGAATCAAGTCAATAAAGGATAATATGTATTTCTGTTAGAGTTAGATTTTCTGTTTTCGTGTAGTTCTCGATAATGGAACCCGAATGGTCTTTCCCTAGCAGACCCTAAAGAACTAGTCTTCTCCCCCCATTCGGAATTTTTATTTTTTTTTAGGTTTTACGAAATGAAGACTTCCTATGAACTAAACCATGGTCTAATGCTACATGCTTTGATCACTAAATGTAATAATGACACCCTTCCAAGTGAAATAGTATCATTAATCAGAAGTAAATTGGACGGAGTAAGAAAAGAATCCAGATGCGAAAATAATAAGTTACAATTTGGTAAAGGAAAATCAAATCCGCAGCGAAAAGAAGAGCACGACACCTTGAAAGATGTCGCAAATGCGGAAAATGGTCACACGAAGGAAAATGGTCGACGAATCAGACATATTCCAATACCGAATTTGTTACTCTATGCAGAGACGGACCGTTTATATGTTTAGAAGAAAAAACGTTGAATGCTCGAGGTTACGCCTATGTAGCTATGGAAAACCAATTAGTCCGACTATCTTATGAGTGGGCTAGAGCATATCACTAAGAAATCTATTTCACAGGTAAGTATGTACAGTTTTTATTTTTATTTTAATTTTTAACCTTTTGATAATAAACGCTAATTTGTTCGCTATAAAGTATTAAATTGGTATTCAATAAAATTAGGTCTTGCGACCGAAATTATTGATATCATACAAAAATTTATTACATCACTGCGAAATTTACCGTTTATTCGTAAGGTATAAATATTTTTAATCAATCAACCCAAAATATTTCAAAAATTCGTCTTGAGTTAAACTAGGTTATGAAACCGAAATTACTTTACCGAAAAGAGGGGCGTATATTTTTGATAATATTTGATTGATTAAAGTGGGATAAAAGACCAAAAAGATTTTTAATTTTATTTTTACTTTGTTTTTAAAATTAATATTAAAATAATATTGTAAACTTTTTAAATCAATATATTTAAAATTGTAAATATTTGAAAAATTAATATTTTTAATATAAGTTTGTATGTATAAAAACAAAAATCTAATTTAAGTTTGGTATAAATTTTTAATATGAATTTTTAATTTTATGCATTTTAAATTTAAGTTTGGTGTGAATTTAAAAATAAAAATTTACTTTATTTCGTTAAGTTAAAAATATGATTCTTAAAATTCGTCGTGAGTTGAAGACTAGGTCGTTGAACCGAAATTGCTCTACCCAAGGGAGGGACGAGAACTTTTATTATCATTATTTTTAATCTTATTGAATTAAAGTATGCCAAAAACATTAAAAAACCCAAAAATCTTTACTTTTAAAACCGCGATTAAAAAGTGACAAATTTTAAAATTTTGTCGAGGGACGGACTAGGACATCGATTCGAAACGCCCTCATCCTAAAAAGAAACAAATTTTTAAAATTTTATTAATTTTATGTTTTATAAAGTGTAAGGTTTTATTTATATAAAAAAAAAACCCAAAATTACTGTACCCGGACCCTCATGCGATCGCATGGGGTTTACACTTCAACTCCATGCGATCGCATGGAGCTGAAAACCAGGCCAGGATTAAAAGGCAGTCTGTTCTGTTCTTCACACCACAACACACACATACCCGAAAATACTCTCAAATCTTCACAAAATTTCACCAAAATTCACCGTAATTCGTCAAATTTCTTGCTCTAATCATGCCTAGATTCACATTCTTCGGCAAAAAGGTAAAAATTACACCCCTAAACATTTAAATTCTCTAGTTTTTGTGATAATTACCAATATTTTACCTAATGCAATTTTGTTAATTTCTAGTGTAATTAGTGTTAAATTGATAGTATTTTATGCATGTATAACCTAGATTGATGCTATTTAACATGATTTGAAGCCAAAAACTTCAAAATTTTTAGAAATATAGGGTTTGTGTTCTTGAGCAATTTGGGGCTTTTTGATATAAACAAGCATGTTTAGGTAGTTAAATGATCCAAACATTGATCCTAAACATGATTTTTGGAGATTAAAGTGGACTTTTTAAGTCCAAAATTCATGAACTTGATTAATTTGATATATTTGCCATTTGAGACTTGTTTAATTGTTAGTAATGACTATTTTGACATGTTATTTGAGTTAAATGCTTATGAACTTTGTCTACATTTCCATATATGCTTATTTGAAAAAGTATAGAATTGTAAAAATTGTGAAAATGTGTATAAGTTTAATTTTGATTTAACATGTTAGTGTGATTGTTTTAAGTTGATATTTTGCTAACACTAATGCATATTTAGATGCACAAATTTTGTGTTTAATGTGTTTTGCAGAAAGCCGATACTGGAGGTTCATCATCGTCATCATCTAGACGACCTGCTCCAGCTCCAGAACCAGAACCAGAAATGCAATATGAACCTGAACAAGTACCACAACACGAACCACAACAACAGCCTGATCAGCACGTACCTTATTATGACCCGCTACAGTTACCTAATGAATTCATAGTATTTCCGCCACATCCACCTGTAGAATACCCAACGATTCCTGAACATACATTGCATCCTAATTTGAGATTCGATAGACGATGGAGAGATTACCCGACATATCAAAGTAATAAATTTAAATTGGTAACAAAAGAGGTATAGGTGCCGAGGGTAATTGATTGGAATCCTTTAGAAACGGTCCATCTAGCTGACCGTGTTAGACAGCATTTGATTCAAAGGTATGGCAGTTCTTCTTTTACATATTGGGAACATCTTTTCACCATTCGTAGACCTGTATATAAGGAATGGTGTGTTGAGCTGATGAGTACTATAGCGTTAAATGTAGATGTAGATAGGTTAGATGATAGAAGTTTTCTTAGATTTATCCTTGGCGGTAGGATGTACAGAATGTCCATGATGGACATGGCCAGGGCATTACAGATTTACACTCCTAGTGAATTGCTACTACCCGACTGTATGAGTTTGATTTATCGTGGTGAAAGGGTAGATAGGAATTTTGACGCGAATGCCGTTTGGAGGCGTATGTCAAACTATAATGTTTTTACACTAGGAGGAAAACACTCCTACTTACATATTAACAAAGCCGAGCTTCGTGTAATTCATAGATTTTTGGCTAACTCGATTATACAGAGAGGTCACAATAAGGAGAAAATGACCTTACATGATTTATTTTACCTAAAGTGTATTTGAGACCCGAGAAGCTTTGTTAATATCCCTTACTGTGTTGGTTTTTAGTTATATAAAATGGTAGAAGGAATGCAGGACGGGAGTATAATAGGAGGAGGTATTTTTGTTACTCTCATTGGAGAGTATTTAGGTGTTGATAGGAACTAAGGGGGTCCATTACAGGTTTGTAGAGAACAGGATGAGACCATAGGATTGCGGGTTTATACGGGTGCTAAGGTATTGAAGAGTAGACGCAACCAGGCAATTCCCTATGAAGGTAATCATCCTCAGGTAGAGAGAGGCTCAGACGAGGAAATGGAGGAAGTGGAAGACATTAGGGATGTCTTTCGAGATGCTATTCTTGACGTCCACGTTCGTATAGATGAGGAAGCAATGACGAGTGCGGCCAGACATAGTATGTACGAGCAGTGGAACTCCGAGCGAGTATACGAGGATTATAGGTGACGCCAACATGATAGCTGGTTAGTTCATCAGCACCAAATCATGAGCCAGCTATCATATCAGGTACCAAATAATTACGTGCCTACTCGACCTGCTCATTTTCCGCCACACAACCCCAACATCCGACCACCCTTTAACCGGTATGACTATAACCAAGCCTATCAGAACACCTATAACCAACAATGGAACCCACCTGACGAGATGAACTGGAACCCCTATCCAGACTAATTTAGTTCCATTGGTTATTTTTATGATTTTTATGTTTTTATCTTTTTACTTATTCATGTTTAAACTTATGTTATTGGATATATTTGTGTAATTTTTATCATTTTATTAATATTGTGTACTAATATTTCCCATTTAGGATTTGAAAGTTTGAAAGTGGGATTTTAAGTCCCATTTCAAATTACCATGCATGTTTATATTTGTATTGTATGTATATTGTCGATTGTACAAAACGGGGTAAAACAGCGCATTTTCAAAGACTGGCATTAAGTTCAGCAAAAGCTAGTACTTTTGACGACAAAACGAAAAACAAATGTGATGAAACAACAAGACGGAATGAACAAATGATGTGCACTATTTATCATTCAGTAAACAAACGCCAATATGTTTGGAAACTTTGGTAAAATTTAATTATTTTTCTACGCTAATCACCCTCAATAATTTAAATTGTTACTGATTTCTTGCAAATGAGGGCATTGCAAGATCTTAAGTGTGGGAATGGGTTAAATTCTTTCGGATTTTTAAAATTTTTAACTTATACACTTGGTTACCATTAAAAATACTAGTAACGCAGTAGTTGTATTAGAATCTAGTGCTCTCTGATAATAAAGAACAGCCCTAGTCTTATATACTGACTACCCAATTCTAGTAAAATTTTTCAAAATTTTCAATTAAATGAATTCAAAATCATGTTTATACATATTTATGAACGATAAAACTAGGTGTTAACACCGAAATTATTGTTACCTCGGAAAGGACATAAATTGAGAAACAACCCAAAATGTTAGAATTTATTTAAAATGGAATAGAGGACAATAAAAAGGAAAATAAAAGCCAAGTGTGGGAAAATTTGCCAAGTTATTTAAAACATATATCACACATATTTTTGTAACAAATAACTGAAGATACTTTTGTTTTGGACTATTTTAATCAGTTTTACCCGATTTACTGTAATATATTTGAAAGAAAGATGGATCTACACAATGAATCAATTCCATCATTAAAAGGAAGTAAAGTCTTCCGAAAAATAAACGCGCTTCTTGATTTAGGTCATGAAGTTGTCATCCAGACCAGCTGTAGGTTGACGAAAAATCTAGAAAAGTCATCACTAAAATCAGCAGGAAATCCACGGACCTCGGCATCAAACAGGGTCGCCAAGTGGTCAGACTTATCCTAACCATGAGTGGATCTGTCTCGTAAAATGGGGAGGACGCCGTGCAAATTAGCTTGATAAGACTAATGAATTAGATCCCCAGAAAAGGATAATCTCCTTAAAGATCAAAAATCAGCTTTTAAGCCTGATATTACTCAATCCTAGATATTGACCTTAAAGATTGAGAATTACAAACTCATGGAATTTGATGATATCTAAACTCGAGCTTGAACGAGAAAATATTTTGATCAAAATTGCAAACCGATTTGTTTTATGAAAACCCATTTTCAATGCGTTCATTACCATTGAACGTAAAATCCTAGGAATTCACCTGGAATTCATTAGGTCACCTGAACCAAATTGGGTGTCAACCGTAAGAACGGTGGTTGCATAGCATGGTCAAGGACAGGACCTTGTGCCAGACCGAAAAATAATAAGGGTGAGCTTTACTATTGCTCCTACAAAGGATAGTAATTGCATCCGACATGTTATAGACCATAATTAAAAGCATGTCAGGGGACATTGCCTTAACAGTGGCTTGTTCAACGCTTTCCTTTACAACCAGAAGGTAGTTTACCGAAAGGTAATATACGGAACAAGTATACTGGACGTGTTGCTTTCCCAATACAAGGTTAGCAAGTGGGTGACACAAAACCGCAAGTTTTGAACTAAAATTTTCAATTCTGAAACCCACCAAACCCACAAAAACAATTTGCAAACACCGGTGAAGGGTTATCCTGAAAAACTTATCTAGGGTAAAAGCTAGATTTAATTTTTAAAAGATCAAATGTTTTCATAAAGATCCAATTTCCTTAAAGGATCTAAATTTTCATAGTCATGTGGGACTGTAAACCATAACGTTACTACCATTGTTCATACCGCCGTATAGAAATCACTGATGTACAAAGTGTGAAGAATAAAGAAGTGATTCTAGTATATTTCAAGACTATATTGCTTGAGGACAAGCAACGCTCAAGTGTGGGAATATTTGATAATGCTAAAAACGAACATATATTTCATAACATTATCCCTCAAGAAAGACAAGATTTTAGTTGCAACTGTTCTATTTACAAGTGATATTCGTTTAAATAATAAAAGGTGAAGACAAACGACAGATTCGACGAATTGAAGACGCAAATGACCAAAAAGCTCAAAAGTACAAAGTACAATCAAAGAGGTTCCAATTAGTGATAAGAAACGTCTCAAAATTACAAGAGTACACGAAGCAAAACGCAAAGTACAAGATATTAAATTATACGCAAGGACGTTTGAAAATCCGGAACCGGGACCAGAGTCAACTCTCAACGCTCGATGCAACGGACTAAAAATTACAAGTCAACTATGCACATGAATATAATATAATATATAATTAATTCTTAAAATTAATATATATATTATATTATATTATAAAAACCGTCGGCAGAAGAAAACAACAACAAGTGAGCCTCCCCAGCTGGCCATGCGATCGCATGACCTGGAGGAGCAAAACTCATGCGAACGCATTAGCCCCTTTTCCAGCCCACATTGCCTATAAAACTCGCGTTTTTGGTGAACATCAGACACATCTTTTTCTCCTCATTCATCATACGATATATATATATATATATATATATATATATATATATATATATATATATATATATATATATATATATATATATATATATATATATTATATTTTAATTTTAATTTTAATTCTAATAATAAGGGTATGTTAACGAATGTTGTAAGGGTGTAAGTCAAAATTCTGTCCGTGTAACGCTACGCTATTTTTAATCATTGTAAGTTATGTTCAACCTTTTTAATTTAATGTCTCGTAGCTAAGTTATTATTATGCTTATTTAATACCGAAGTAATCATGATGTTGGGCTAAAAATATTAAAATTGGGTAATTGGGCTTTGCACCATAATTGGGGTTTGGACAAAAGAACGACACTTGTGAAAATTAGACTATGGGCTATTAATGGGCTTTATATTTGTTTACCTAAATGATAGTTTGTTAATTTTAATATAAAGATTTACAATTGGACGTCCCTATAAATAACCATATACACTCGATCGGACACGATGGGCGGGATATTTATATGTACGAATAATCGTTCATTTAACCGGACACGGGAATGGATTAATAGTCTATGGAATTATTAAAACAGGGGTGAAATTATGTACAAGGACACTTGGCATAATTGATAACAACGTATTAAAACCTTGGATTACACGCAGTCGATATCCTGGTGTAATTATTAAACAAAGTATTAAGACCTTGTTACAGTTTAAGTCCCCAATTAGTTAGAATATTTGACTTCAGGTATAAGGATAATTTGACGAGGACACTCGCACTTTATATTTATGACTGATGGACTGTTATGGACAAAAACCAGACGGACATATTAAATAATCCAGGACAAAGGACAATTAAACCATGGGAATAAACTAAAATCAACACGTCAAACATCACGATTATGGAAGTTTAAATAAGCATAATTCCTTTATTTTCATATTTAATTTCACTTCTAATTTTCGCACTTTTATTTATTGTCATTGTATTTAATTTCACTTTTAATTATCGTACTTTTCAATTATCGCAAGTTTATTTTCTCGCACTTTTATTTATCACAATTTCATTATCGTTATTTACTTTACGCTTTAAATTAAGTTTTTTATTTATTTAATATTTTACATTAGGTTTTAACTACGACTAAAGTTTTAAAAATCGACAAACCGGTCATTAAACGGTAAAAACCCCCTTTTTATAATAATAATATTACTTATATATATATATATATATATATATATATATATATATATATATATATATATATATATATATATATATATATATATATATATATATATATATATATTGTATTTTTATAAATTAAAACTAATTTAGCGTTAAGCTTGTTTAAGTGTATCCCTGTGGAACGAACCGGACTTACTAAAAACTACACTACTGTACGATTAGGTACACTGCCTATAAGTGTTGTAGCAAGGTTTAGGTATATCCATTCTATAAATAAATAAATATCTTGTGTAAAATTGTATCGTATTTAATAGTTTTTCCTAGTAAAATATAAGCTATTTCATATACGCCTTGCATAACATCAACGGGCACCTCCTCAGGGTCCTCGTCGGAATCCTCATCACTGGAGTCATCAGAGGATGAGTCGTCGGATGATGAGTCATCGAAAATAGCTGGAGGTGGCTCTGCTCGGCCGGTATTCATAATCCGATATCTGAAAGGCGGAATCGGCACGACACGTCCATAAAGAATGCGTCTGTACCAATGGTTATGCTCATTATGGAACGGAACGTCCCCATATTCCCCGGGAATCACAACATCACTGGAACGGTGTTGTGGCTCTGAGGGTCCTAGGATGCGTAGAGCTGGAATATCTGGTGGATCTTCGTATCCGTCTGAGGTGATCACTGAGTCGGGTGCATGGCCACTGGCTCCAGAGGACGAAGCGCCAGAGTCACTGGAGTGTGTCGATGACGGGATCTGTGAATCGGCAACAATGGCAGGTGAGGTGGAGGGTGAGTCTGAGTCGCGCTACAAAATGATAATGGGCGGGACATCCGACATTTGAACAGGGAAAAATGACTTTTTTCATGTCAGTAGGTCATAAAGCAAACACGTATTAGGCAAAATAACTACGACAGTCTAGATCATCTATAGCAGTAAATAACATGGTAATAATAGAAAATCGTACAGAAGTATCATGCAATCGAAAGCAGATAATGTCATGCAGTAGTGAAAATCAAGTAGCGGTATACGTCATATAGCAGTAAAAGTAAGCAGCAGCATGCAGTAAGTCTCGCGAAAACAAGTAAACTAGCAAGTTGTAGATTAGTCCTATTATTGAATCCTACTCGGTCTGGTCTAGACTCATTAATGCAACCTAATTCCCTACAACCAATGCTCTGATACCAAATGTGACGCCCCGTACAAAACCATCGTGTACAATTCGTCAACAACAGGATCTTTACACGGTCAAGTACTACATGCTATTTGAAAACCAGTTTTGCATTCATAAAAGATAGCGTTTACAAAAGATAACGTGACACAAAGGTCGTTACAAAGTCATTATTTTGAAAAATAACATAAACTACGAATGCAAAAGAAAAAGTTCCATGATTGAGACATCTCTAAGATTATGCAGCGGAATTCTAGCACAGTAGGTCCTTAACAGCAAGTTTAAACACCAAGACAGCAAGTCTAAACAGCGGAAGCAACAAACCTCTAAGCACCTGAGAAAACATGCTTAAAAATGTCAACAATAATGTTGGTGAGCTTTAGTTTAAGTTGTAACAGTAATGTAAGGTAGGCCACGAGATTTCAGTGTTCCAAAACAGTATGAAAAGTATATGTTTAACCGTGGGCACTTGGTAACTAACTTAACGTTAAATGCTAGCGCGACTAGCCCGAGTGGGGATGTCAAACCCTATGGATCCATATCTAAGATTCGCCTTTACCGGTTCAAAAACCAATGACTTAACATTACCGAGCTAAGGGGAAAGTTTATGACGTTGTATAACCCACACATATATAAAGTTTAAGTACTCGTGCCTAGTATGTAAAATGTAAAAAGCACATGTATTCTCTGAAGCGACCCGTCCTAATCCATTCGGACGAAGTCCATATCGATTATAAACGATTCACAACAGTTGATTACATCGCGAGGTACTTGACCTCTATATGATACATTTTACAAACATTGCATTCGTTTTTGAAAAGACAATCTTTCATTACATCGAAAGTTGACGGCATGCATACCATTTCATAATATATCTAACTATATTTGACTTAATAATACTCTTGATGTACTCAACGACTCGAATGCAACATCTTTTGAAATATGTCATGAATGACTCCAAGTAATATCCCTAAAATGAGCAAATGCACAGCGAAAGATTTCTTTCGTACCTGAGAATAAACATGCTTTCAAGTGTCAACCAAAAGGTTGGTGAGTTCATTAGTTTACATAAATAATCATTTCCATTATTTTAATAGACCACAAGAATTTCATTTCCATTTCTCATAAATATACGTCCCATACATAGAGACAAAAATCATTCATATGGTGAACACCTGGTAACCGACATTCACAATATGCATATAAGAATATCCCCATCATTCTGGGATCCTCCTTCGGACATGATATAAATTTCGAAGTACTAAAGCATCCGGTACTCTGGATGGGGCTTGTTGGGCCCGATAGATCTATCTTTAGGATTCGCGTCAATTAGGGTGTCTGTTCCCTAATTCTTAGATTACCAGACTAAAAAGGGGCATATTTAGTTTCGATCATTCAACCATAGAATGTAATTTCGATTACTTGTGTCTATTTCGTAAAACAGTTATAAAAGTTGCGCATGTATTCTCAGCCCAAAAATATAAAGGGTAAAAAGGCAAATGAAACTCACCTAATGTATTTTGGAGTAAAAATACATATGATTATATTGAACAATGCAGGGTTTGCCTCAGATTCACGAACCTATAACAAGTATATATATTAAAACATTGCAATATTACTCAGCTATGTTTATATACATTTTTTTAATATATATAGATTAATATCTTTATATATTATTATATTAATACTTATTATTTGTTATAATACTTATATGATATATATATATATATATACTTTAATAAATGTGAGATTAATAATATTATATTTATTAATATATTAAAACAAATCTAATATTAGTATACTTATGATATTTGTAATAAATATATATTTTTATATAGATATCTTTTGTTTGTAAATAAATAATAATTATAATAATAATAAGTTAAAGATAATAATAATAATGATAGTAATAATAATAATAGTAATAATAATAATAAAAAAATGTTTCTTTTAATAATGATAATTTCAATAAAGAAAATGATAGTTTTTAATGATAACAACATAATAATTTTAGTAGGAGTGATACTTTTAATAATAATAATAATAATAATAATAATAATAATAATAATAATAATAATAATAATAATAATAATAATAATAATAACTCTTTAATGATATTACTTAATAATAACTAAAATGATAATAATAATACTTATATCATTAATACTAACATAATAATACCAATAATTAATAATGATAATAATAATAATAATAATCATAATAACTACCTCAAGTAACAAGTCTCAAAAAGAATGCCATTGCTCGGGCTCGAACCTGCGACCTCTCGCTAACTCAATGCTACACCAAACCATTACTCTGCTATAGCTTTTATGTACTATTTAATAACTGAGATACTTAACTATAATTTGGCCCAACACTCCTTCGGCCCATCAGTTTCGAGTGCTTGTTTGGTTAAGTGGATTTATAAGCCCAACCGAAATTTCATATATATACGGCCCAATAACTAAACTAGATTAAGGCCCAAATTCGAAATCCTTAATAGTTTAACACAATACGATGCTGTACATGTAACTTAGGATTCCAAGAACCCGTTATTATCATCACCCCATTCGTGCCCCTCTCCACTTTCATTAGATCATACAGTGAACCAGACAAGAAAAAAACAAAATTGCCCCAGGTTTCTAGTTTCTCATCACTTTATGTTTAGGAAGTCTGAAAAAAAAAATAAACAAAAGGTTTGAAATTAATGACAATAGCAATTCGAATTGCAGCAGGTTTTGATGGTTTGTTAGAGTTTCTTGTCAACAGAAACGAAGCCGTCGGAGTAGTAGGTCATCAATTAAAAGTGTGTGTATTCAAGTAGGGTTCATGAGTGTTTTGTGGGTTTGTTGTGGTTCGATCAGGCAGAAAAAGAGGATAGCAGTAGCGGTTCAGCAAAAACCATTAACTATTACGCAGGTATCTTCATCACTTAATTATCTCATAATCATTATCTTCTTACTCATGATCAGAAACAGATCGTAAAGCTGCAGTTGCAGCAATGGTTCGAAGGGAACAGAAAATAGAAGAAAAAAAATACGTACAAAAACAGTTGTTGTTGTCCGATCGGTGGTGGCAGTCTATATGATTTTTGTTGCAGCTGAAACAGAAACAGAAAGGAGCCTAGTAGCAACAAAAATATAATAGTGATGGCTTGTGGGTGTGAGTTTCGGATAGCAACAGAAGTAGAGAAGGAATTTAGAAAATATTAAGCTGTAGCAGTGATAGAAAAGAGGCAGGGAACGTATAACAGTTGTAGTAAAACATAAGTACATAGTGAATCCTAGTTGTCATTGGTTTCAAGAAGTAATTAAATGGTTGAGGGTTTGGTGAGGTTAACCGATGGTGGAGTTTGAAGGTGATAGTTCAAGGGTGTGTGTGGTGATGTTTTAATGGTGTTGAACCCTGGTTAATAGTAGCAAACAAAAAGGTTTCGATGGTACTTTATTACAGGAAATTTACGCACCTCAGAGATGTGTTTTTGAGTTGAGAAGGAAGGTTCCAGGAAGAAGATTGGTGATTGGAACAAAAGTACTATTGCAGTAATTCGATGGTGGTAGTGTTAACAACCAAACAGCAGATCCGTTAGCAAAGTATTCACGGTTTTAGGTTTGTGGTGATCATGTACTGTAGCAATCAGTGAAGTTATTTTTATGGTGGTTGTGGTTGAGACCGATATAGAAAAGGAACTAGAAGCCACAGTATATAATCTGTTAATGATCGTATGTGGTGTGGGTATTTGTCGAATGTAAGCATGAAAATAGAAGGTACCGGTTTTAATAGTGACGATTTTACAGAAGGTGATGGTTCACTGTGATTGACTGGCGGTCTTATGGTTGTTGAGTAACCATTCGTAGAAACATATACGTTAGCATATGTGTGATGGTTTGATGATGGGTTGATTGGGAAGGGAAGTTGAGTAGTAGAGGAGAGAAGAGATGGTTGCAGGTTTGGTTTGTTAGGTTGTTCCAACAAAATAAGAAGTAAAAGGGGTCATTGATTTTGAAATCGATATGTAACTATGTATATATATAAATTAAATTGTTTGCATGGTAGATAAAAACTAGCCCCCACTTCTATATACATGTGAAAGTTATTTGTCGGATAGTTCTTGTTAATACAGAGAAAAGAAACTCAAAAGTTGTAGTAGGTGATAAGAATAGTGCTAATTGATAATTAGAACAGAACACAACTCGAAACATTCGCTTCAGCTTTTACCCAGTGAATAGCATGCATGTAAGTATGTTATTAAAGAAAACAAAAACAGTAATATCATTTAAATAATTCTAACTTTTCAAAGTATTATTATTAATCCTAAAAACGTGTAATAATAAAAGAAACAGCCTTTCATAAGATATTTTGTGCGACATTTTTCTTACAGATATTATTTCGTATTAGATCTATATGAACACAAACGAAATGTCAACCGAGTATTAAAAGCGCTTACTATTTAAGCTCGAAATTATTTATTTTCTATATATTATATGTATATACAGATACATTTTAATATCATGATATATATATTAAATATATATTTTCAACTAAATAAATTTAATATTTACTCTTATATATTTACAATTAATATTCATGTATATATATATATATACATATATATATATATATATATATATATATATACATATACATATATATATATATCTAAATATATTTACATATATTAATATTTCTTATTACATCTTATATTATTTTATTTTGCATATTTATTTCCAACAGTTAAGTCGTATTTTATTTCAAATTACATTCCAAATTAAAGTATATGTATATATACCTATTTAAATATATATGTATCTATTTACAAATAGTTGTTCGTGAATAGTCGGGAAATAGTCGAAGGTCAATTGAATATACAAAACAATTCAAAGTTTTTGAGACTCAACATTACAGACTTTGCTTATCGTGTCGGAATCATATAAGAATTAAGTTTAAATTTGGTCGGAAATTTCCGGGTCATCACAGTACCTACCCGTTAAAGAAATTTCATCCCGAAATTTGAGTGAGGTGGTCATGGCTAACCATAAAAATGTTTCCATGACAAATATGAGTTGATAAATGGTGTTTTATCATTATTGACTAATATAGATAAAACAATTCGATTAGGTGAAGCGTACGAATGAAGCTGTCACAATAGATTGAGATAGAGATTTAACTTTTGACATAGTCACGGTGGAAATTAGAAAATAAGGTGCGTCTTAGCTTTTGACCTTGTCTTGGTTGAATTTCGGAATTCAAGGGATTTAAAGAAAATCTTCGAAATCTAAAGATTTGATTCTTCGGCGAGTAAGGAAATTAAGATGTCTTTAATTAAATGCGGTTATTTGCCTAGATTACTTTGTCTGATAATTCCATTATAAATTAAACTTTTTCCGTTCCATTATTCTCACCATTCCTATACTTTCTTTCTTAGTTCATACATCCAAAAGATTGTGAAAATGCTTAATCCATTTCTAATCCTTGATATTTTTCTAATTATCATTTCGGTCATCCTCTTTTCAATCTTTCCACCAAAAAAATCTGTTTACTTCTATTATTACCTTGGGGTGATACTATTCTTAATTCTACCGTGTCCTTATATTGCTATTCATATTAATATCCATGGTTTGTAACCTCTTTGTTGTTATTGGGCTTTATATTTTCTCTTATATTTTGGATCTCTTTGCCTTTTTATTATTCTCTCGATCTCTATTAAAGCGAGCAACGGTCCAGAATTCGTAAGTACGGAGTTTTCGAATGAACTTAATGTTCTAACCAAGAAAGAACGTAATCGTACGATTTGATTTGTCAAATTATCAGAATCATTGAGAATAGAACTATCAAGAATATACTTTCCTGATATGTTCAGAAGTTAATCAGAATAAAAGAGTTATGTAACATGACACATGATGACGTTATAATATGTGAATCATCATGTTCCATTTAGAAACTCAGCATGACTTATTGTAATATAATCACGTTGACCAAGTTTCATTATATTATACCAACTCATGCATCAGTTCCCAACATTACTTCAATAACATTCATATTTTAAGCTCGAAAGTTTACAGAATATAGAAACTAACAGTTTCTATATGATGTAACATTGATAGCACGAAGAGATTAATGATTTCAGACAAGAATAGTTATGAAAATATGTTCAGAAATATGAAAGATATTTATAACGAAAGATACGACGATATCTTGAAATTTCCAATATCGAAGGATGGTGAAGAAAATTTATCCGCAAGAGTTTGGAGTCAGAAGCAAGGTATTCGCTAAAGATTTCATCAGAAACAGAATCATCAGGATTCTTAATGTACTAATTTAGTCCTTGTGATTTGTTCAGAGACTCCTTCGTAGTTTGCTCAATCAGTTTTTCAGTTTCAAACTTTTTCTGAGCTTTGCCAACATACAATTCTTTATCATCAACTTTTGGCTGTTGAAGTCATTTACAGTTTTTGTTGCTTCATTCAGCTTTCCAAAATTCAGAGTATTAATTCGCAGACTGGGTGCTTTTCAGAATTTCAGAATGGAAGATCATAGTTCTAAGAGATGTATGTTATATGGATACATATAACTGTTGTTGTGGAAATGTTGCGAGACTCACAATATAGATTTGCTGATTTTCGGTAATTGGTATGACAATTCTTGTTACAAGATGCGGATGAGTACATGATGAGACTTCAATAGATAAATATAGTGATTTTTCGGAGAGATTTAAACCAAAGAGCAACGAGGTTCCTGGTACGTCTGCTGGTAATCAGATGGAATATAAAAAGTTCCCCGGTAATAATAAAAGAGCACACATATATATCAAGGTTATAATAAGGTCGTTTCGAACGAAAAATTGAAGTTGACTTGCTGGAGCTGTAACAAAATTGGCTAATTTGAAAAGAGATTGCAAAGTTATTTTCGGTAATAATAACGCTAAAGGAATTAGCACAGCTATGCGTTAAACGTCTACTCAGTTTTTGAAAGTTTTCAGGTGCATAACTATATGCATCGATCTTTTCTTTCGTAGATGAAGTACGGTTGGTTCATCCTCTCGATTGAGGTGTTTTCAAGTATCATAAAAAGGTTTGAACACAGATCGTAATCGTCAAGATATAAATGAAGTTTAGGATGAAATCAAGTGGCAAACTTGAAGAATTGTTTAGTTTCATATGTTATAATCAATGTTTTAATTCCTTTTAATTGTCCAATGTTATTAGTCCACAGTCGATAGTCCACAATTAACAGTCCAACAATTTATATATAGTTTAATATATAATATTCGAATTAATTAATACGTATCGTGACCCGTGTACATGTCTCAGACTCGATCACAACTCAAATTATATATATTATTATAGAATCAACCTCAACCCTGTATTGAGAACTCAATCATTACTGCATATAGAGTGTCTATGGTTATTCCAAATAATATATATAAATGAGTCGATATGATATGTCAAAACCTTGTATACGTGTCCCGATATTTAAAGTGCGAAAAATAAATACAGAAATTAAATGACGATAATTAAAATGCGTAAAGTAAATAACAGAAATTAAATGAAGATAAATAAAATTGCGAGAATGTAAATTGCGATAATTAAATTTCGATAAATAAAATGTAATCAGTTAGCTAGGAACAGTTAGCGTGGATTCTTAACAATATCCCTCATAGTTAATTTGTTTGTTTCTAACAAATTTTATTTTGTCAAATGTTTTCTTCATTATGCCACTTGTTGGATTCTGATAGGTCAAAATTCAAATATGAAATTGAATGAAAATGGTTATTATGCGGTGAAAAGATACGTATATCGCTGAGTGCAAATAGGATAATAAATGACTGTTGAATCAGCTTTGACGAATATACAGTGTAACTTATTAAAGTGAAATCTAAATATTCTTCGGGTATTACCTACCCGTTAAAATATTTTCACCATTAACAGTTTGTTCAAAAAAAAATTTAATTACAGTCTTTATGAAAATATATATACATATATATTTTCTTCAGATATAATCATGGATTTAATGAGTCAATATGATATTAAACTCATTTGATTTACCGTTAGAATAAGAATATATAATCTCTAAAACATTAGAGATTATATAATCGTCATGTCGAACGAAGATAAATGATGTACAACGATTCGTAGATTGATGATTATACTCGAGGTACATAATGAGATGTTGAGGCATAGATTGTTGATGGTACTGGTGCCATTATTGATGGTACTGTTGGTGTCGGTGATGTTGCTGAAGCTGGTACGTTTTGCACCATATTCTCCAAATTAAGTACTCGAGCGCGAAGTTCGTTGACTTCTTCTATTACCCATGAATGATTGACGGTTGGAATGAGCGGACGAATAAGGTTCAGAATTTAGGATATCATATAATCGTTATGGAATATCCTGGCAATGAGGGTGAATATGGTGTTTCGGACAGGTTCACCGGTAAGTGCTTCAGGTTCATTGTCAAGAGGTGAATTCGGTTGACGGAAAGGATCACCTTCTTCTTGTGTCAAATGATTAAGTAGACTACGAACCCATAAGATGAATTGGGGATGACTGATTGGCTGATTCATTCTGGTGACGCTGCTTTCAGTGCTTAGGTGAATATCCATGCCGGAATAGCTGTCGGAATAACTATCGGAATAGCTATCAAAATCTGTGGGACTCGAACTGGTTGAGGGATTCATCTCGTACGATTAGATGAAGGATTTTTGATAAGAATTAGATTATAGGATGTAGATTAGTACCCTGCAATACATAATTTACATATGCATATATAATACTAAAATCCCATAAGTTACGGAGGAATCTACGGAATCTGTCATGCAAAGTCTACAGTAACAGATATGCTAAGATATGAATTAGCAGATACGCTAAGATACGAATTTTGTCTATACACTATTCACGCAATCATTGTAGTAAGATGTGTCTAGACTAAGAATGATAAGCAGGTAATTTCCTAAGGATGATAAACAGATGATTTCCGACAAAAATGATAAGCAAAACTTTTGACATGCAGACACGGTCGAAGTCCAGACTTACTAATGCATCCTAACGACTATCAGTTAGACACACTAATGCAAAACCTGGTTCACTAAGACCACCGCTCTGATACCAACGGAAGCAACCCATCCTAATCTATCTGGACGAAGTCTATATCAATTATAAACGATTCACAACAGTTGATTACATCGCGAGGTACTTGACCTCTATATGACACATTTTACAAATATTGCATTCGTTTTTGAAAAGACAATCTTTCATTACATCAAAAGTTGACGGCATGCAAACCAGTTCATAATATATCTAACTATATTTGACTTAATAATACTCTTGATGTACTCAACGACTCAAATGCAACGTCTTTTGAAATATGTCATGAATGACTCCAAGTAATATCCCTAAAATGATCAAATGCACAGCGAAAGATTTCTTTCGTACCTGAGAATAAACATGCTTTCAAGTGTCAACCAAAAGGTTGGTGAGTTCATTAGTTTACATAAATAATCATTTCCATCATTTTAATAGACCACAAGAATTTCATTTCCATTTCTCATAAATATACGTCCCATACATAGAGACAAAAATCATTCATATGGTGAACACCTGGTAACCGACATTCACAATATGCATATAAAAATATCCCCATCATTCCGGGATCTTCCTTCGAACATGATATAAATTTCGAAGTACTAAAGCATCCGGTACTTTGGATGGGGCTTGTTGGGCCCGATAGATCTATCTTTAGGATTCGCGTCAATTAGGGTGTCTGTTCCCTAATTCTTAGATTACCAGACTAAAAAGGGGCATATTCAGTTTCGATCATTCAACCATAGAACGTAATTTCGATTACTTGTGTCTATTTCATAAAACATTTATAAAAATTGCGCATGTATTCTCAGCCCAAAAATATAAAGGGTAAAAAGGCAAATGAAACTCACCTAATGTATTTTGTAGTAAAAATACATATGACTATATTGAACAATGCAGGGTTGGCCTCAGATTCACGAACCTATAACAAATATATATATTAACACATTGTAATATTACTCAGCTATGTTTATATACATTTTTTTAATATATATAGATTAATATCTTTATATATTATTATATTAATCCTTATTATTTGTTATAATACTTATATGATATATATATATACTTTAATAAATGTGAGATTAATAATATTATATTTATTAATATATTAAAAAAATCTAATATTAGTATACTTATGATATTTGTAATAAATATATATTTTTATATAGATATCTTTTGTTTGTAAATAAATAATAATTATAATAATAATAAATTAAAGATAATAATAATAATGATAGTAATAATAATAATAGTAATAATAACAATAAAAAAATGTTTCTTTTAATAATGATAATTACAATAAAGAAAATGATAGTTTTTAATGATAACAACATAATAATTTTAGTAGGAGTGATACTTTTAATAATAATAATAATAATAATAATAATAATAATAATAATAATAATAATAATAATAACTCTTCAATGATATTACTTAATAATAACTAAAATGATAATAATAATACTCATATCATTAATACTAACATAATAATACCAATAATTAATAATGACAATAATAATAATAATCATAATAACTACCTCAAGTAACAAGTCTCAAAAAGAATGCCACTGCTCGGGCTCGTACCTGCGACCTCTCGCTAACTCAACGCTACACCAAACCATTAATCTGCTATAGCTTTTATGTACTATTTAATAACCGAGATACTTAACTATAATTCGGCCCAACACTCCTTCAGCCCATCAGTTTCGAGTGCTTGTTTGGTTAAGTGGATTTATAAGCCCAACCGAAATTTCATATATATACGGCCCAATAACTAAACTAGATTAAGGCCCAAATTCGAAATCCTTAATAGTTTAACACAATATGATGCTGTACATGTAACTTAGGATTCCAAGAACCCGTTATTATCATCACCCCATTCGTGCCCCTCTCCACTTTCATTAGATCATACAGTGAACCAGACAAGAAAAAAACAAAATTGCCCCAGGTTTCTAGTTTCTCATCACTTTATGTTTAGGAAGTCTGAAAAAAAAAATAAACAAAAGGTTTGAAATTAATGACAACAGCAATTCGAATTGCAGCAGGTTTTGATGGTTTGTTGGAGTTTCTTGTCAACAGAAACGAAGCCGTCGGAGTAGTAGGTAATCAATTAAAAGTGTCTGTATTCAAGTAGGGTTCATGAGTGTTTTGTGGGTTTGTTGTGGTTCGATCAGGCAGAAAAAGAGGATAGCAGTAGCGGTTCAGCAGAAACCATTAACTATTACGTAGGTATCTTCATCACTTAATTATCTCATAATCATTATCTTCTTACTCATGATCAGAAACAGATCGTAAAGCTGCAGTTGCAGCAATGGTTCGAAGGGAACAGAAAATAGAAGAAAAAAATATGTACAAAAATAGTTGTTGTTGTCCGATCGGTGGTGGCAGTCTATATGATTTTTGTTGCAGCTGAAACAGAAACAGAAAGGAGCCTAGTAGCAGCAAAAATATAATAGTGATGGCTTGTGGGTGTGAGTTTCAGATAGCAACAGAAGTAGAGAAGGAATTTAGAAAATATTAAGCTGTAGCAGTGATAGAAAAGAGGCAGGGAACGTATAACAGCGGTAGTAAAACACAAGAACACAGTGAATCCTGGTTGTCGTTGGTTTCAAGAAGTAATTAAATGGTTGAGGGTTTGGTGAGGTTAACCGATGGTGGAGTTTGAAGGTGATAGTTCAAGGGTGTGTGTGGTGACGTTTTAATGGTGTTGTTCCCTGGTTAATAGTAGCAAACAAAAAGGTTTCGATGGTACATTGTTGCAGGAAATTTACGCGCCTCAGATATGTGTTTTTGAGTTGAGAAGGATGGTTCCAGGAAGAAGATTAGTGATTGGAACAAAAGTACTATTGCAGTAATTCGATGGTGGTGGTGTTAACAACCAAACAGCAGATCCATTAGCAAAGTATTCGCGGTTTTAGGTTTGTGGTGATCGTGTACTTTAGCAATTAGTGAAGTTATTTTTATGGTGGTTGTGGTTGAGACCGATATAGAAAAGGAACTAGAAGCCACAGTATATAATCTGTTAATGATCGTATGTGGTGTGGGTATTTGTCGAATGTAAGCATGAAAATAGAAGGTACCGGTTTTAATAGTGACGGTTTTACAGAAGGTGATGGTTCGCTGTGATTGACTGGCGGTCTTATGGTTGTCGAGTAACCATTCGTAGAAACATATACGTTAGCATATGTGTGATGGTTCGATGATGGGTTGGTAGGGAAGGGAAGTTGAGTAGTAGAGGAGAGAAGAGATGGTTACAGGTTTGGTTTGTTAGGTTGTTCCAACAAAATAAGAAGTAAAAGGGGTAATTGATTTTGAAATCGATATGTAACTATGTATATATATAAATTAAATTGTTTGCATGGTAGACAAAAACTAGCCCCCGCCTCTATATACATGTGAAAGTTATTTGTCGGATAGTTCTTGTTAATACAGAGAAAAGAAACTCAAAAGTTGTAGTAGGTGATAAGAATAGTGCTAGTTGATAATTAGAACAGAACACAACTCGAAACATTCGCTTCAGCTTTTACCCAGTGAATAGCATGCATGTAAGTATGTTATTAAAGAAAACAAAAACAGTAATATCATTTAAATAATTCTAACTTTTCAAAGTATTATTATTAATCCTAAAAATGTGTAATAATAAAAGAAACAGCCTTTCATAAGATATTTTGTGCCGACAGTTTTCTTACAGATATTATTTCGTATTAGATCTATATGAACACAAACGAAATGTCAACCGAGTATTACAAGCGCTTACTATTTAAGCTCGAAATTATTTATTTTCTATATATTATATGTATATACAGATACATTTTAATATCATGCTAAATATATTAAATATATATTTTTAACTAAATAAATTTAATATTTACTCTTATATATTTACAATTAATATATATATATATATATATATATATATATATATATATATATATACATACATATACATATATATATATCTAAATATATTTACATATATTATTATTTCTTATTACATCTAATATTATTTTATTTTGCATATTTATTTCCAACAGTTAAGTCGTATTTTATTTCAAATTACTTTCCAAATTAAAGTATATGTATATATACCTATTTAAATATATATGTATCTATTTACAAATAGTTGTTCGTGAATAGTCGGGAAATAGTCGAAGGTCAATTGAATATATAAAACAGTTCAAAGTTTTTGAGACTCAACATTACAGACTTTGCTTATCGTGTCGGAATCATATAAGAATTAAGTTTAAATTTGGTTGGAAATTGTCGGGTCATCACATTCTCAGTCCCAAAATAGTTAAAGTAAAAAGGGATGCTATAACTCACAGCGATAAGAGCGGTAAAGTCAATAATGAAAGTATGCAAATAGTAAGTCGGTCCGAAAGGTCGTCAACCTAAGTCAAAGGTTACTAGGTCAGTATGTTATCCTCATAAGTTCTAATAGTGCATAAAATAAGTTTAAGTGTCATCATCATCATCGTTCATCATCATAAAAGCTAAGTAAGTTTGACAAGAATAGAGATCGAAATAATAGGCTGACTTCGGTCAGCTGCTACAACCTCTACGTAAATCAAAAAGATACGTAATCAGTGGCTATGGCTCTGTATATGAGTCCCCTAACCGCTAACCAATTTTCAGAACCTAACTCATCTTCGTTTGACCGTGGCGACAGTTTAAGTGGTAGTAGGTCAGAAATTTCAGCACAACGTTAATAGGGTGTAGTGACTTTCGGAAGGCCATAAATCCTAAACCGTAACTCGTATTAAGACAAGGTCTAAACGGAAAATCATCTAATTGAACCAAACTAAATGAAAATTAGATTTTCAGTAGCTCAGGTGGTCTGATCAGATCCCGAAAACAGTAAGCAAGGTGCTCCGGTGGGGTTCTTAGTGCTTGATGCTCATCACGGTTCTCATCCTTGATGCTTGTAGCTTCAAGTGTACAACTCGTTGATGGGTTAGCATCACCTTGACCAAGATTCTATCATCAATACACAATATGTTAAGATCAAGTAAGAACACAACTCATTTAAGAGTCTTAGATGGATGATGAACCAAGGTTACATCATATCCTTAGTCTTAACACAATTACAAGTTACATTTACAATTAAAGCTACAAACTTTACTTCAATCAAGCAAGTATGAACATAATCTAAGTCAAATAAAGTGATGGAACCCTAAGCTAGAGAGCTTGGATCCCTTTCACACAAGTTATAAGGTCACAAAGCTAGAAAGCTTGAACCTTTAGTGTTCTTGAAGAACTTGAAGCATAAAGCTTAGATCTTTAAGTTATATGAAGACCATAAACACATGTTTTGATCTTTATAATAAAGTAATGAGATCATAAGTTAGTAAACTTAGATCCAACAAAAGATACGAAGATTCAAGCTAGAAAGCTTGCATCTTGGTTGTTCTTGAAGATCTTGAAGTATAAAGTTTGGATCTTTAAGTTACATGAAGATTACAAACACAAGTTTGAATCTTTACAACCAAATAACAAGATTAAAGTTAAAAGATATAGATCTACAAAGTGGGTGAAGATTCAAAGCTATAAAGCTTGAATCTTCCAAGTTCTTGAAGGATTCAAATCCATGTTTGAATCTACAAGATGTAATCAAGATCAAAAGCTAAAAAGCTAGACCCATGATGATGATGATGAATTCGTGATGATGAGAAGGAGAACAAGAAGAGAAATTCAAAATACTTACACTTTTTAGAGAGACAAAGACTAGAGAGAGAATTAGAGAGTGAGTGTGTGTGAATTACAAATGAAAGCAAGTGTAAAAAGATGGAATGAGGCTTGTATTTATAGGTGAATGAGGGTATGGGAGGGGTGGGTTGGCAGTGAATTGGAGGGGGGACAAGGGAGATCAACTTTTGCTTTTTGGATAATGGTTGTCTAAAGTTGGTGCTTATGTTAGGATCTCATGCAACATTAAGGATAATACTTGACATAAATGCTAGCATGTTCCCTCTAATAAAATAGCATTTGTCTTACATATTAATGGGTCACTAGCTAATAATAATTGGGCTAATTAAATAGTCCACTAATTAGTGTAGGGTGGGCAAAAGGCCCAACAAGGTATAAATTCCAACAAGACTAACTAGTAAGCATAAGTAAATTACTACACGTAATTAAGCATCCAAAAACCCAAGTAATTATTATTATGAAATAATAATTAAGATTTCGTAGTCATAATATCCCGATTACGACAAAAGTTAAACGTGTACGCAGTATGCAGTTTGTTCGTAACGTCAAGTGACACTAACGATCATAAAGGTTTCTGGTGATCAAGTTAAGTAACCTACGTACTTAAAGGCATGTTTTAACACATAAATGAAAGTAAGCCATGTGTATAAAGATTCCAGAGTATAAAGTAGCACAGTACGCACAAATACGCAGTTTTGCAAAAACACAAGGCACAAAAGCAAGTCAAAAAAGTCGGGTCGTTACACTCAAGGATTTAGAAATCAACAAGCTTCAATCCAAAATCTGGAACAAGAAGTGAGTAACCTAGCAAGGTTAATAGGTGAAAGAAAACTAGGGAGTCTACCTAGCGATACAAATGCTAACCCCCGAAATGAAACAGCTAATGACATTACCACAAGAAGTGGTATTACACTTAAACCACCTGAAATACCTGTAAATTCTGATGACTCTATTCCTACTACACAGGTACCACAGCCTGAGCAAGAGAAGGAATCAGAACCGATACTTGAAAAGGTTAATGAAGATAATACAGTTAAGGCAAAGCCTTATGTTAAACCATACCAACCACCGCTTCCTTACCCGAGTAAAATGAGAAAAGAAAGACTTGAAGCCGAGCAATTCAAATTCTTGGATATGTTTAAACAAATAAATGTCAATCTTCCTTTCATTGATGTGATTTCAGGAATGCCAAGATATGCTAAATTCCTTCTGCAGTGCTATTGAATAAACTACCAGAAAAACTCTCGGCTGTTGCAATGAATGCTAATTGTTTTGCAGTGCTATTGAATAAACTACCAGAAAAACTCTCTGATCCAGGAAGTTTCACAATTCCATGTTTTCTGGGTAGTCTTAATTCAATAGAAGCATTGGCAAACTTAGGTGCTAGTATAAATTTAATGCCGTATTCACTATACACTAAACAAGACCTTGGAGAATTGAAACCAACACGAATAAGCATACAACTAGCAGATCGATCAGTAAAATATCCTAGAGGGATAATGGAGAACATGCTAGTTACAGTTGGTACTTTAGTATTTCCAGTAGACTTTGTTATTCCAAAAATAATTGATGTGTGCGAGGGGTAGTACGAAATAGATTATATTTTTATTACGAAATACTATTAAATACGATACAATTTACAAAAGTTATTTATTTATTTATTGAATGGATATACCTAAACCTTGCTACAACACTTATATGCAGTGTACCTAATCGTAGAGTAGTGTAGTTTTTAGTAAGTCCGGTTCGTTCCACCGGGATCTGCTGAGTTTAACGCTATATTTTTAAACACTATATTTGTATATATATATATATATATATATATATATATATATATATATATATATATATATATATATATATATATATATATATATATATATAAGAAGTATTATTATTATTATTATTATTATAAAAGGGGGTTTTACCGTTTAATGACCGGTTTGTCGATTTTAAGTTCTAGTGCAAAATATTAAAAAAAATAACTTAATTTAAATCGTAAATTAAATGACGATAAATAAAAATGCGATAAAATAAAAGTACGATAAATAAAAGTACGATAAATAAAATGACGGTTAAAAAAATAAAGGAATTACGCTTATTTAAACTTCCGTAATCATGATGTTTGACGTGTTGATTTTAATTTATTACTATGGGTTAATTGTCCTTTGTCCTGGATTATTGGATATGTCCATCTGGTTTTTGTCCATAATAGTCCATCGGTCATAAATATAAGTGCGAGTGTCCTCATCAATTTACCCTTATACCCGAAGTCAAATATTCCAACTAATTGGGGACTTAAACTATAATAAGGTCTTAATACTTTTTTAATGATTACACCAGGTTATCAACTGCGTGTAACCCAAGGTTTTAATACGTTGTTAACAATTACACCAAGTGTCCTTGTATGTAATCCACCCCTGTTTTAATGAGTCCATTGACTATTAATCCATTCCCGTGTCCGGTTAAATGAACGATTATTAGTATTTATAAATATCCCGCCCATCGTGTCCGATCGAGTGTATGTGGTTATTTATAGATACGTCAAATTGTAATTCTCTATATTAAATTAACGAACTATCATTCAGTTAAACAAATATAAAGCCCATTAATAGCCCATAGTCCAATTTCCACAAGTGTCGGTCTTTTGTTCAAACCTCAATTATGGTCCAAAACCCAATAACCCTGTCTTTAATATTTAGTCCAACATCACGATTACTTCATCTTAAATAAGCATAATAATAACTTAGCTACGAGACATTAATTTAAAAAGGTTGAACATAACTTACAATGAGCATTAATCGCGTAGTGTTTCATGGACAGAGTTTCGACTTACAAGCTTAAAACATTCGCTACTATAACCTTATTATTATTAACTTAATATTAAAATTATAATTAAAATATAAATATAAATATATATTGAGCGAGTAAGAGAGATCAGTGAATAACGTGTGTATAATTCGTCGACCAAACATTGCAATTTATAGGACCTGACCTAACTATTGAAGCTATGCAATCGCATGGGATTAAGGCTACCAGGCCATGAGATCGCATGGACAGGCTGTCCAGCTCCAATTGCTTCCAACACGTGGGCGGCTGCTTGATTTATTTAATATATAATATAATATATATAATTTTATATAATTATATATATATTATATTATATTCTTGTGCAATGTTGACTTGTAATTTTAGGTCCGTTGCATCGCGTGTTGTTACTCGGTTCATATCCCGATTTCGAATTTTCAAACGTCCTTTCGTACGATTTAATATCTTGTACTTTGCGTTTTGCGGCTCGTACTCTTGTAACTTTTAGACATTTCTTAGCAATAATTTGAACTACTTGGATTGTACTTTGTACTTTTTTGCATTTTGGTCGTTTGCGTCTTCAAATCGTCGAATCTGTCTTTTGTCTTCACCTTTTATTATTTAAATGAATATCACTTGTAAATAGAACAATTGCAACTAAAAGCTTGTCTTTCTTGAAGGATAATGCTATGAAATATATGTTCATTTTTAGCATTATCAAATATTCTCACACTTGAGCATTGCTTGTCCTCAAGCAATATAGAACTTGAATAAAAATATACTTGAATCACTTCTTTATTCTTCACACTTTGTACATCATTGATTTTGATACGGCGGTATGAACAATGATAGTAGCGTTGTGGTTTACAGTCCCACATGACTATGAAAATTTAGATCCTTTAAGGAAATTAGATCTTTATGAAAATATTTGATCTTTTGAAAATTCAATCTATCTTTTACCCTAGATAAGTTTTCCGGAATAACCCTTCACCGGTGTTTGCAAAATATTTTTGTTGATTTTGTGGGTTTCAGATTTGAAAATTTTAGCTCAAAACTTATGGTTTTGTGTCACCCACTTGCTAACCTTGTATTAGGAAAGCAACACGTCCAGTATACTTGCTCCCTATATTACCTTACGGTAAACTATCGTCCGGTTGTAAAGGAAAGCATTGAACAAGCAACTGTTAAGGCAATGTCTAATAACATGCAGATGTTCATGGTCCACAACGTGTCGGATGCAATTACTATCCTTTGTAGGTGCAATAGTAAAGATCACCCTATAGTTTTTCGGTCTGGCACAAGGTCCTATCTTCGACCATGCTATGCAACCACCATTCTTACGGTTGACACCCAATTTAGTTCAGGTGACCTAATGAATTCCGGTGAATTCTTAGGATTTTACGTTCAATGGTAATGAACGCATTAAAAATAGGTTTTTCAGAAAACAAATCAGTTTGTAATTTTGATCAAAATATTTTCTCGTTCAAGCTCGAGTTTAGATATCATCGAATTCCATGAGTTTGTAATTCTCAATCTTTAAGGTCAATCTCAAAGATTGAGTAATATCAGGCTTAAAAGCTAATTTTTAATCTTTAAGGAGATAATATTTTATGGGGATCTGATTCATTAGTCTTATAAGCTAATTTGCACAGTGCCCCCATTGTACGAGACAGATCCTCTCATGGTTAGGATAAGTCTGATCACATGGCGACCCTGTTTGATGCTGAGGTCCGTGGATTTCCAGCTGATTTTCGAGAAAACTTTTCAAGTTTTTTGTAGACTCTACAACTGGTCTGGACGACAACTTCCTGACCTAAATCAAGAAGCGAGTCTCTTTTTCTCGGAAGACTTTACTTCCTTTTAAATTCCATTTATATTACAATAAGCTGGGTAAAACTGATTAATATCGTCCAAAACAAAAGTATCTTCAATTATTTGTACAAAAATATGTGATATATGTTCTAAATAACTTGGTAAATTTTTCCCACACTTGGCTTTTATATTTCTTTCTTTGCCTTTTTATTCTCTTCTATTCCAATTTAAATGATTTCAAGCGTTTTGGGTTGTTTCTCAATTTATGTCCTTTCCGAGGTAACAATAATTTCGGTGTTAATACCTAGTTTTATCGTTCATAAATATGTATAAACGTGATTTTGAGTTCATTTAGTTGAAAATTTTTAAAAATTTTACTAGAAGTAGGTAATCAGTATATAAGACTAGGGTTGTTATTTATTATCAGAGAGCACTAGATTCTAATACAACTACTCCGTTACTAGTAAAGTTTAACGGTGGCTATTAAACCAAGTGTATAAGTCAAATGTTTAAAACCGAAAGAATTTAATCCCTTCCCACACTTAAGATCTTGCAATGCCTCATTTGCAAGAAATCAGTAACAATTTAAATTATTGAGGGTGATTAGCGTAGAAAAATGATTAAATTTTACCAAAGTTTCTAAACATATTGTTGTTTGTTTGAATGATAAATGGTGCACATCATTTGTTCATTCCTGCAGTTGTTATTTCACACATATTTTTCGTCTTGTCGTCAAAATTAGTTGCATTTGCTGAACTTAATGCCAGTCTTTGAAAGTTCGTTGTTTTACCCTGTTGTGTACAATTGACAATATATATATACAATACAAATATATACATGCATGGTAATTTGAAATGGGACTTAATATCCCACTTTCAAATTATAAATATGAAATATTAGTAACACAATAAAAAATGTAAAAAATTACATAAAAATATCAAAATATTATATGTTTAAACAATAATAGATAAATAAAATGATATAAAGATAAGAAATCACCAATGAAATTGTATCAATCTGGATATGGATTCCAGATCATGTCATCGCTAGGGTTCCATGGCTGGTGATAGGTGTCCTGATAGGCTTGGTTGGGGTCGTACAGGTTAAAGGGTGGTCGGATGTCAGGCTGATGTGGTGGATAAAAAGCAGGCCAAGTCAGGATGTAGTTTTGTGGTATCTGATATGATAGTTGGCTCATGATTTGGTGCTGATGAACTACCCAACTATCATGCTGGCGTCGCCTGGATTGCTCATACTCATCCGCGGCTCTCCACTGCTCATACTGACGATGCCTAGCCTGGTTATTCATTTCCACCTCATCTATATATTGATAAATATCAGTATAACTATCCCTAATGACATCCCTAATGTCATCTGCTTCCTCCATCTCCTCATCCGAACCCCTCTCTACCTGTGGATGGGTGCCCTGATATGGTAGTGGCCTATTGTATTTCCGAGTTAGTGCATTTGCACCTTGATAAACCGATAGACCTATAGTCTCGGCTTGTCCCTCAATCTCGACCATCGGACTCTCTCGATATTTATCTACAATTAATTCTCTCCAATGAGAGTAACAAAAATGCCTCCTCCTATTATTCCCCCTCCTGTATACCTTCCACCATTTTGGATAGATAATAACCAACACAGTAGGGGATGTTAACAAAGCTTCTGGTGTTTCGAATGCACTTGAGGTAGAATAAATAGTTTAGGGTTATTTTCTCCTTGTTTTTACCTCGTTGTGTAATCGAATTTGCTAAAAACCTATGAATTATGCGCAGCTCTGCTTTGTTAATATCTAAATAGGAGTGTCTTCCACCCCGCCTAAACTCATTAAAGTTTGACATACACCTCCATATGGCATTAGCGTCAAAATCTCTATCTACCCTCTCACCTTCATGAATCAAAGCTGTACAATCAGGTGATAATAATTCAGCGGGGGTGTAAATCTGTAAAGCCCTAGCCATGTCCCGCATTTACATCCTGTACATCCTACCTCCAAGTAAAATTCTAAGAAAGCTCCTATCTTCTAAGTTATCTACATCCCTATTCAATGCTATAGTACTCATTAATTCAACACACTACTCCTTATATACAGGTCTACGAGTGGTAAACAAACGTTCCCAGTCAGAAAAAGAAGAGTTCGCATACCTTTGAATTAGTGACAGCCTAACTGAGTTAGCTAGGTTGACTTCTTCTAAAGGTCTCCAATCGATCACCCTTGGTACCTCTACATTTTTGGTGTAAAGCTTAAATTTGTTACTTTGGTACGTCGGGTAATCTATCCAGTTTCGCTCAAACCTCAGATTGGAATGTAATTCCTGTTCATGAATTCTTGAGTTTATTATTAACTGATGAAGCGGAAATTGTACGTAGGCATTAACAAATTGTAGATTCGGTTCATAATATGGTAGGTGTTGATCATAGTTATGTTGTTGTTCAGGTTGTGGCTCAGGCTACATCTCTGGCTGTGGTTCTTGTTCAGGTTGTCTAGACGATGATGCACCGTCAGTATCGGTATTTCTCTGCAAAACACATTAAACACAAAATTTTGTGCATCCAAATATGCATTAGTGTTAGCAAAATGAAAAATTAAAATAATTACAATAACATGTTTAATCAAGATTAAACGTATACACTTTTTCATATTTTTATCATTCTACAATTTTTCAAATAAGCATATATGAAAATGTATACAAAGTTCACAAGCATTCAACTCAAATAACATGTTAAAATAACCATTACTAGCAATTAAACAAGTTTCAGATGACATTTATATCAAAATAATCAAGTTCATGAATTTTAGACTTAAAAAGTCCACTTTATGCTCAAAAATCATGTTTAGGATCAAAGTTTTGATCATTTAGTAACCTAAACATGTTACACTACTTAAGTTAGCAATAATTCATAACAAAAATCGGCCATAACCTGTTTATATCAAAAAGCCCCAAATTGCTCAAGAACACAAACCCTAGATTTCTAAAAATTTTAAAGTTTAAGGCTTCAAATCATGATAAATAGCATCAATCTAGGTTATACAAGCATAATATATGAATAATTTAACTCTAATTACACTAGAAATTATCAAAATCAAATTAGGTAAAAATTTTCTCAAGAACACTATAATTCGAATTTAAAGAGTTTTAGGGGTGGAATCGTTACCATCTTAGAAAAACTTCTGAACAAACGCATGATTAGAGCGGATTAAAGCAAGAAATTTGGTTGAAAAATGATGATTTTAGGGAGAGTTTGGGAGTAGTGTTCGTGTATGTGTGGATGAAATGAGACAGAGTCGACTGAGCTTTTTTTAATCTGTCCAGTTTTTTGTAACCATGCGATCGCATGGCTCCCCTTTGCAAATCCCATGCGATCGCATGGGGTCTGTCTCTTTTTTTTTCTGACTTATAAAAATAAAATATAAGTAATATTTATTATAAATAAATTTATATTTTTAAGAACTAAAAATAATACTTTTATACCTTTATATAAATTATAAAATATATTTTCTTTTTACTTAAACACTTAAAAATATAGATTTTTTTTTTATGTTTTTATATTTTTATATTTTTGAATTTTAAAAATTACATAAAATTATATTTTTACAAAAATACCCTAAAAACTAAAATTTTTTTATAGCGTTTCGCTTTCGGCGTGATGTTCCCCGGCAGCGGCGCCAAAAATACTTGATGTGTGCGAGGGGTAGTACGAAATAGATTATATTTTTATTACGAAATACTATTAAATACAATACAATTTACACAAGTTATTTATTTATTTATTGAATGGATATACCTAAACCTTGCTACAACACTTATAGGCAGTGTACCTAATCGTAGAGTAGTGTAGTTTTAGTAAGTCCGGTTCGTTCCACAGGGATCTGCTGAGTTTAACGCTATATTTTTAAACACTATATTTGTATATATATATATATATATATATATATATATATATATATATATATATATATATATATATATATATATATATATATATATATATATATATATATATATATATATATATATATATATATATATATATATATATATAAGTATTATTATCATTATTATAAAAGGAGGTTTTTCCGTTTAGTGACCGGTTTGTCGATTTTAAGTTCTAATGCAAAATATTAAAAAAAATTAACTTAATTTAAAGCGTAAAGTAAATGACGATAAATAAAAATGCGATAAAATAAAAGTACGATAAATAAAAGTACGATAAATAAAATGACGGTTAATAAAAGTACGATGAGATATAAAATAAATGAATTATGCTTATTTAAACTTCCGTAATCATGATGTTTAACATGTTGATTTTAATTTATTACCATGTGTTAATTGTTCTTTGTCCTGGATTATTGGATATGTCCATCTGGTTTTTGTCCATAATAGTCCATCGGTCATAAATATAAGTGCGAGTGTCCTCGTCAAATTACCCTTATACCCGAAGTCAAATATTCCAACTAATTGGGGACTTAAACTGTAATAAGGTCTTAATAGTTTGTTAATGATTACACCAGGTTATCGACTGCATGTAACCCAAGATTTTAATACGTTGTTAAAAATTACGCCAAGTGTCCTTGTATGTAATCCACCCCTGTTTTATTGAGTCCATTAACTATTAATCCATTCTCGTGTCCGACTAAATGAACGATTATTAGTATTTATAAATATCCCGCACATCGTGTCCGATCGAGTGTATGTGGTTATTTATAGATACGTCAAATTGTAATTCTCTATATTAAATTAACGAACTATCATTCAGTTACAAAAATATAAAGCCCATTAATAGCCCATAGTCCAATTTCCACAAGTGTCGGTCTTTTGTTCAAACCTCAATTATGGTCCAAAACCCAATAACCCCGTCTTTAATATTGATGACGTAGGGTTTAGTCCAATTAGGGTCTACACAATTAACTTGGGCCCCAAGTCAATTAACCCTAATTCCCATCTATAAATATGGGGCAAAACCTACATCAAGTTCACAATCTCCCAATCGCATACAACTCTTACTCTCTCAATGAAAGCACCACCTCATACAATCATTCGATCACACCGCAACGCTGCCACCGCAAGTCCGCAACGCACACGGCAGTTATCGCCGGATCTTCTCCACGATCGTCTTCACGATCGCAACTCTAGGGTTTTTACCTACGGGTCTTGTAGGGTTTTTTCTCCCTTTGCCGTCGATAGGGTCCGACTATCGACCGGCGGGCAATTCGTTGGCCACCCTCCCAAGATCATCATCTCGGGTACGAGTTATTCACGGTAACCGGACCGGAGATCAACGACGTTGACGCCTAAAAAAACCCCTTTCGTATTGCTGTTCGTGTGTAGGTTTTCCCTTGGAAAAAATATGCATGAACATTTGGCGCCCACCGTGGGGCACGATGCATTATGTCTCGTGTTTCTACCGTCTATCATTCAGTTTGAGAAGGTTTGTCTTTTCTTATTGAGCTTTTAATTCGTTATATGCGGTTTAAGTACATGAATATTTAGCGCAGATGTTCGCGCGCTTGCGCAACTGTCCACGCGCTTTTGTCCAGGTTACGCACCCTTTGCGCACAGTTGTCCGCGACTTTAGATGCAATTTTCATGCGGTTTTACGCATGGTAGTTCACGCAGTTTCCCTGCGCACTTTGCATGCGGTTCTTTGCGCATCTGTTCGCGGGTTTACGCACAGTTGTTTGCGCAGGCTCATGTGAACTTATTTTCCGCAGCATAATGAGAAGTTCGATACGATACTTGACAAAAATATCATACCGAACTTGGGGGACTTGATGACGTAGGGTTTAGTCCAATTAGGGTCTACACAATTAACTTGGGCCCCAAGTCAATTAACCCTAATTCCCATCTATAAATATGGGGCAAAACCTACATCAAGTTCACAATCTCCCAATCGCATACAACTCTTACTCTCTCAATGAAAGCACCACCTCATACGATCATTCGATCACACCGCAACGCCGCCACCGCAAGTCCGCAACACACACGGCAGTTATCGCCAGATCTTCTCCACGATCGTCTTCACGATCGCAACTCTAGGGTTTTTACCTACGGGTCTTGTAGGATTTTTTCTCCCTTTGCCGTCGATAGGGTCCGACTATCGACCGGCGGGCAATTCGTTGGCCACCCTCCCGAGATCATCATCTCGGGTACGGGTTATTCACGGTAACCGGACCGGAGATCAACGACGTTGATGCCTAAAAAAACCCTTTCGTATTGCTGTTCGTGTGTAGGTTTTCCCTTGGAAAAAATATGCATGAACAAATATTTAGTCCAACATCACGATTACTTCGGCTTAAATAAGCATAATAATAACTTAGCTATGAGACATTAATTTAAAAAGGTTGAACATAACTTACAATGAGTATTAATCGCGTAGTGTTACACGGACAGAGTTTCGAATTACAAGCTTAAAACATTCGCTACTATAACCTTATTATTATTAACTTAATATTAAAATTATAATTAAAATATAAATATAAATATATATTGAGAGAGTGAGAGAGATCAGTGAATAAGGTGTGTATAATTCGTCGACCAAACATTGCAATTTATAGGACCTGACTAGGGGTGTAAATGAGCCGAGCCAAGCCCGAGCTTGATAGTGTTCGAGCTAGGCTCGATTAACTTTTACAAAGCTCGAGCTCGAGCTCGATTCGAGCCTAGATTTTTAGCTCGAGCTCGGCTCGTGATATATGTTAAAAGCTCGAGCTCGGCTCGTTATGAGTTCGTTTTCCGTAAAATTTCTAATGTGTATCTGATCAATTTAAGCTTGGCTCGTAAGAAATATTCAAGCTTATTAGTCTGTGTAAGCTGGTTAATGAGCTGTTGAGTCATGACTCATGAGAAAGACGGTGAATAAATTGGGATGGATTAGGCGATATTTGCTAGAGATGGGGAAGAAAAAAGATATTTTATATATTAGGATGGATTAAACGATGATTGATATAGATGGGGAAGAAGAAAAAGAGCGAGTATATTGGGAACCAAAGAATTACAGGTTAGTTGATACGAAGCATATTGAAAAATGGATGGTCAAGTTAGAAAGTAAAAATGTTGGGATAAGGGAAAGTTAGGTAAAGGTAGATTAAATGGAGATGTACCCTCGGGCCTTGCATATGTCTATAAAAGTTAAATACTCATAATTTATATAATTTATATAATATAATTTATATAATTTAAAATTGCTAATGGTAATATATGAATAAAAAATAATTATGTATATAAAAGCTCATTTAGGCTCCCGAGCTTAAACGAGCTCGAGCTGTAAAGCTCGAGCTCGAGCTCATTTATCAAACGAGCCCTAATATATGTTTGAACTCGAGCTCGAGCTCGTTTAGGCTCTGCTCGAATCGACTTTTTAGCGAGCCGAGCTCGAGTAGCTCACGAGTAGCTCGGCTCATTTACAGCCTTAGTCCTGACCCAAATGTTGAAGCCATCCGATCGCATGTGATTAAGGCTACCAGGCCATGCGATCGCATGGACAGGCTGTCCAGCTCCAATTGCTTCCAAAACGTGGGCGGCTGCTTGATTTATTTAATATATAATATAATATATAATTTTATATAATTATATATATATTATATTATATTCTTGTGCAATGTTGACTTGTAAATTTAGGTCCATTGTGTCGCGTGTTTTTACTCGGTTCATGTCTCGGTTCCGGATTTTCGAACGTCCTTTCGTACGATTTAATATCTTGTACTTTGAGTTTTGCGGCTTGTACTCTTGTAACTATTAGACGTTTCTTAGCAATAATTTGAACCACTTGGATTGTACTTTGTACTTTTTAGCGTTTTTGTCGTTTGCATCTTCAAATCGTCGAATCTGTCTTTTGTCTTCACCTTTTATTATTTAAACGAATATCACTTGTAAATAGAATAATTGCAACTAAAACCTTGTCTTTCTTGAAGGATAATGCTATGAAATATATGTTCGTTTTTAGCATTATCAAATATTCCCACACTTGAGCATTGCATGTCCTCAAGCAATATAGAACTTGAATAAAAACATACTTGAATCACTTCTTTATTCTTCACACTTTGTACATCAGTGATTTTGATACGGCGGTATGAACAATGATAGTAGCGTTATGGTTTACAGTCCCACATGACTATGAAAATTTAGATCCTTTAAGAAAATTAGATCTTTATGAAAATATTTGATCTTTTGAAAATTCAATCTAGCTTTTACCCTAGATAAGTTTTCCGGAATAACCCGTCACCGGTGTTTGCAAAATATTTTTGTGGGTTTTGTGGGTTTCAGATTTGAAAATTTTAGCTCAAATCTTATGGTTTTGTGTCACCCACTTGCTAACCTTGTATTAGGAAAGCAACACGTCCAGTATACTTGCTCCATATATTACCTTTCGGTAAACTACCGTCCGGTTGTAAAGGAAAGCGTTAAACAAGCAACTGTTAAGGCAATGTCTAATGACATGCAGATTTTCAGGGTCCACAACGTGTCGGATGTAATTACTATCATTTGTAGGAGCAATAGTAAAGATGACCCTATAATTTTTTGGTCTGGCACAAGGTCCAATCTTCAACCATGCTATGCAACCACCGTTCTTACGGTTGACACCCGATTTTGTTCTGGTGACCTAATGAATTCTGGTGAATTCTTAGAATTTTACGTTCAATGGTAATGAACGCATTAAAAATAGGTTTTTTCAGAAAACAAATCGGTTTGTAATTTTGATCAAAATATTTTCTCGTTCAAGCTCGAGTTTAGATATCATCGAATTCCATAAGTTTGTAATTCTCAATCTTTAAGGTCAATCTCAAGGATTGAGTAATATCAGGCTTAAAAGCTGATTTTTAATCTTTAAGGATATTATCTTTTCTGGGGATCTGATTCATTAGTCTTATAAGCTAATATGCACGATGCCCCCCATTGTACGAGACAGATCCTCTCATGGTTAGGATAAGTCTGACCACATGGCGACCCTGTTTGATGCTGAGGTCCGTGGATTTCCAGCTGATTTTCGAGAAAACTTTTCAAGGTTTTTTGTAGACTCTACAACTGGTCTGGATGACAACTTCCTGACCTAAATCAAGCAGCACGTGTCTTTTTCTTAGAAGACTTTGCTTCCTTTTAAATTCCATTTATATTACAATAAGCTGGGTAAAACTGATTAATATCGTCCAAAACAAAAGTATCTTCAATTATTTGTACAAAAATATGTGATATATGTTCTAAATAACTTGGTAAATTTTTCCCACACTTGGCTTTTATATTTCTTTCTTTGTCTTTTTATTCTCTTCTATTCCATTTTAAATGAATTCAAGCATTTTGGGTTGTTTCTCAATTTATGTCCTTTCCGACGTAACAATAATTTCGGTGTTAATACCTAGTTTTATCGTTCATATATATTTATAAACATGATTTTGAGTTCATTTAGTTGAAAATTTTTAAAAATTTTACTAGAAGTGGGTAGTGAGTATATAAGACTAGGGTTGTTCTTTATTATCAGCGAGCACTAGATTTTAATACAGCTACTGCGTTACTATTAAAGTTTAACGGTGGCTATTAAACCAAGTGTATAAGTCAAATGTTAAAAAGAAAAGAATTTAATCCCTTCCCACACTTAAGATCTTGCAATGCCCTCATTTGCAAGAAATCAGTAACAATTTAAATTATTGAGGGTGATTAGCGTAGAAAAATGATTAAATTTTACCAATGTTTCCAAACATATTGTTATTTGTTTGAATGATAAATGGTGCACATCATTTATTCAATCCTGCAGTTGTTATTTCACATATATTTTTCATCTTGTCGTCAAAATTAGTTGCTTTTGCTGAACTTAATGCCAATCTTTAAAAGTTCGCTGTTTTACCCTCTCGTGTACAATTGACAATATATATACAATACAAATATACACATGCATGGTAATTTGAAATGGGACTTAATATCCCACTTTCAAATTATAAATATGAAATATTAGTAACACAATAAAAAATGTTAAAAATAACATAAAAATATCAAAATATTTTATGTTTAAACAATAAATGATAAAAAGATAAGAAATCACCAATGGAACTGTATCAATCTGGATATGGATTCCAGTTCATGTCATCGCTCGAGTTCCATGGCTGGTGATAGGTGTCCTGATAGGCTTGGTTGGGGTCATACAGGTTAAAGGGTGGTCGGATGTCAGGCTAATGTGGTGGATAAAAAGCTGGCCGAGTCAAGATGTAGTTTTGTGGTACCTGATATGATAGCTAGCTCATGATTTGGTGCTGATGAACTACCCAAATATCATGCTGGCATCGCCTGGATTGCTCATACTCATCCGCGGCTCTCCACTGCTCATACTGATGATGCCTAGCCTGGTTATTCATTTCCACCTCATCTATATGCTGATAAACATCAATATAACTATCCCTAATGACATCCCTAATGTCATCTACTTCCTTCATCTCCTCATCTGAACCCCTCTCTACCTGTGGATGGGTGCCCTGATATGGTAGTGGCCTATTGTGTTTCCGAGTTAGTACCTTTACACCTTGATAAACCGATAGACCTATAGTCTCGGCTGGTCCCTCAATCTCGACCATCGAACCCCCTTGATATTTATCTACACCTAAATACTCTCCAATGAGAGTAACAAAAATGCCTCCTCCTATTAATCCCCCCTCTTGTATACCTTCCACCATTTTAGATAGATAATAACCAACACAGTAGGGGATGTTAACAAAGCTTCTGGTGTTTCAAATGCACATGAGGTAGAATAAATCGTTTAGGGTTATTTTCTCCTTGTTTTTACCTCGTTGTGTAATCAAACTTGCTAAAAACCTATGAATTATGCGCATCTCTGCTTTGTTAATATCTAAATAGGAGTGTCTTCCACCCCGCCTAAACTCATTAAAGTTTGACATACGCCTCCATATGGCATTAGCGTCAAAATCTCTATCTACCCTCTCGCCTTCATGAATTAAAGTTATATAATCAGGTGATAATAATTCGGCGGGGGTGTAAATCTGTAAAGCCCTAGCCATGTCCAGCATGAACATCCTGTACATCCTACCTCCAAGTAAAATCTAAGAAAGCTCATATCTTCTACGCTATCTACATCCCTATTTAATGCTATAGTACTCATTAATTCAACACACCACTCTTTATATACAGGTCTACTAGTGGTAAACAAACGTTTCCAGTCAGGAAAAGAAGAGTTCCCAGACCTTTGAATTAGTAACAGCCTAACTGAGTTAGCTAGGTTGACTTCTTCCAAAGGTCTCCAATCTATCACCCTTGGTACCTCTACATTTTTGGTGTAAAGCTTAAATTTGTTACTTTGGTACGTCAGGTAATCTATCCAGTTTTGCTCAAACCTCAGATTGGGATGTAATTCATGTTCATGAATTCTTGAGTTTATTATTAACTGATGAAGCGGGTAATCTATCCAGTAAATGACGATAAATAAAAATGCGAAAAAATAAAAGTATGATAAATAAAAGTACGATAAATAAAATGACGGTTAATAAAAGTACGATGAGATATAAAATAAAGGAATTATGCTTATTTAAACTTCCGTAATCATGTTGTTTGACGTGTAGATTTTAATTTATTACCATGGGTTAATTGTCCTTTATCCTGGATTATTCGATATGTCCATCTGGTTTTTGTCCATAATAGTCCATCGGTCATAAATATAAGTGCGAGTGTCCTCATCAAATTACCCTTATACCCGAAGTCAAATATTCCAACTAATTGGGGACTTAAACTGTAATAAGGTCTTAATACTTTGTTAATGATTACACCAGGTTATCGACTGCGTGTAACCCAAGGTTTTAATACATTGTTAACAATAACACCAAGTGTCCTTGTATGTAATCTACCCCTGTTTTAATGAGTCCATTGACTATTAATCAATTCTCGTATCCGGTTAAATGAACGATTATTAGTATTTATAAATATCCCGCCCATCGTGTCCAATCGAGTGTATGTGGTTATTTATAGATACGTCAAATTGTAATTCTCTATATTAAATTAGCGAACTATCATTCAGTTAAACAAATATAAAGCCTATTAATACTTCATAGTCCAATTTCCACAAGTGTCGGTCTTTTGTTCAAACCCCAATTATGGTCCAAAACCCAATAACCCTGTCTTTAATATTTAGTCCAAAATCACGATTACTTCGGCTTAAATAAGCATAATAATAACTTAGCTACAAGACATTAATTTAAAAAGGTTGAACATAACTTACAATGAGTATTAATCGCACAGTGTTACACGGACAGAGTTTCGACTTACAAGCTTAAAACATTCGCTACTATAACCTTATTATTATTAACTTAATATTAAAATTATAATTAAAATATAAATATATGTTGAGAGAGTGAGAGAGATCAGTGAATAAGGTGTGTATAATTCGTCGACCAAACATTGCAATTTATAAGACCTGACCCAACTGTTAAAGCCATGCGATCGCATGGGATTAAAGCTACCAGGCCATGCGATCGCATGGACAGGCTGTCCAGCTCCAATTGCTTCCAAAACGTGGGCGGCTGCTTGATTTATTTAATATATAATATAATATATATATAATTTTATATAATTATATATATATATATATATATATATATATATATATATATATATATATATATATATATATATATATATATATATATATATATATATATATATATATATATATATATATTATATTCTTGTGCAATGTTGTTTTGTAATTTTAGGTCCGTTGCGTCGCGTGTTGTTACTCGGTTCATGTCCCGGTTCCTTTTTTTCGAACGTCTTTTCGTACGATTTAATATCTTGTACTTTGCGTTATGCGGCTTGTACTCTTGTAACTTTTAAACGTTTCTTAGCAATAATTTGAACCACTTGTATTGTACTTTGTACTTTTTAGCATTTTGGTCGTTTGCGTCTTCAAATCGTCGAATCTGTCTTTTGTCTTCACCTTTTATTATTTAAATGAATATCACTTGTAAATAGAACAATTGTAACTAAAAGCTTGTCTTTCTTGAAGGATAATGCTATGAAATATATGTTCATTTTTAGCATTATCAAATATTCCAACACTTGAGCGTTGCTTGTCCTCAAGCAATATTGAACTTGAATAAAAACATACTTGAATCACTTCTTTATTCTTCACACTTTGTACATCAGTGATTTTGATACGGCGGTATGAACAATAATAGTAGCGTTAAGGTTTACAGTCCCACATGACTATGAAAATTTAGATCCTTTAAGGAAATTGGATCTTTATGAAAATATTTGATCTTTTGAAATCTCAATCTAGCTTTTACCTGAAATGTCCCGTTCATATTGATTATAAACGTTCCATATTAATTGATTTCGTCGCGAGGTTTTGACCTCTATATGAGACGTTTTTCAAAGACTGCATTCATTTTTAAAACAACCATAACCTTTATTTTATCTATAAAGGTTTAAAAAGAATTACGTAGATTATCAAATAATGATAATCTAAAATATACCATTTACACACGACCATTACATAATGGTTTACAATAAGAATATATTACATCAAAAATAAGTTTCTTGAATGCAGTTTTTACATAATATCATACAAGCATGGACTCCAAATCTTGTCCTTATTTTAGTATGCAACAGCGGAAGCTCTTAATAATCACCTGAGAATAAACATGCTTAAAACGTCAACAAAAATGTTGGTGAGTTATAGGTTTAACCTATATATTATCAAATCATAATAATAGACCACAAGATTTCATATTTCAATATACATCCCATACATAGAGATATAATTCATTCATATGGTGAACACCTGGTAACCGACAGTAATAATATGCATATATAAGAATATCCCCATCATTCCGGGACACCCTTCGGATATGATATAAATTTCGAAGTACTAAAGCATCCGGTACTTTGGATGGGGTTTGTTAGGCCCAATAGATCTATCTTTAGGATTCACGTCAATTAGGGTGTCTGTTCCCTAATTCCTAGATTACCAGACTTAATAAAAAGGGGCGTATTCGATTTCGATAATTCAACCATAGAATGTAGTTTCACGTACTTGTGTCTATTTTTTAAATCATTTATAAAACCTGCATGTATTCTCATCCTAAAAATATTAGATTTTAAAAGTGGGACTATAACTCACTTTCACAGATATTTCCTTCCTCGGAAATAAGACTTGGCCACGGATCGATTCACGAACCTATATAAATATGTACATATATATCAAAGTATGATCAAAATATAATTACAACCATTTTTATTATGTTTTAAAGATTTGAGTGTATTAAGTCAGCTGTCCTCGTTAGTAACCTACAACTAGTTGTCTACAGTTAGATGTACATAAATAAATCGATATATATTATCTTGAATCAATCCACGACCCAGTGTATACATATCTCAGTATTGATCACAACTTAAACTATATATATTTTGGAATCAACCTCAACCCTGTATAGCTAACTCCAACATTCACATATAGAGTGTCTATGGTTGTTCCGAAATATATATAGATGTGTCGAAATGATAGGTCGAAACATTGTATACGTGTCTATGGTATGTCAAGATTACATAATATACAATACAAGTTGATTAAGTTATGGTTGGAATAGATTTGTTACCAATTTTCACGTAGCTAAAATGAGTAGTTTTTACCAATTTTGTTTTGCTCGCCATTTCTTTGTTTCTAATCCGTTTTGAGTGATTTAAGAGGCCACGGTTTCGTATTGAACTTGAATTTATGAAACTAAACAGAAAAGGTATAGGTTTATAGTCGGAAATACAAGTTACAAGTCGTTTTTGAAAGAGGTAGTCATTTCCATCGAAAGAACGACATCTTGATGACTGTTTTGAAAAACATACTTTCACTTTGAGTTTAACCATGATTTTTGGATATGGTTTCATGTTCATAAGAAAAATCATTTTCCCAGAAGTATAGCTTTTAAATCAAAGTTTTTCATAGTTTTTAATTATCCAAACCAAAACAGCCCCCGGTTGTAACTATGACGGCGTAAATCCGGTTTTATGGTGTGTATCGTGTTTCCGGGTTTTAAATCATTAAGTTAGCATGTCATATAGATATAGATCATGTGTATAGTTGATTTTAAAAGTGTATTTAGAAAGATTAACTTTATTTGCGAACAAATTTAGAATTAATTAAACAATGTTCTAGTGATTACTAGTTTACCACTTCGAATATGATAGCTTTTTATGTATGAATCGAATGATGTTATGAACATAATTACTACCTTAAGTTCCTTGGATAAACCTACTGGAAAATAGAAAAATGGATCTAGCTTCAACGGATCCTTGGATGGCTCGAAGTTCTTGAAGCAGAATCATGACACGAAAACAAGTTCAAGTAAGATCATCACTTGAAATAAGATTGTTATAGTTATAGAAATTGAACCAAAGTTTGAATATGATTATTACCTTGTATTAGAATGATAACCTACTGTAAGAAACAAAGATTTCTTGAGGTTGGATGATCACCTTACAAGATTGGAAGTGAGCTAGCAAACTTGAAAGTATTCTTGATTTTATGAAACTAGAACTTGTAGAATTTATGAAGAACACTTAGAACTTGAAGATAGAACTTGAGAGAGATCAATTAGATGAAGAAAATTGAAGAATGAAAGTGTTTGTAGGTGTTTTTGGTCGTTGGTGTATGGATTAGATATAAAGGATATGTAATTTTGTTTTCATGTAAATAAGTCATGAATGATTACTCATATTTTTGTAATTTTATGAGATATTTCATGCTAGTTGCCAAATGATGGTTCTCACATGTGTTATGTGACTCACATGGGCTACTAAGAGCTGATAATTGGAGTGTATATACTAATAGTACATACATCTAAAAGCTGTGTATTGTACGAGTACGAATACGGGTGCATACGAGTAGAATTGTTGATGAAACTGAACGAGGATGTAATTGTAAGCATTTTTGTTAAGTAGAAGTATTTTGATAAGTGTCTTGAAGTCTTTCAAAAGTGTATGAATACATATTAAAACACTACATGTATATACATTTTAACTGAGTCGTTAAGTCATCGTTAGTCGTTACATGTAAGTGTTGTTTTGAAACCTTTCGGTTAACGATCTTGTTAAATGTTGTTAACCCAATGTTTATAATATCAAATGAGATTTTAAATTATTATATTATCATGATATTATGATATATTAATATATCTTAATATGATATATACATTTAAATGTCGTTACAACGATAATCGTTACATATATGTCTCGTTTCGAAATCCTTAAGTTAGTAGTCTTGTTTTTACTTATGTAGTTCATTGTTAATACACTTAATGATATATTTAATTATTATATTATCATGTTATATATAATATAACAATGTATTAATATGCTTCATATATATTTAGTAAGACGTGGTTATAACAATAATCGTTATATGTATCGTTTCGAGTTTCATACGTCAATAGTCTCCTTTTTAAGTATATAACTTATTGTTACTATTTTTAATGAGATACTTGATGATCATTATATCATGTTAAATGTATATATTTATTCATTTATGTATCATCATGTCATATACAACTTATAGCGTTCGTGAATCATTGGTCAAACTGGGTAATCAGACGTTTACAAAATTTCCGTTTCAATTAACCAAGTCTTAACAAGTTTGATTGCTTAACATGTTGGAAACATTTAATCATGTAAATATAGTTTTCATTAAACATATAATCATAGAAAGGTTCGGGTCACTACAGTACCTACCCGTTAAATAAATTTCGTCCCGAAATTTTAAGCGATTGGAGGTGTTGGCTCATCTTCTGGAAATAAGTGCGGGTACTTCTTCTTCATCTGATCTTCTCATTCCCAGGTGAACTTGGGTCCTCTACGAGCATTCCATTGAACCTTAACAATCGGTATCTTATTTTGTTTAAGTCTCTTAACCTCACGATCCATTATTTCAACGGGTTCTTCAATGAATTGAAGTTTTTCATTGATTTGGATTTCGTCCAACGGAATAGTGAGATCTTCTTTAGCATAACATTTCTTCAAATTCGAGACGTGGAAAGTGTTATGTACAGCCGCGAGTTGTTGAGGTAACTCAAGTCGGTAAGCTACTGGTCCGACACGATCAATAATCTTGAATTTTCCAATATACCTTGGATTTAATTTCCCTCATTTACCAAATCGAACAACACCTTTCCAAGGTGCAACCTTAAGCATGACCATCTCTCCAATTTCAAATTCTATATCTTTTCTTTTATTGTTGGCGTAGCTCTTTTGTCAACTTTGGGCGGTTTTCAACCGTTGTTGAATTTGGATGATCTTCTCAGTAGTTTCTTGTATTATCTCCGGACCCGTAATCTGTCTATCCCCCACTTCACTCCAACAAATTGAAGACCTGCACTTTCTACCATAAAGTACTTCAAATGGCGCCATCTCAATGCTTGAATGGTAGCTGTTGTTGTAGGAAAATTCTGCAAACGGTAGATGTCGATCCCAACTATTTCTGAAATCAATAACACATGCTCGTAGCATGTCTTCAAGCGTTTGTATCATCCTTTTGCTCTGCCCATCAGTTTGTGGATGATAGGTAGTACTCATGTCTAGACGAGTTCCTAATGCTTGCTGTAATGTCTGCCAGAATCTTGAAATAAATCTGCCATCCCTATCAGAGATAATAGAGATTGGTATTCCATGTCTGGAGATGACTTCCTTCAAATACAGTCGTGCTAACTTCTCCATCTTGTCATCTTCTCTTATTGGCAGGAAGTGTGCTGATTTGGTGAGACGATCAACTATTACCCAAAGAGTATCAAAACCACATGCAGTCCTTGGCAATTTAGTAATGAAATCCATGGTAATGTTTTCCCATTTCCATTCCGGGATTTTGGGTTGTTGAAGTAGACCTGATGGTTTCTGATGCTCAGCTTTGACCTTAGAACACGTCAAACATTCTCCTACGTATTTAGCAACATCGGCTTTCATACCCGGCCACCAAAAATGTTTCTTGAGATCCTTGTACATCTTCCCCGTTCCAGGATGTATTGAGTATCTGGTTTTATGAGCTTCTCTAAGTACCATTTCTCTCATATCTCCAAATTTTGGTACCCAAATCCTTTCAGCCCTATACCGGGTTCCGTCTTCCCGAATATTAAGATGCTTCTCCGATCCTTTGGGTATTTCATCCTTTAAATTTCCCTCTTTTAAAACTCCTTGTTGCGCCTCCTTTATTTGAGTAGTAAGGTTATTGTGAATCATTATATTCGTAGATTTTACTCGAATGGGTTCTCTGTCCTTCCTGCTCAAGGCGTCGGCTACCACATTTGCCTTCCCCGGGTGGTAACGAATCTCAAAGTCGTAATCATTCAACAATTCAATCCACCTACGCTGCCTCATATTCAGTTGTTTCTGATTAAATATGTGTTGAAGACTTTTGTGGTCGGTATATATAATACTTTTGACCCCATATAAGTAGTGCCTCCAAGTCTTTAATGCAAAAACAACCGCGCCTAATTCCAAATCATGCGTCGTATAATTTTGTTCGTGAATCTTCAATTGTCTAGATGCATAAGCAATCACCTTCGTTCGTTGCATTAATACACAACCGAGACCTTGCTTTGATGCATCACAATAAATCCCAAAATCATCATTCTCTTCAAGCAATGACAATATAGGTGCCGTAGTTAGCTTTTTCTTCAATAACTGAAACGCTTTCTCTTGTTCATCCTTCCATTCAAATTTCTTCCCTTTATGCGTTAATGCAGTCAAGGGTTTTGCTATTCTAGAAAAGTCTTGGATGAACCTTCTGTAGTAACCAGCTAGTCCTAAAAACTGGCGTATGTGTTTCGGAGTTTTCAGGGTTTCCCACTTTTCAACAGTTTCTATCTTTGTCGGATCCACCTTAATACCTTCTTTGTTCACTATGTGACCGAGGAATTGAACTACTTCCAACCAAAATGCACACTTTGAAAACTTAGCGTACAATTCTTCCTTCCTCAATACTTCTAACACCTTTCTCAAATGTTCACCGTGTTCTTGGTCATTCTTTGAGTAAATAAGTATGTCATCAATGAAAACAATGACAAACTTGTCAAGGTATGGTCCACACACTCGGTTTATAAGGTCCATGAACACAGCTGGTGCATTAGTTAAACCAAACGGCATGACCATAAACTCGTAATGACCGTAACGTGTTCTGAAAGCAGTCTTTGGAATATCATCTTCTTTCACCCGCATTTGATGATACCCGGAACGTAAGTCAATCTTTGAATAAACAGACGAGCCTTGTAGTTTATCAAATAAGTCGTCGATTCTCGGTAGTGGGTAGCGGTTCTTGATGGTAATTTGTTCAACTCTCGGTAGTCGATACATAACCTGAATGTACCATCTTTCTTCTTGACAAACAAAACAGGAGCTCCCCACGGTGATGTGCTTGGTCGAATGAAACCACGCTTTAAAAGTTCTTGTAATTGGCTTTGCAGTTCTTTCATCTCGCTGGGTGCGAGTCTGTAAGGAGCATGAGCTATTGGTGCTGCTCCTGGTACAAGATCTATTTGAAATTCAACGGAACGATGTGGGGGTAATCCCGGTAATTCTTTCGGAAATACATCGGGAAATTCTTTTGCGACGGGAACATCATTGATGCTCTTTTCTTCAGTTTGTACTTTCTCGACGTGTGCTAGAACAGCATAGCAACCTTTTCTTATTAGTTTTTGTGCCTTCAAATTACTAATAAGATGTAGCTTCGTGTTGCCCTTTTCTCCGTACACCATTAAGGGTTTTCCTTTTTCTCGTATAATGTGAATTGCATTTTGGTAACAAATGATCTCTGCTTTTACTTCTCTCAACCAGTACATACCGATTATCACATCAAAACACCCTAACTCTACTGGTATCAAGTCAATCTTAAATGTTTCGCTAACCAGTTTAATTTCTCGATTCCGACATATATTATCTGCTGAAATTAATTTACCATTTGCTAATTCGAGTAAAAATTTACTATCCAAAGGCACCAATGGGCAACTTAATTTAGCACAAAATTCTCTACTCATATAGCTTCTATCCGCACCAGAATCAAATAAAACATAAGCAGATTTATCGTCAATAAGAAACGTACCCGTAACAAGCTCCGGGTCTTCCTGTACCTCTGCCGCATTAATATTGAAAACTCTTCCGCGGCCTTGTCCATTCGTGTTCTCCTGGTTCGGGAAATTTCTAATAATGTGGCCCGATTTTCCACATTTATAACAAACTACATTGGCATAACTTGCTCTGACACTACTTGCTCCGCCATTACTCGTTCTGACACCATTTGTTCCTTTCGTTCTGTTAATCCCTGGTCCGTAGACCTCACATTTCGCCGCGCTATGACCATTTCTTTTACACTTGTTGCAAAATTTGGTGCCGAACCCCGAGTGATACTTTTCACACCTTTGGCATAGCTGCTTCTGATTGTTGTTGTTGTTGTGATTATTATTGTTGTTAGGATGATTGTTGTAGTTGCTGTTGTTGTTGTTATTGTTGTTGTTGTTGTTGTTGTTGGGCCGTTTGTTGTAGTTGCGATTGATGTTGCGATTGTTGGGATAGCTGTTGCGATTATTGTTGTAATTGCTGTTGTTGTATTGGTGATTCTTATCACCGTTTTCCTCCCACTTTCTTTTGACTTGCTTCACATTGGCCTCTTCAGCAGTCTGTTCTTTAATTCTTTCTTCAATCTGGTTCACCAGTTTGTGAGCCATTCTACACGCCTGTTGTATGGAGGCGGGCTCGTGTGAACTTATATCTTCTTGGATTCTTTCCGGTAATCCTTTCACAAACGCGTCGATCTTCTCTTCCTCATCTTCGAACGCTCCCGGACACAATAGGCATAATTCTGTGAATCGTCTTTCGTACGTGGTAATATTAAATCCTTGGGTTCGTAACCCTCTAAGTTCTGTCTTGAGCTTATTGACCTTGGTTCTGGGATGGTACTTCTCGTTCATCAAGTGCTTGAATGCTGACCACGGTAGTGCGTAAGCATCATCTTGTCCCACTTGCTCTAGATAGGTATTCCACCATGTTAACGCACTACCTGTGAAGGTATGCGTAGCGTACTTTACTTTGTCCTCTTCAGTACACTTACTTATGGCAAACACCGATTCTACCTTCTCGGTCCACCGTTTCAATCCGATCGGTCCTTCGGTTCCATCAAATTCCAAAGGTTTGCAGGCAGTGAATTCTTTGTAGGTGCATCCTACACGATTTCCTGTACTGCTAGATCCAAGGTTATTGTTGGTATGTAGCGCAGCCTATACTGTGGCTATGTTTGAAGCAAGAAAGGCACGAAATTCCTCTTCACTCATATTCAAGGTGTGTCGAGTAGTCGGTGCCATTTCCTACAAAATAGTCAAATGAAATGAGTTAATCATATAGAATATCAAGAGTAGTCAATAGTATTTCGTAGCGTAATATGAACTTATTTATAAAAGCTCTTTCTTCATATTAGCATTTTATACTCTTTAATTCGGGTAGTAACTACCCGTTAAGTTCATACTTAGTAGCTAACATACCATTTTAACTAGTACAATTCTATATGAAAAACTAATCATAAAAAATATATATCATATTCAAACCTTTATACAATAATTTGCAAACTTACAATACCGCTATTTTACATATAGCATGAAATATAGCACATAAAACTTTGATACAAAGTAGTTGCGAAGATAATTCTAGTTAATAAATAAGGCGTTCAGCAAAGGCAATAAAGACACGTAATTCATACGTCCAGAAACAATTCATGCATTCTGGTTTTACTAATACCACTTCCCATCCTTGGTTTTGTAGAACATAACCGTTGTGACCGATAGTAAGACAATGTGTTGTAACGTCGTCAAAAGGATGAAGGTTACGTAATGACCAACAGTCTCGTAATAACCTAAAAACCTCATTTCTTACCCCAATTACCGACTCCGTGACTTGTGGGAACGTTTTGTTTAATAGTTGTAGCCCGATGTTCTTGTTCTCACTTTGGTGAGAAGCGAACATTACTAACCCGTAAGCATAACATGCTTCTTTATGTTGCATGTTAGCCGCTTTTTCTAAATCACGAAGTCCTATATTCGGATACATTGAGTCAAAATAATTTCTTAACCCGTTGCGTAAAATAGCATTTGGGTTCCCCGCAATATATGCGTCAAAGTAAACACATCGTAACTTATGGGTTTCCCAATGTGATATCCCCCATCTTTCAAACGAAAGCCTTTTATAAACCAAGGCATTCTTGGAACGTTCTTCGAATGTCTTACAAACTGATTTTGCCGTAAATAGTTGTGCCGAGGAATTCTGACCGACTCTAGACAAGATTTCACCAATCATGTCTCTGGGTAAGTCTTCTAAAATATTGGGTTGTCTATCCATTTTGTGTTTTTATACTGTAAAATAGACAAGAGTTAGATTCATAAAAGATACTTATTAATACAAGCAATTTTTACATATATCGTAAAGCATAAGCACACTATATTACATATATTACACCGCACAAATACAACTATCTTATTCCGACTCACTCGTTTCTTCTTTTTCGAACTTGGTTCTTTTTGCTAAGTTTTTAGGGATATATGATGTTCCCCTAATACGAGCCGTCGTTTTCCACATTGGTGTAGAAAAACCTGGTGGTTTAGAGGTTCCCGGGTTATTGTCACAACTTAAGAAATACGGGTGTTGACGATACATATAAAGTTCATCGGGGTTGGAATCAGATTTCTCTATTTTTATGCCCTTTCCCTTATTGTTCTCTTTTGCCTTTTTAAATTCAGTTGGGGTAATTTCTATAATATCATCGGAATCCTCGTCGGGATCTGATTCATCGGAGAATTGGTAATCCTCCCAATATTTTGCTTCCTTGGCGGAAACACCGTTGACCATAATTAACCTTGGTCGGTTGGTTGAGGATTTTCTTTTACTTAATCGTTTTATTATTTCCCCCATCGGTTCTATTTCTTCTTCCGATTCCTCCTCCTCCGGTTCCGATTCTTCTTCCGGTTCGTCCTCCTCCGGTTCCGATTCTTCTTCCGGTTCCGATTCTTCTTCCGGTTCCTCTTCGGGAACTTGTGAATCAGTCCACGAATCATTCCAAATTACATTTGACTCTTCATTATTACTAGGTGAGTCAATGGGACTTGTATTAGAGGTAGACATCTATCACATAATATCAAACACACATGTTAAAAATATATGGTTTCCAACAAAATTTGTTAAGCAATCATTTTTCAAGTAAACACGGTCGAATCCAGACTCACTAATGCATCCTAACAAACTCGATAAGATACACTAATGCAAAATTCTGGTTCTCTAAGACCAACGCTCGGATACCAACTGAAATGTCCCTTTCATATTGATTATAAACTTTCCATATTAATTGATTTCGTCGCGAGGTTTTGACCTCTATATGAGACGTTTTTCAAAGACTGCATTCATTTTTAAAACAACCATAACCTTTATTTTATCTATAAAGGTTTAAAAAGAATTACGTAGATTATCAAATAATGATAATCTAAAATATACCGTTTACACACGACCATTACATAATGGTTTACAATAAGAATATATTACATCAAAAATAAGTTTCTTGAATGCAGTTTTTACATAATATCATATAAGCATGGACTCCAAATCTTGTCCTTATTTTAGTATGCAACAGCGGAAGCTCTTAATAATCACCTGAGAATAAACATGCTTAAAACGTCAACAAAAATGTTGGTGAGTTATAGGTTTAACCTATATATTATCAAATCATAATAATAGACCACAAGATTTCATATTTCAATATACATCCCATACATAGAGATATAATTCATTCATATGGTGAACACCTGGTAACCGACATTAACAATATGCATATATAAGAATATCCCCATCATTCCGGGACACCCTTCGGATATGATATAAATTTCGAAGTACTAAAGCATCCGGTACTTTGGATGGGGTTTGTTAGGCCCAATAGATCTATCTTTAGGATTCGCGTCAATTAGGGTGTCTGTTCCCTAATTCTTAGATTACCAGACTTAATAAAAAGGGGCGTATTCGATTTCGATAATTCAACCATAGAATGTAGTTTCACGTACTTGTGTCTATTTTTTAAATCATTTATAAAACCTGCATGTATTCTCATCCCAAAAATATTAGATTTTAAAAGTGGGACTATAACTCACTTTCACAGATATTTCCTTCCTCAGAAATAAGATTTGGCCACGGATCGATTCACGAACCTATACAAATATGTATATATATATCAAAGTATGATCAAAATATAATTACAACCATTTTTATTATGTTTTAAAGATTTGAGTGTATTAAGTCAGCTGTCCTCGTTAGTAACCTACAACTAGTTGTCCACGGTTAGATGTACATAAATAAATCGATATATATTATCTTGAATCAATCCACGACCCAATGTATACATATCTCAGTATTGATCACAACTCAAACTATATATATTTTGGAATCAACCTCAACCCTGTATAGCTAACTCCAACATTCACATATAGAGTGTCTATGGTTGTTCCGAAATATATATAGATGTGTCAACATGATAGGTCGAAACATTGTATACGTGTCTATGGTATCTCAAGATTACATAATATACAATACAAGTTGATTAAGTTATGGTTGGAATAGATTTGTTACCAATTTTCACGTAGCTAAAATGAGTAGTTTTTACCAATTTTGTTTTGCTTGCCATTTCTTTGTTTCTAATCCGTTTTGAGTGATTTAAGCGGCCACGGTTTCGTATTAAACTTGAATTTATGAAACTAAATAGAAAAGGTATAGGTTTATAGTTGGAAATACAAGTTACAAGTCGTTTTTGAAAGAGGTAGTCATTTCCGTCGAAAGAATGACATATTGATGACTGTTTTGAAAAACATACTTTCACTTTGAGTTTAACCATGATTTTTAGATATGGTTTCATGTTCATAATAAAAATCATTTTCCCAGAAGTATAGCTTTTAAATCAAAGTTTTTCATAGTTTTTAATTATCCAAACCAAAACAGCCCCCGGTTGTAACTATGACGGCGTAAATCCGGTTTTATGGTGTGTATCTTGTTTCCGGGTTTTAAATCATTAAGTTAGCATATCATATAGATATAGACCATGTGTATAGTTAATTTTAAAAGTTTAGTTAGAAGAATTAACTTTATTTGCGAACAAGTTTAGAATTAATTAAACTATGTTCTAGTGATTACTAGTTTACCACTTCGAATATGATAGCTTTTATGTATGAATCGAATGATGTTATGAACATCATTACTACCTTAAGTTCCTTGGATAAACCTACTGGAAAAGAGAAAAATGGATCTAGCTTCAACGGATCCTTGGATGGCTCGAAGTTCTTGAAGCAGAATCATGACACGAAAACAAGTTCAAGTAAGATCATCACTTGAAATAAGATTGTTATAGTTATAGAAATTGAACCAAAGTTTGAATATGATTATTACCTTGTATTAGAATGATAACCTACTGTAATAAACAAAGATTTCTTGAGGTTGGATGATCACCTTACAAGATTGGAAGTGAGCTAGCAAACTTGAAAGTATTCTTGATTTTATGAAACTAGAACTTATAGAATTTATGAAGAACACTTAGAACTTGAAGATAGAACTTGAGAGAGATCAATTTGATGAAGAAAATTGAAGAATGAAAGTGTTTTTAGTTGTTTTTGGTCGTTGGTGTATGGATTAGATATAAAGGATATGTAATTTTGTTTTCATGTAAATAAGTCATGAATGATTACTCATATTTTTGTAATTTTATGAGATATTTCATGCTAGTTGCCAAATGATGGTTCCCACATGTGTTAGGTGACTCACATGGTCTGCTAACAGCTGATCATTGGAGTGTATATACCAATAGTACATACATCTAAAAGCTTTGTATTGTACGAGTACGAATACGGGTGCATACGAGTAGAATTGTTGATGAAACTGAATGAGGATGTAATTGTAAGCATTTTTGTTATGTAGAAGTATTTTGATAAGTGTCTTGAAGTCTTTCAAAAGTGTATGAATACATATTAAAACACTACATGTATATACATTTTAACTGAGTCGTTAAGTCATCGTTAGTCGTTACATGTAAGTGTTTTTTTGAAACCTTTAGGTTAACGATCTTGTTAAATGTTGTTAACCCAATGTTTATAATATCAAATGAGATTTTAAATTATTATATTATCATGATATTATGATATATTAATATATCTTAATATGATATATACATTTAAATGTCGTTACAACGATAATCGTTACATATATGTCTCGTTTCGAAATCCTTAAGTTAGTAGTCTTATTTTTACTTATGTAGTTCATTGTTAATACACTTAATGATATATTTAATTATCATATTATCATGTTATATATAATATATCAATGTATTAATATGCTTCATTTATATTTAGTAAGACGTGGTTATAACGATAATCGTTATATGTATCGTTTCGAGTTTCATACGTCAATAGTCTCCTTTTTAAGTATATAACTTATTGTTACTATTTTTAATGAGATACTTGATGATCATTATATCATGTTAAACATATATATTTATTAATTTATGTATCATCATGTCATATACAACTTATAGCATTCGTGAATCATTGGTCAAACTGGGTAATCAGAAGTTTACAAAATTTCCGTTTCAATTAACCTAGTCTTAACAAGTTTGATTGCTTAACATGTTGGAAATATTTAATCATGTAAATATAGTTTTCATTAAACATATAATCATAGAAAGGTTCGGAAAAGTTCGGGTCACTACATTACCCTAGATAAGTTTTCTGGAATAACCATTCATCGGTGTTTGCAAAATATTTTTATGGGTTTTGTGGGTTTCAGATTTGAAAATTTTAGCTCAAAACTTATGGTTTTGTGTCACATACTTGCTAACCTTGTATTAGGAAAGCAACACGTCCAGTATACTTGCTCCGTATATTACCTTTCGGTAAACTACCGTCCGGTTGTAAAGGAAAGCGTTGACCAGGCAACTGTTAAGGCAATGTCTAATGACATGCAGATGTTCATGGTCCACAACGTGTCGGATGCAATTACTATCCTTTGTAGGAGCAATAGTAAAGATCACCCTATAGATTTTCAGTCTGGCACAAGGTTCTGTCTTCGACCATGCTATGCAACCACCGTTCTTACAGTTGACACCCGATTTGGTTCAGGTGACCTAATGAATTCCGGTGAATTCTTAGGATTTTACGTTCAATGGTAACGAACACATTAGAAATAGGTTTTTCAGAAAATAAATCGGTTTGTAATTTTGATCAAAATATTTTCTCGTTCAAGCTCGAGTTTAGATATCATCGAATTCCATGAGTTTGTAATTCTCAATCTTTAAGGTCAATCTCAAGGATTGAGTAATATCACGCTTAAAAGCTGATTTTTAATCTTTAAGGAGATTATCTTTTCTGGGGAACTGATTCATTAGTCTTATAAGCTAATTTGCACGGTACCCCCATTGTACGAGACAGATCCTCTCATGGTTAGGATAAGTCTGACCACTTGGCGACCCTGTTTGATGCTGAGGTCCGTGGATTTCCAGCTGATTTTCGAGAAAACTTTTCAAGGTTTTTCATAGACTCTACAACTAGTCCGGACGACAACTTCCTAACCTAAATCAAGAAGCGCGTATCTTTTTCTCGGAATACTTTCCTTCCTTTTAAATTCCATTTGTATTACAATAAGCTGGGTAAAACTGATTAATATCGTCCAAAACAAAAGTATCTTCAATTATTTTGTACTAAAATATGTGATATATGTTCTAAATAACTTGGTAAATTTTTTCCACACTTGGCTTTTATATTTCTTTCTTTACCTTTTTATTCTCTTCTATTCCATTTTAAATGAATTCAAGCATTTTGGGTTGTTTCTCAATTTATGTCCTTTCCGAGGTAATAAGAATTTCGGTGTTAATACCTAGTTTTATCGTTCATAAATATGTATAAACATGATTTTGAGTTCATTTAGTTGAAAATTTTTAAAAATTTTCCTAGAAGTGGGTAGTCAGTAAATAAGACTAGGGCTGTTCTTTATTATCAGAGAGCACTAGATTCTAATACAACTACTGCGTTACTAGTAAAGTTTAACGGTGGCTATTAAATCAAGTGTATAAGTAAAATGTTTAAAACCGAAAGAATTTAATCCCTTCCCATACTTAAGATCTTGCAATGCCCTCATTTGCAAGAAATCAGTAACAATTTAAATTATTGAGGGTGATTAACGTAGAAAAATGATTAAATTTTACCAAAGTTTCCAAACATATTGCTATTTGTTTGAATGATAAATGGTGCACATCATTTGTTCATTCCTGCAGTTGTTATTTCACATATATTTTTCGTCTTGTCGTCAAAATTAGTTGCTTTTGCTGAACTTAATGCCAGTCTTTTAAAGTTCGCTATTTTACCCTGTTGTGTACAATTGACAATATATATACAATACAAATATACACATGCATGGTAATTTGAAATAGGACTTAATATCCCACTTTCAAATTATAAATATGAAATATTAGTAACACAATAAAAAATGTTAAAAATTACATAAAAATATCAAAATATTATATGTTTAAACAATAATAGATAAAAATGATAAAAAGATAAGAAATCACCAATGGAACTGTATCAATCTGGATATGGATTCCAGTTCATGTCATTGCTCGGGTTCCATGGCTGGTGATAGGTGTCCTGATAGGCTTGGTTGGGGTCGTATAGGTTAAAGGGTGGTCGGATGTCAGGCTGATGTGGTGGATAAAAAGCAGGCCGAGTCGGGATGTAGTTTTGTGGTACCTGATATGATAGCTGGCTCATAATTTGGTGCTGATGAACTACCCAACTATCATGATGGCGTCGCCTGGATTGCTCATACTCATATGCGGCTCTCCACTACTCATACTGACGATGCCTAGCCTGGTTATTCATTTCCACCTCATCTATATGCTGATAAACATCAGTATAACTATCCCTAATGACATCCCTAATGTCATTTGCTTCCTCCATCTCCTCATCCGAACCCTTCTCTACCTGTGGATAGGTTCCCTGATATGGTAGTGGCCTATTGTGTTTCCGAGTTAGTACTTTTGCACCTTGATAAACTGATAGACCTATAGTCTCGGCTTGTCCTTCAATCTCGACCATAGGACCCCCTCGATATTTATCTACACCTAAATACTCTCCAATGAGAGTAACCAAAATGCCTCCTCCTATTATTCCCCCCTCCTGTATACCTTCCACCATTTTGGATAGATAATAACCAACATAGTAGGGGATGTTAACAAAGCTTCTGGTGTTTCGAATGCACTTGAGGTAGAATAAATCGTTTAGGGTTATTTTCTCCTTGTTTTTACCTAATTGTGTAATCGACTTTGCTAAAAACCTATTAATTATACGCAGCTCTGCTTTGTTAATATCTAAATAGGAGTGTCTTCCACCATGCCTAAACTCATTAAAGTTTGACATACGCCTCCATATGGCATTAGCGTCAAAATCTCTATCTACCCTCTCACCTTCATGAATCAAAGCTGTACAATCAGATGATAATAATTCAGCAGGGGTGTAAATCTGTAAAGCCATAGCCATGTCCAGCATGGACATCCTGTACATCCTACCTCCAAGTAAAAATCTAGAAAGCTCCTATCTTCTACGTTATCTACATCCTTATTTAATGCTATAGTACTCATTAATTCAACACACCACTCCTTATATACAGGTCTACGAGTGGTAAACAAACGTTCCCAGTTAGGAAAAGAAGAGTTCCCATACCTTTGAATTAGTAACAGCCTAACTAAGTTAGCTAGGTTGACTTCTTCCAAAGGTCTCCAATCTATCACCCTTGGTACCTCTACATTTTTGGTGTAAAGCTTAAATTTGTTACTTTGGTACGTCGGGTAATCTATCCAGTTTCGCTCAAACTTCAGATTCGGATGTAATTCATGTTCATGAATTCTTGAGTTTATTATTAACTGATGAAGCGAATATTGTATGTAGGCATTAACAAATTGTAGATTCGGTTCATAATATGGTAGGTGTTGATCATAGTTAAGTTGTCGTTCAGGTTGTGGATCAGGCTGCATCTCTGACTGTGGTTCTTGTTTAGGTTGTCTAGACGATGATGCACCGTCAGTATCGGTATTTCTCTGCAAAACACATTAAACACAAAATTTTGTGGATCCAAATATGCATTAGTGTTAGGAAAATGACAAATTAAAACAATTACAATAACATGTTTAATCAAGATTAAACTTATACACTTTTTCATATTTTTATCATTCTACAATTATTCAAATAAGCATATATGATAATGTATACAAAGTTCATAAGCATTCAACTCAAATAACATGTTAAAATAACCATTACTAGCAATTAAACAAGTTTCAAATGGCATTTATATCAAAATAATCAAGTTCATGATTTTTAGACTTAAAAAGTCCACTTTGATGCTCAAAAATCATGCACAAAAAACATGTTACACTACTTAATTTAGCAATAATTCATAGCAAAAATCGGCCATAACATGTTTATATCAAAAAGCCTCAAATTGCTCAAGAACACAAACCCTAGATTTCTAAAAAATTTAAAGTTTAAGGCTTCAAATCATGACAAATAGCATCAATCAAGGTTATACAAGCATAATATATGAATAATTTAACTCTAATTACACTAGAAATTATCAAAGTCAAATTAGGTAAAAATTTGCTCAAGAACACTATAATTCGAATTTAAAGAGTTTTAGGGGTGAAATCGTTACCTTCTTTGAAAAACTTCTGAACAAACGCATGATTAGAGCGGATTATAGCAAGAAATTTGGTTGAATTTGGTTGAAAAATGATGATTTTAGGGAGAGTTTGGGAGTGGTGTTCGTGTATGTGTGGATGAAATGAGATAGAGTCGACTGAGCTTTTTTTAATCTGTCCAGTTTTTTGTAACCATGCAATCGCATGGCTCCCCTTTGCAAATCTCATGCGATCGCATGGGGTCTTTCTCTTTCTTTTTTATTCTTTTTTTTATAAATAAAACCTTTAACTTGTAAACAAAAATTGATTAATTTTAAAATTTTGTTTTCCTTGATAATTAAAATGAGGTCGTTTCGGTACGTTTACCTAGTTCGTCCCTCTACAAAATTTAATATTTTTCATTTCAAAGCGATTGTTTTTAAAGCCAAGATTTTTGAGTTTTTTTTAATGTTTTTGGCATACTTTAGATCAATAAAATTAAAAATAATGATAACAAAATTTCTCGTCCCTCCCTCGGGTAAAGCAATTTCGGTTCAACAACTAGTCTTCAACTCACGATGAATTTTAAAAATCAATTTTTTTTTAATTTAATGAAATAAAGTACATTTTTGTTTTTAAATTCACATCAAACTTAAATTTAAAATGCATAAAATTTCATATAAATATTATTAATATTTATATACATTAATTTTACAAACTTATATTTAAAAATAATATAGTTATATATTAATTTTAAAAACAGGGTAAAAATAAAATAAAAATCTTTTTGGTCTTTTATCCCACTTTAATCAATCAAATATTAACAAAAATATACGTCCCTCTTTTGGGTAAAGTAATTTCGGCTATATTACCTAGTTTCACTCCTGACGAATTTTTGAAATATTTTGAATCGATTGATTAAAGATATTTATACCTTATGAATAAACGGTAAATTTCGCAGTGATGTATTAAATTTTTGTATGATATCAATAATTTCGGTTTATTATACCTAATTTTATTGAATATCAATTTAATACTTTATAGCGAACGATTCAGCGTTTATTATCAAAAGGTTAAAAGCAATAAATAAAATAAAAATAAAAACTGTACATACTTACCTGTGAGATAGAATTCTTAGAGACCTGCTTTAGTCAACTCATAGGAGAGTCGTTCGATTTGGTTTTCCATAGCTACATAAGTGTAACCTCGAATTTTCAATAACTTTTCTTCTAAACATATGAATGGTCCTTCTCTGCATAGAGTAACGAATTCAGAATTGGAATGTGTTTGATTGTTCGAACATTTCCTTTCGTGTGACCATTTTCCGCATTTATGACATCTTTCAAGGTGTCGTGCTCTTCTTTTTGTTGTGAATTTTGATTTTCCTTTACCAAAATGTGTCTTATTATGATTCTTCCTGAGTTCTTTCCTTACTTCGTCCATTTTGCCTCTTATGAATGATACCAGTTCACTGGGGAAGGTGTTATTATTACGTTTAGTAAACATAGCGTGTAGTAGTAGACCATGGTTCAAATCAAATGAATTATTCATCTCGTAAAACCTAAAAAAATAAAAATTCAGAATGGAGGGAGAAGACTAGTTCTTTAGGGTCTACTAGGGTAAGACCATTTGGATTCCATTTTCGAGAACTACACGAAAATAGAAAATCTAACTCTAAATAGCATTATATCTTAGAACATTTGAATCTCCCCACACTTAGGTGGTTGTGGTGTTGAAATTATGATTAACTTCATCGTTCACTTTCATCGGACCATCAATATAGTGTTTAACTCTATGACCATTAACTTTAAATTCAATCCCGTTTGAACTTATCAATTCTATTGTTCTGATGGGAAAACTCTTTTGACTATGAATGGTCCAGACCATCTTGATTTCAATTTTCCAGGAAATAGCTTGAATCATGAATTGAAAAGAAGAACTATGTCTCCTTCCTTAAATTCTTTTGAACTTCTGATTCTTTTATCATGCCATTTCTTCGTTCTTTCCTTATAGATTAATGAATTTTCATATGCATCATGTCTTAATTCTTCTAATTCGTTTAGTTGACTTAACCGTAAACGTCCGGCTTCATGTAAATCAAGATTACATGTCTTCAAAGCCCAAAATGCTTTGTGCTCAATTTCTACTGGAAGGTGACATGCTTTTCCATAAACGAGTTTAAAAGGTGTGGTTCCAATTGGAGTTTTGTAGGCTGTTCTAAAAGCCCAGAGTGCATCCTCCAATTTCATAGACCATTCCTTCAGATTTGGGGATCCTACGGTTTTCTCTAGAATACGTTTTAATGCTCGGTTGGTATTTTCAACTTGTCCATTTGTTTGTGGATGATAAGCGGTTGAGATTTTATGAGTTACTCCATATCTTTTGAGAACTTTCTCAAGTTGATTATTACAGAAATGAGTACACCGATCACTTATTAAAGCTTTCGGTGTTCCGAACCTTGCAAAAAGACGTTTTAAGAAGTTGACTATAACTCGTGCATCGTTAGTTAGGAGAGCTTGTGCTTCCGCCCTTTTAGATACATAATCAATGGCAACGAGAATGTAGAGATTATTATGAGATTTTGGAAATGGACCCATAAAGTCAATACCCCAAATGTCAAATGCTTTACATACTTGAATGACATTTTGTGGCATTTCATCACGTTGACTTATTTTGCCGACTCTTTGACAAGCATCACAGGATTTACAAAGAGGGTGCGCGTCTTTGAAAATTGAAGGCCAATAGAATCCAGCGTCGTAGACTTTCCTTGCTGTGAGTTGAGGCCCATAATGCCCTCATGTTGGTCCTGTGTGACAATGGTTTAAGATTTGACTAGCTTCATCCTCAAATACACATCAACGGATTATTCCATCGGGACATCTCTTAAACAAATGCGGATCCTCCCAAAAATAGTGTTTTATATCACTACAGAATTTCTTTCGTTTTTGGTACGACAACCCTTTTTCAAGGAATCCACATACTAAGTAGTTTGCAAAGTCTGCAAACCATGGAATTTCATTATAATTGATCTTCAAAAGATATTCATTAGGAAAGTTATCTTGTATAGCCGATTCATTTAGAACTTCTAATTCAGGATTTTCAAGACGAGAAAGATGATCAGCTGCGAGATTTTCTGTTCCCTTTTTGTCTCGGATTTCAATATCGAACTCTTGTAAGAGTAAGATCCAACGGATTAATTATGGATTGGCATCTTGTTTTGAAAATAGGTATCTAAGAGCAGAATGGTCGGTATAGACCACCGTTTTTGCTAGAACGAGATATGAACGAAATTTGTCAAAAACAAAGACAATAGCAATGAGCTCTTTTTTAGTAGTTGTATAATTCATTTGCGCTCCTTGTAACATCTTACTAGTGTAATAAACAGGTTGAAATCGTTTTTTAATCCTTTGTCCTAAAACCGCTCCCATTGAAAAATCACTTGCATCGCACATGAGTTCAAATGGTAGATTTCAATTTGGAGTTATCATGGTCGGTGCATTAGTGAGTTTTTCTTTAAGAATATTAAAATATTTGATGCATTCATCCGAAAAGATGAATGGAGCATCTTTTTCTAGGAGTTTATTCATAGGAGTGACAATTTTAGAAAAATCTTTTATGAAACATCGGTAAAAACCGGCATGCCCTAGAAAACTCCTAACTCCTCTAACATTGGTGGGATGTGGAAGTTTAGAGATTACATCTACTTTAGCTCTATCCACTTCAATTCCTTCCTTTGAAATTTTATGACCAAGAACGATGCCTTCTTTAACCATGAAATGGCATTTCTCCCAATTAAGTATTAGATTTGATTGCTCGAATCTAATAAGCATTCGTTCAAGATTAACTAGACATGTTTCAAAAGTATCACCGAAGACTGAAAAGTCATCCATGAAAACTTCCATGCATTCTTCTATCATGTCATGAAAAATCGCCATCATGCACCTTTGAAAGGTTGCAGGGGCGTTGCAATGTCCAAATGGCATGCGTTTATAAGCAAAAGTACCATAAGGGCACGTGAACGTGGTTTTCTATTGGTCCTCGGGTGCGATTGGAATTTGAAAGTATCCGGAGAAACCGTCAAGAAAACAATAGTAACTGTTTCCAGCTAACCTTTTCAACATTTGATCAATGAAAGGTAAGGGAAAGTGATCTTTTCTGGTGGCGTCATTTATTTTTCTATGATCGATACAAACACACTATCCTGTTACAGTCCTAGTAGGAATAAGCTCATCTCTTTTATTTTTGATGACAGTCATGCCACCCTTCTTAGGTACGCATTGAACTGGGCTTACCCATGGACTATCAGATATTGGATAAATTAAACCTGCATCTAGCAGTTTAATAATTTCCTCTTAACAACATCATGCATATTAGGATTTAGTCTTCGTTGGCGTTGCATATATGTTTTATGACCTTCTTCCATAAGGATTTTATGTGTGCAATACGAAGGACTTATTCCTTTAATGTCATGAATCTTTCATGCAATAGCTGGTTTATGAGCTTTTTTAGCACAGGAATGAGTTGACATTTTTCATTTTCCGTAAGAGAAGACGATATTATTACAGGTAATTCAGATTCACCATGCAAATAAGCGTATTCCAAATGGTTTGGAAGTGACTTTAACTCTAATATCGATGGTTCTTCTATCGATGATTTGTATCGATATCTGTCTTCCTCTTTTAACAATTGAAGTTCTTCTGTTGTTGGTTCGTATTCATTATCCATAAGTGCGGCCAACATTTCAGCTTCGTCAATTGGTTCAGTTCCTTCTCCTAAAGAACATTCTCCTGTTCCTTGTAATTCTGGATATTCTTGTAACAATTCTTCATGTGAATCTATGGTTTGAATATAATAACATGTATCATCTGCAGATTGCGGTTGTTACATGGCCCTATCAACAGAAAAGGTAACACTCTCGTCCTCTATACTTAGGGTCAGTTTCTTACCAAACACGTCTATTATTGCTTTAGCCGTGTTTAAGAATGGTCTTCCTAATATAAGAGGAACTCGAGAATCTTCTTCTATGTCCAGAATAACAAAGTCTACTGGAAATACTAAAGTACCAACTTTAACTAGCATGTTCTCCATTATCCCTCTAGGATATTTTACTGATCGATCTGCTAGTTGTATGCTTATTCGTGTTAGTTTCAATTCTCCAAGGTCTAGTTTAGTGTATATGAATACGGCATTAAATTTATACTAGCACCTAAGTCTGCCAATGCTTCTATTGAATTAAGACTACCCAGAAAACATGGAATTGTGAAACTTCCTGGATCAGAGAGTTTTTCTGGTAGTTTATTCAATAGCACTGCAGAACAATTAGCATGCATTGTAACAGCCGAGAGTTCTTCCATTTTCTTTCTATTTGTGATTAGATCTTTCAGGAATTTAGCATATCTTGGCATTCCTGAAATCACATCAATGAAAGGAAGATTGACATTTATTTTTTAAACATATCCAAGAATTTGGATTGCTCGGCTTCAAGTCTTTCTTTTCTCATTTTACTCGAGTAAGGAAGCGGTGGTTGGTATGGTTTAACATAAGGCTTTGCCTTAACTGTGTTATCTTCATTAACCTTTTCAACTACCGGTTCTGATTCCTTCTCTTGCTCAGGCTGTGGTGCCTGTGTAGTAGGAATATAGTCATTAGAACGCTTCATTCATCATTTGTGTGCTATATTTCATGCTATATGTAAAATAGCGGTATTGTAAGTTTGAAAATTTGTATAAAAGTTTGAACGCGAAATATTGTGATCAGTTTTTCATATAGAATTGTAGTAGTTGAATTGTATATTAGCTACTAAGTATGAACTTAAAGGGTAGGTAGTACCCGAATTAAAACTTATAAAACGCTAATATGGAGAAAAAGCTTTTATAAATAAGTTCATATTATGGTACGAAATACTATTGACTACTCTTAAATTCTATATGATTAACTTAATTCTTTTGGCTATTTTTGAAGGAAATGGCACCAACTACTCGACACACCATGAATATGAGCGAAGAAGAATTCCGTACCTTTCTTGCTGCGAATATAGCAGCAGTACAGGCCGCAATGCAAAATAACAACAATAACTACGGATCTATCAGTGGAACTAATTCCACAATAAATCGTGTAGGATGCTCTTACAAAGAATTCACTGCCTGTAAACCTTTGGAATTTGATGGAACCGAAGGGCCAATCAGGTTAAAACGGTGGATCGAGAAGGTCGAATCGGTGTTTGCCATAAGTAAGTGTACTGAAGAAGACAAAAATAAAGTACGCTACGCATACCTTCATAGGTACTGCGTTAACATGGTGGAATACCTATCTAGAGCAAGTGGGACAAGATGCTGCTTACGCACTACCATGGTCACTATTCAAACACCTGATGACTGAGCAGTACCGTCCCAGAAATGAGGTAAATAAACTCAAAGTAGAGCTTAAGGGATTACGAACGCAAGGATTTGACATTACCACCTACGAACGACGATTCACAGAGTTGTGCATATTATGTCCAAGAGCGTTCGATGATGAAGAAGAGAAGATCGACGCATTTGTGAAAGGGTTACCAGAAAGGTTTCAAGAAGATGTGAGTTCACACGAGCCCGCCTCTATACAAAAGGTAAGTCGAATGGCTCACAAACTCAAAAACCAGATTGAGGAAAGAATTAAAGAGTAGGCGGCCGAAGAGGCCAATATGAAACAAGTTAAGAGAAAATGGGAAGAAAACAGTGACAAGGGTCACCAATACAACAACAATCACAATCACAATCACAATAACAACCATAACAACCGCAACACCCATCGCAAAAATAACCGCAACCCCAACAATAACTACACCAAATGTCCCAACAACAACAACAATAACTACAACAACCGTTTCAACAACAATACTAATCGCAACAACAACCAAATCAATAACAACAATGGCAACAACAATCAGAACAATAAATGTCTAAGGTGTGGAGGGTATCATCCAGATAAGTTCTGTGTAGTAGTGTGTACCAAGTGTAACTGAACCAGACATAGTGTAACGAAGTGTGATGTCTATGGACCAAAGGCATATAAAAATAACAGAACAAATAATTCTATTATTTGTTACGGATACAGAAAGCCGGGCCATTTCAGCAAAGCATGCCCAAATCAAGGGAATAATAATGGGCAAGGCCGTGGACGAGTCTTCAACATTAATTCGGCAGAAGCGCAGGAAGACCAGGAGCTTGTTACGGGTACGTTTCTTATTGACGATAAATATGCTTATGTTTTATTTGATTCGGGTGCGGATAGAAGCTATATGAGTAAAGATTTTTGTGCCAAATTAAATTGTCCATTAATGCCTTTGGATAATAAATTTTTACTCGAATTAGCAAACGGTAAACTAATTACAGCAGATAAAATATGTCGGGATAGAGAAATTAAACAGGTTGATGAAACGTTTAAGATTGACTTAATACCAGTCGAGTTAGGGAGTTTTTACGTAATAATTGTTATGGAATGGTTGAAAAAGGTGAGAGCAGAGGTCGTTTGTTACAAAAATGCGATTCGCATTATGCGCGAAAAAGGAAAACCTTTAATGGTGTACGGAGAAAAGAAAAACGCGAAGTTAAATCTTATTAGTAGTTTGAAGGTGCAAAAACTAATAAGAAAAGATTGCTATGTCATTCTAGCACACATCGAGGAAGTCAAACCTGAAGAGAAGAACATCAGTGATGTTCCCGTCGCAAAAGAATTTCCCGATGTATTTCCAAAAGAATTACCGGGACTACCCCCACATCGATCCGTTGAATTTCAAATAGATCTTGTACCGGGAGCTGCACCAATAGCTCGTGCCCCTTACAGACTCACACCCAGCGAAATGAAGAAATTACAAAGTCAACTACAAGAACTGTTAGAACGTAGTTTCATTCGACCAAGCACATCACCATGGGGAGCTCCTGTTTTTTTTGTCAAAAAGAAGGATGGTACATTCAGGTTGTGTATCGACTACTGAGAGTTGAACAAACTTACCATCAAGAACCGTTATCCACTACCGAGAATCGACGACTTATTCGATTAACTACTAGGCTCGTCGGTTTATTCGAAGATCGATTTACGTTCTGGGTATCATCAAATGCGGGTGAATGAGGATGATATTCCAAAGACTGCTTTCAGAACGCGTTACGGTCATTACGAGTTTATGGTTATGCTATTTGGATTGACTAACGCACCAGCTGTTTCATTTGGCTTTCTGAATCGGGCCAAGTACTGTAGCAGCCCAAACAAACAGGCCTGGTATCCATATCCATGCGATCGCATGGTCCAGGTGCATAAAACTCATGCGACCACATGAGGGCTTCTGACACGCCTGAAACCTTGCAGTACGAATTAGGGTTACGATTTAATAATTATAATTATAATTAATTAATTAAATTAGGGTTTTATATTTTATTATTTAGTTTTAATTTTAGTTTTAATTTGTATTTTAAGTTTTAATTAGTTTTATTAAATTGTAAAATTAATACTTTTATAAAATAATAATATAAAAATAATATTTTTATAAAAATTAGTAATTTTACCATTTTTAGTTTCTTTTTATTTTTATATTGTTTTTATCATTTAAATCTTAATTTGTATATTTATCGTTCGTAATTAGTTTTAAACTTAGTTTTTTCCATAGTTATTTTATATTTCTAGATTTTTAAGCTTTGCCGTAAAATTCCTTAAGTGCTTTTCTTTAGATTAAGATTTAGACGCTTTAGAATTTTACGAAATCGCTTATCTCTTTATATTTAATAGATTTTAGTGCCCTTCTAAGTAATTGCCGATTTTTCTTTTAGAATTACATTTTTAGTGCCTTTAGATTTAAGACTTTAGTTGCTACTTTTAAGTATTTAGTTTTTAGACTTTTAAGTTTCGACACTTTACTTTCTTATTTTTATTTTTCGACGTTTGTTTTTCGATTCTTATTTTTCGACGCGCTTTTTCTTTCTCATTTCTACGCTCTAGTTTTTAGGACATAGACTTGTTATTTTCTTTAAATTTCGACGAAAAATTATTTTAAGCGGTTAAATTGATAGACATCCAAAATTTTCTGGTTCATAGTAATAGTTGGATTTGTTAGTGGCGAGTTGTGGGCTTCCGATTTAAAGGGTCCTGGCTACCTACTGCATCTATTGGCTATTTGAAACGTGGGCAAAATCAGAAAAGTCTATTAATTTGATAACTTATATAATTTTTATCCTTATAACTAATAGGATATTCGGTGAATGCACCGAGCAAAATGTTCACCACCTTTCATACGTCGCCATTGATTTTTCTTTAGAATCATCATCTAGTCAACCGAGTACTCCAATTCAAATTTAATGATGCGAGCGGAGGGGTACGAAATACTATTATTTTTATTACGAAATACAACGAAATATGATACAAGTTTTAATTATTTATTTACAGATAGGATATACCTAAACTCTGCTACAACACTATAGGCAGTGTACCTAATCGTAGAGTAGTATAGTTTTTAGTAAGTCCGGTTAGTTTGATGTTAAGCGAGGCGTATATGAAATAGTGTATATTTTACTAGGAAATACTATTAAATACGATACAATTTTACACAAGATATTTATTTATTTAAAGAATGGATATACTTAAACCTTGCTACAACACTTATAGGCAGTGTACCTAATCGTACAGTAGTATAGTTTTTAGTAAGTCCGGTTCGTTCCACAGGGAATCTTTTAAACAAAGCTTAACGCTATATTAGTTTTAATTTATAAAAATACAAATATATAAATAAGTAATATTATTATTATAAAAGGGGGGTTTTTACCGTTTAATGATCAGTTTGTCGATTTAAAAAAAACTTTAGTCGCAGTTAAAACCTAATGTAAAATAATAAAAATAAATATAACTTAATTAAAAGCGTAAAGTAAATAACGATAAGGAAATTGCGATAAATAAAAGTGCGATAAAATAAAATTGCGATAATTAAAAAGTACGATAATTAAAAGTGCAATTAAATACAATGACAATAAATAAAAGTGCGATAATTAGAAGTGCAATTAAATGTAAAATAAAGGAAATTAAATATGAAATAAAATAATTATGCTTATTTAAACTTCCGTAATCATGATGTTTGACGTGTTGATTTTAGTTTTATGCCCATGGGTTAATTGTCCTTTGTCCTGGATTATTCAATATGTCCGTCTGGTTTTTGTCCATAACAGTCCATCAGTCATAAATATAAAGTGCGAGTATCCTCGTCAAATTATCCTTATACCCGAAGTCAAATATTCCAACTAATTGGGGACTTAAACTGTAACAAGGTTTTAATACTTTGTTTAATAATTACACCAGGTTATCGACTGCGTGTAACCCAAGGTTTTAATACTTTGTTAACAATTACACCAAGTATCCTTGTATATAATTTCACCCCTGTTTTAATAATTCTAGTGACTATTAATCCATTCCCGTATCCGGTTAAATGAACGATTATTCGTATATATAAATACCTCGCCCATTGTGTCCGATCGAGTGTATATGGTTATTTATAGGAACGTCCAATTGTAAATCTTTATATTAAAATTAACAAACTATCATTTAGTTAAACAAATATAAAGCCCATTAATAGCCCATAGTCTAATTTCCACAAGTGTCGTTCTTTTGTCCAAACCCCAATTATGGTACAAAGCCCAATTACCCAATTTTAGTAATTAGTCCAACATCATGATTACTTCGGATTAAATAAGCATAATAATAACTTAGCTACGAGACATTAAATTAAAAAGGTTGAACATAACTTATAATGATTAAAAATAGCGTAGCGTTACACGGACAGAATTTCGACTTACACCCTTACAACATTCGCTAACATACCCTTATTATTAGAAATTAAAATTAAAATTAAAATTAAAATTATAATATATATATATATATATATATATATATATATATATATATATATATATATATATATATATATATATATATATATATATATATATATATAATACGTTTGATAGAGAGAGAGAAAGATGATATGATGTTCACCAGAATGCGAATTTTTATAGGCATGTGGGCTGGAAAAGGAGCTCATGCGATCGCATGAGCTTTGCCCTTCAGGCTCATGCGATCGTATGGCCAGCTGGGGAGGCTCAAAAGTCTACAAAAACGTGGGCTGCTTATTTATTTATTATATAATATAATATAAATATTTAAATTTAATTATATATATTATATTATATTCTTGTACTCTTGTAATTTTGAGACGTTTCTTATCAATAATTGGAACCTCTTTGCTTGTACTTTGCACTTTTTAGCTTTTTGGTCGTTTGCGTCTTCAATTTGTCGAATCTGTCTTTTGTCTTCACCTTTTATTATTTAAATGAATATCACTTGTAAATAGAACAATTGCAACTAAAAGCTTGTCTTTCTTGAGGGATAATGCTATGAAATATATGTTCATTTTTAGCATTATCATAGTTCCACAGGGAGACATCTTATTTTACACTATATTTTAAACAACTATATTTGTACAAAATATATACATTACAATTATTATTATTATAAAAAGGGGATTTTAACGTTTAATGACTGGTTTGTCGATTTTATATTTTAAGCGAAGTGTAAAGTAAATAAGAATATTTAACTAACGATACAATAAATAACAATAATTAAAATGATAATAAATAAAAGTACGAGGAAATATAAAATAAAATATATTATGCTTATTTAAACTTCAATACTCATGATGTTTGACGTTTTGATTTTAATATATTACCCTGGGTTAATTTTCCTTTGTCCTGGATTATTTGATAAGTCCATCTGGTTTTGTCCATAATACTCCATCAGTCATAATTATAAAGTGCGAGAGTCTTCGCCTAATTAACCTTATACCCGAAGTCAAATATTCCAACTAATTGGGGATTTAAACCGTAATAAGGTCTTAATACTTTGTTTAATGATTACACCAGGTTATCAACTGCGTGTAATCCAAGGTTTTAATACTTTATTAACAATTACACCAATTACCTTTGAATGTAACTCACCCCTGTTTATTGTCCTCTATTCCATTTTAAATGAATTCTAACATTTTGGTTTGTTTCTCAATTTATGTCCTCTCCGAGGTAACAATAATTTCGGTGTTAACACCTAGTTTTATCGTTCATAAATATGTATAAACATGATTTTTAGTTTATTTAATTGAAAATTTTGAAAAATTTTACTAGAATTGGGTAGTCAGTATATAAGACTAGAGCTGTTCTTTATTATCAGAGAGCACTAGATTCTAATACAACTACTGCGTTACTAGTATTTTTAATGGTAACCAAGTGTATAAGTTAAAAATTTTAAAAATCCGAAAGAATTTAACCCCTTCCCACACTTAAGATCTTGCAATGCCCTCATTTGCAAGAAATCGGTAATAATTTAAATTATTGAGGGTGATTAGCGTAGAAAAATGATTAAATTTTACCAAAGTTTCCAAACATATTGGCGTTTGTTTGCTGAATGAAAAATGGTGCACATCATTTGTTCATTCCGTCTTGTTGTTACATCACATTTATTTTTCATCTTGTCGTCAAAATTAGTAGCTTTTGCTGAACTTAATGCCAGTCTTTGAAAATGCGCTGTTTTACCCTGTTTTGTACAATCGACAATATACATACATACAAATATAAACATGCATGGCAATTTGAAATGGGACTTAATATCCCACTTTCAAATCCTAAAGGTAAAATATTAGTACACAATAATAATAAAAATGATAAAAATTACATAAATATATCCAATAACATAAGTTTAAACATGAATAATTAAAAAGATAAAAATATAAAAATCATAAAAATAACCAAATGGAACTAAATCAGTCTGGATATGGGTTCCAGTTCATCTCATCAGGTGGGTTCCATTGTTGGTTATAGGTGTCCTGATAGGCTTGGTTATAGTCATACCGGTTAAAGGGTGGTCGGATGTCGGGGCTGTGTGGCGGAAAATGAGCAGGTCGAGTAGGCACGTAATTATTTGGTACCTGATATGATAGCTGGCTCATGATTTGGTGCTGATGAACTAACCAGTTATCGTGTTGGCGTCGCCTATAATCCTCGTATACTCGCTCGGAGTTCCACTGCTCGTACATACTATGTCTGGCCGCGCTCGATATTGATTCATCATCTATACGAACGTGGACGTCAAGAATAGCATCTCAAAAGACATCCCTAATGTCTTTCGCTTCCTCCATTTCCTCGTCTGAGCCTCTCTCTACCTGAGGATGAGGGCCCTCATAGGGTACTGCCTGGTTGCGTCTACTTTTCAATACCTTAGCACCCACATAAACTTTCAATCCTAAAGGCTCAACCTATTCTCTACAAAGCTGTAATGGACCCCCTTGGTTCCTATCAACACCTAAATACTCTCCAATGAGAGTAACAAAAATACCTCCTCCTATTATACTCCCGTCCTGCATTCCTTCTACCATTTTAGATAAATAAAAACCAACACAGTAAGGGATATTGACAAAGCTTCTAGGATCCCGAATACACTTTAGGTAGAATAAATCATGTAAGGTCATTTTTTCCTTATTGTGACCTCTCTGGGTAATCGAGTTAGCCAAAAATCTATGATTGATACGAAGCTCGGCTCTGTCAATATGTGTATAGGAGTGTCCTCCCGCTCGTGTAAAAACATCAAAATGTGACATACGCCTCCAAATGGGGTCAGCGTCAACGTTGTTATCTACCCTTTCACCATAATGAATCAAATTTGTATAATCGGGTAGTAGCAACTCTCCAGGAGTATATATCTGTAAAGCCCTGGCCATGTCCAGCATGGACATTCTGTACATCCTACCGCCAAGGATAAACCTAAGAAATCTTCTATCATCTATTCTAACTATATTTGTATCAAGTGATACGGTACTCATCAACTCAACACACCATTCCTTATATACAGGCCTACGAATGGTGAAAAGACATTCCCAATCTGTAAAAGAAGAGTTCCCGTACCTCTGAATTAGTAGCAGTCTGACTCTATTAGCTAGCTGAACTCTCTCCAAAGGATCCCAATCGATTACCCTTGGCACCTCTACGTTTTTTGTTACCAATTTGAATTTGTTCCTTTGATATGTCTCGTAATCTCTCCATCTTCTATCAAATCTCATATTAGGATGCAAAGTGTGTTCCGGTATCGTTGGGTATTCTACAGGTGGATGTGGCGGAAATACTGTCAATTCATTAGGTAACTGTAGCGGATCATAATAGGGTACGTGCTGTTCAGGCTGATGTTGTGGTTCCTGATGTGGTTGTTGTTCAGGTTCATATTGCATTTCTGGTTCTGGTTCTGGAGCTGGAGCAGACTGTCTAGATGATGATGCTCCTGAACCTCCAGTATCGGCTTTCTGCAAAACACATTAAACACAAAATTTGTGCATCCAAATATGCATTAGTGTTAGCAAAATAACAATTTAAAATAATCACAATAACATGTTAAATCAAAATTAAACTTATACACATTTTCACAATTTTTCACAATTCTACACTTTTTCAAATAAGCACTATGAAAATGTAGACAAAGTTCATAAGCATTTAACTCAAATAACATGTCAAAATAGTCATTACTAACAATTAAACAAGTCTCAAATGGCAATTATATCAAATTAATCAAGTTCATGAATTTTCGCCTAAAAAGTCCACTTTAATCTTTAAAAATCATGTTTAGGATCAATGTTTGGATCATTTAACTACCTAAACATGTTACACTACTCAATTAAGCAATTATTCATGACAAAAATCGGCCATAACCTGTTTATATAAAAAAAGTCCCAAATTGCTCAAGAACACAAACCCTAAATTTCTAAAAATTTGAAGTTTTTGGCTTCAAATCATGTTAAATAGTATCAATCTAGGTTATACATGCATAAAATACTAACAATTTAACACTAATTACACCAGAAATTAACAAAATTGCATTAGGTAAAATATTGGTAATTATCACAAAAACTATGAATTTATAGAGTTTAGGGATGTAATTTTTACCTTTTTGCTGAAAAATGAGAATCTAGGCATGATTAGAGCAAGAAAAATGACGAATTACGGTGGAAAAATGATGAAATTTGGTGAGATTTTGAGAGAATTTAGGGTATGTATGTGTGTTTTTGTGGAGAAGACAGACCTGCTGCCTTTTTGAACCTGGCCTGATTTTTACCTCCATGCGATCGCATGGAGGTATAGTGAGAATCTCATGCGATCGCATGGGTGTCCGGCTACAGTACTTTCAGCTTTTTTTTTTAATAATAAAACCTTATACTTAATAAAACATAAAATTAATAAAATTTTAATAATTTGTTTCTTTTTAGGATGAGGGCGTTTCGGATCGTTGTCCTAGTCCGTCCCTCGACAAAATTTTAAAATTTGTCAATTTAAAGCGTGATTTTAAAAGTAAAGATTTTTGAGTTTTTTTTAATGTTTTTGGCATACTTTAATTTAAATAAGATTAAAAATAATGATAATAAAAGTTCTCGTCCCTCCCTTGGGTAGAGCAATTTTGGTTCAATGACCTAGTCTTCAACTCACGACGAATTTTAAAAATCATATTTTTAACTTAACGAAATAAAGTAAATTTTTGTTTTTATAATCACACCACACTTAAATTTAAAATGCATAAAATTAAAAATTCATATTATTAAAATTTAAAAATTCACACCAAATTTATATTATATTTTTGTTTTTATACATACAAACTTATATTAAAAATATTAATTTTTCAAATATTTACAATTTTAAATATATTGATTTAAAAGTTTACAATAGTATTTTAATATTTATATATTAAATTTAAAAAAAAAGTAAAAATAAAATTAAAAATCTTTTTGGTCTTTTATCCCACTTTAATCAATCAAATATTATCAAAAACATACGCCCCTCTTTTCGGTAAAGTAATTTCGATTTCATAACCTAATTTAACTCATGACGAATTTTTGAAATATTTTGGTTTGATTGATTAAAGATATTTATACCTTAAGAATAAACGTTAAATTTCGCAGTGATGTAAATTTTTTTTTTTTATGATATCAATAATTTCGGTCGCAAGACCTAATTTTATTGAATACCAATTTAATACTTTATAGCAAACACATTAGCGTTTATTATCAAAAGGTTAAAAATAAAAATAAAAAATGAAAACTGTACAAACTTACCTGTGAAATAGATTTCTTAGTGATATGCTCTAGCCCACTCATAAGATAGTCGGACTAATTGGTTTTCCATGGCTACATAGGCGTAACCTCGAGCATTTAATGTTTTTTCTTCTAAACATATGAACGGTCCGTCTCTGTATAAAGTAACAAATTCGGTATTTGAATAGGTTTGATTATTTGAACATTTACCTTCGTGTGACCATTTTTCGCATTTGTGACATTTTTCAAGGTGTCGTGCTCTTCTTTTCGCTGCGGATTTTGATTTTCCTTTACCAAATTGTAACTTATTATCTTTGCATCTGGATTCTTTTCTTACTCCGTCCAATTTACCTCTGATTAATGATACGATTTCACTTGGAAGTGTGTCATTATTACGTTTAGTGATCAAAGCGTGTAGCATTAGACCATGATTTAGTTCACAGGAAGTCTTCATTTCGTAAAAACCTAAAAAAAATAAAAATTCAGAATGGGGGGAGAAGACTAGTTCTTTTGGGTCTGCTAGGGAAAGACCATTCGGGTTCCATTTTCGAGAACTACACGAAAACAGAAAATCTAACTCTAACAGAAATACATATTATCCTTTAAAGACTTGATTCTCCCCACACTTAGTTAGCTGTGGTATCGAAATTGTGATTAACTTCATTGTCAACTTCCATCGGACTATCTATGTAATGTTTAACTCTGTGACCATTAACCTTAAATTCAATCCCATTTGAATTTATCAATTCTATCGTTCCGTATGGGAAAACTCTTTTGACTATGAATGGTCCAGACCATCTTGATTTTAATTTTCCAAGAAATAGCTTGAATCGTGAATTGAAAAGAAGAACTCTGTCTCCTTCTTTAAATTCTTTTGAACTTCTGATTCTTTTATCATGCCATTTCTTCGTTCTTTCCTTATAGATTAACGAATTTTTGTATGCTTCATGTCTTAATTCTTCTAATTCGTTTAGTTGACTTAACCGTATACGTCCAGCTTCATGTAAATCAAGATTACATGTCTTCAAAGCCCAAAATGCTTTGTGTTCAATTTCTACTGGAAGATGACATGCTTTTCCGTAAACGAGTCTAAAAGGTGTGGTTCCAATTGGAGTTTTGTAGGCTGTTCTAAAAGCCCAGAGTGCATCCTCCAATTTAATGGACCATTCCTTCGGATTTGATCCTACGGTTTTCTCTAGAATACGTTTTAAAGATCGATTGGTATTTTCAACTTGTCCACTCGTCTGTGGATGATAAGCGGTGGAGATTTTATGAGTTACTCCATATCTTTTAAGAACTTTCTCAAGTTGATTATTACAAAAATGAGTTCCCCGATCACTTATTAAAGCTTTCGGTGTTCCAAACCTTGCAAAAAGACGTTTTAAAAAGTTGACTACAAGTCGTGCATCATTAGTTGGGAGAGCTTGTGCTTCTGCCCATTTAGATACATAATCAAAGGCAACGAGAATGTATAAATTATTATGAGATTTTGGAAATGGACCCATAAAGACAATACCCCAAATGTCAAATACTTCGCATACTTGAATGACATTTTGTGGCATTTCATCACGTTGACTTATTTTTCCGGCCCTTTGACAAGCATCACAGGATTTTCAAAGAAGGTGTACGTCTTTGTAAATTGTAGGCCAATAGAATCCAGCATCATAAACTTTTCTTGCTGTGAGTTGAGGCCCATAATGCCCTCATGTTGGTCCTGTGTGACAATGGTTTAAGATTTAACTAGCTTCATCTCCGAATACACATCGGCGTATTATTCCATCGGGATAACTTTTAAATAAATGTGGATTTTTCCAGAAATAGTGTTTTATATCACTGAAGAATTTCTTTCGTTTTTGGTACGATAATCCTTTTTCAAGGAATCCACATACTAAGTAGTTTGCATAGTCTGTAAACCATGGAATTTCATTATAATCTATCTTCAATAGATATTCATCAGGAAAGTTGTCTTGTATGGTCGATTCATTTAGAACTTCTAATTCGGGATTTTCAAGACGAGAAAGATGATCAGCGGCGAGATTTTCTGCTCCCTTTTTATCTCGGATTTCAATATCGAACTCTTGTAAGAGTAAGATCCAACGGATTAATCTTGGTTTGGTATCTTGTTTCGAAAATAGGTATCTAAGAGCAGAATGGTCGGTATAGACCACCGTTTTTGCTAGAACGAGATATGAACGAAATTTATCAAAAGCAAAGACAATAGCAAGGAGTTCTTTTTCAGTAGTTGTGTAATTTGTTTGTGCTCCTTGTAACGTCTTACTAGCATAATATATAGGTTGAAATCATTTTTCAATCCTTTGTCCTAAAACGGCTCCCATTGCAAAATTACTTGCATCGCACATAAGTTCAAACGGTAGATTCCAATTTGGTATTATCATGATCGGTGCATTAGTGAGTTTTTCTTTAAGTATATTAAAAGATTTGATACATTCATCTGAAAAGATGAATGGAGCATCCTTTTCTTGGAGTTTATTCATAGGAGTGGCAATTTTAGAAAAATCTTTAATGAAACGTCGGCAAAAACCGACATGCCCTAGAAAACTCCTAACTCCTCTAACATTGGTGGGATGTGGAAGTTTAGCAATTACATCTACTTTAGCTCTATCCATTTCAATTCCTTCCTTTGAAATTTTATGACCCAGAACGATGCCTTCTTTAACCATGAAATGGCATTTCTCCCAATTAAGTACTAGATTTGATTGTTCGCATCTAATAAGCATTCGTTCAAGATTAGCTAGACATGTTTCAAAAGTATCACCGAAGACTGAAAAGTCATCCATGAAAACTTCCATGCATTCTTCTATCATGTCATGAAAAATCGCCATCATGCACCTTTGAAAGGTTGCAGGGGCGTTGCAAAGTCCAAATGGCATGCGTTTGTAAACAAAAGTACCATAAGGGCACGTGAACGTGGTTTTCTCTTGGTCTTCGGATGCTATTGGAATTTGAAAATATCAGGAAAAACCATCAAGAAAACAATAGTAACTATTTTCGGCTAATCTTTCCAACATTTGATCAATAAAAGGTAAGGGAAAGTGATCTTTTCCGGTGGCGTCATTTAATTTTCTATAATCAATACATACACGCCATCCTGTTACAGTCCTAGTAGGAATAAGCTCATTTTTCTCATTTGTAATGACAGTCATGCCACCCTTCTTAGGCACGCATTGAACTGGGCTTACCCATGGACTATCAGAGATTGGATAAATTAAACCTGCATCAAGCAGTTTAATAATTTCTTTCTTAACTACATCTTGCATATTAGGATTTAGTCTTCGTTGGCGTTGCACATACGTTTTATGACCTTCTTCCATAAGGATTTTATGTGTGCAATACGAAGGACTTATTCCTTTTATATCATGAATCTTCCATGCAATGGCTGGTTTATGAGCTTTCAACACAGAAATGAGTTGAGATTTTTCATTTTCAGTAAGAGAAGACGATATTATTACAGGTAATTCAGATTCACCATGTAAATAAGCGTATTCCAAATGGTTTGGAAGTGGCTTTAACTCTAGTGTTGGTGATTTTTATATCGATGATTTATATCGATATCTGTCTTCTTCTTTTAGCATTTGAATTTCTTCTGTTGTTGGTTCATATCCATTAGCCATTAGTGTAGCTAACATTTCGGTTTCATCAATTGGTTCAGTTCCTTCTCCTAAAGAACATTCTCCTGTTCCTTATAATTCTGGAAATTCTTCTAACAATTCTGCATGTGAATCTATAGTTTGAATATAATAGCATGTATCATCTGCAGATTGCGGTTGTTGCATTGCTCTATCAACTGAAAAGGTAACACTCTCGTCCTCTATACTTAGGGTCAGTTTCTTACCAAACACGTCTATCATTGCTTTAGCCGGGTTTAAGAATGGTCTTCCTAATATGAGAGGAACTTGAGAATCTTCTTCCATGTACAGAACAACAAAATCTACTGGAAATACTAAAGTACCAACTTTACCTAGCATGTTCTCCATTATTCCTCTAGGATATTTTATTGATCGATCAGCTAGTTGTATGCTTATTCTTGTTGGTTTCAGTTCTCCAAGGTCTAGTTTAGCGTATAGTGAATACGGCATTAAATTTATACTAGCACCTAAGTCTGCCAATGCTTCTATTGAACTAAGACTACCCAGAAAACATGGAATTGTGAAACTTCCTGGATCAGATAGTTTTTCTAGTATCTTATTCAATAGCACTGCTGAACAATTAGCATTCATAGTAACGACCGAGAGTTCTTCCATTTTCTTTCTATTTGAGATTAGATCTTTCAGAAATTTAGCATATCTAGGCATTCCTGAAATTACATCAATGAAAGGAAGATTGACATTTATTTGTTTAAACATATCCAAGAATTTGGATTGCTCGGCTTCAAGTTTCTCTTTTTTCATTTTACTCGGGTAAGGAAGTGGTGGTTGGTATGGTTTAACATAAGGTTTAGCCTTAACTGTGTTATCTTCATTAACCTTTTCAACTACCGGTTCTTTTTCCTTATCTTGTTCAGGTTGTGGTTCTTGTGGAGTAGGAATAGCTCCATCAGAAATTACAGGTATTTCAGGTGGTTTAAGTGTAATACCACTTCTTGTGGTAATGGCCTTAGCTGTTTCATTTCGGGGGTTAGCATTTGTATCACTAGGTAAACTTCCCGGTTTTCTTTCACCTATTAACCTTGCTAGGTTACTTACTTCTTGTTCCAAATTTTGAATAGAAGCTTGTTGATTTCTAAATGCTTGAGCATTTTGTTCATTAGTTTGTTTCTGAGATGTGAAAAATTGCGTTTGAGTTTCAACTAGCTTCATCATCATATCTTCTAAATTCGGCTTTTTATCATCGGTTTGTGGTGGTTTGTTTTGAAAATTAGGTCTTTGCTGATTGTAAGTATTATTGGATACTTGTTGATTGCTAGGACCTTGTTGGTTGTTGTGTGGAATATTTCGGTTATAATTCTGGTTTTGATTATAAATTGGTCTTGGCGGTTGATAATTATTCTGATAATTATTTCCAGGCCTTTGGTTTATGTTTATGTATGAAATATTCTCTCTTTGTTCCATTGTTAGTTCAATACTGAGACAATCTTTTGTCAAATGTGGTCCTCCACACTGCTCACAGCTAATTCGTATTTAGTGAATATCTTTAGTCATCTTTTCCATTCGTCTCTCGACAGCGTCTATCTTTGCAGAAATGGAATCTAAGTCATGGCTAGAATCGGCTCTAGCTACTTTAGATGATCTAACGATATCTTTTTCTTGGTGCCACTCATGTGAGTGGGAAGCAGTGTTATCAATAATTTTGTAAGCATCAGTTTCGGTTTTCTTCATAATAGAACCACCAGCTGCTATATCGATGTCTTTCCTTGTAGTGATGTCGCATCCTTGGTAGAATATTTGTACTATTTGACAAGTGTCTAAACCATGTTGCGGACATCCTCTCAATAACTTTCCAAATCTTGTCCACGCCTTATATAGAGTTTCATTCGGTTTCTGTGTGAACGTAACAATTTCTCCTTGAAGTCTTACAGCTTTAGATGCCAGAAAGAATTGTTTAAGAAAATTTTCAACTAAAACGTCCCATGTATCAATCGCCCCTTCAGGTAACGATTCCAACCAATCTTTGGCTTCTCCCTTTAAAGTCCAGGGAAATAACATGAGAAATATCTGTTCATCCTCAACTTCTCGGATTTTAAATAGAGTGCAGATCCTATTAAAGGTACGAAGATGTTCATTTGGATCTTCCTTCGGCGCACCACTAAATTGGCATTGATTAGTCACCATATGTAGAATTTGTCCTTTGATTTCATAATCTGGCGCATTAATGTCAGGATGAGTAATTGCGTGACCTTGGCCAGTGCGTTTAGCTCTCATTCGGTCTTTCACACTTAAAGGTTCAGATTCTCCATAATTGAATTTGTTGAATCTGAATCACTAGAGGATTCTGATTTAATGGTTCGTTCCTCAACAATCTCTGTTTGAATAATTGGTGGTTCCAGAGGAAAGATTAATGGTTCAGGATCTATGAATCGTCCCTGAATATTCTCCGGATTCTCAATTGTGAGGTCGGGTTCAAAAAATGGATTATCGGAAATTTGAATTGGTGTACTTGGTCGACTGGATGACGATTCTAAAGAAAAATCAACGGCGACAATATTTGTTAGATGTCTTGATCGAGTTACAGGTGGTGAACGTACAAAAGGTGATGAACGTCTTGCTCGGTGCATTCACTGAATATCCTATTAGTTTTTAAAAGGAAAGAAAAATTATATAAGTTATCCAATTAATAGACTTTTCTGATTTTGCCCACGTTTCGAATAGCCAAAAGATGCAGCAGAGGGGCAGGATTCGTTTGGTCTCAATATAATTGAGTACTGTTTGGCTCCAATAACCCAGTCCACGTACAAATCCAACTATTACTACGAACCAGAAAATTTTGATGTCTATCAATTTAACCACTTAAAATAAATTTTCGTAATTTTAAGAAATTTAGAGAAAAAGTAGAATAAAAATCTATGTCCTAAAACTAGAATGGCGTGAAATGAGAAAGAAAAAGAGCGCGTCGAAAAAGGTCGAAAAAGAAAAGGGTTGAAAAATAAAAGGCGTCGAAAAATAAGAAAGAAAAAAAAATGACTTATAGAACTTTAAAACACTCGACTAACCCAACCTTATTATTATCACTAACTTAAAATTAAAATTGCAAATTGAGATTACTAATTGGAGTGATAATTGATACATAGGTAAAAGGCGTCGAAAAATGAAAGTAAGAAAGTAGCGCGTTGAAACTTAAAAAAGAACTAAAAACTAAGAATTAAAAGTTGCGTCTAAAAATATTAAAGCTTACAAGAAAAACTATATCCCAAATGGCAATATCTTAAAAAGGCACTAAAATATAAAAATGACGTCGCAAAATTCTAAAGCACCTAAATCTTAGTCTAAAGAGAAAGCACTTAAGGGATTTTACGGCAAAGCCTAAAAATCTATAAATAAAAAAAATAACTATGGCAAAAATTATGACTTAAAAGTAAATACGAGCGAAAAATATAAAAATTACGCTAAAAACAAATAAAAAGGGACAAAATATAAAAATATACTAAAAGTTGTAAAAAGTACAATTATTATAAAAATATTATTTTTATATTATTTATTTTATAAAAGTATTAATTTTTATATATTTATAAAACTAATTAAAACTTTAAATACAAATTAAATAACAAAACTAAATTAACTAATAAAATACTAAACCCTAATTAGGGTTTAAGTATAATTAATAATAATACTCCGTAATGATTACTGAATTAGGGTTGTATGTGGCCTGTCAGAAGACCTCATGCGATCGCATGAGTTTATGCCTTCGGGCTCATGCGATCGCATGAGCTTGAATTTTGGGCCAGTTTACGGGCTGTAACAGTACCGGGCTCGAGTATTTATTATTTTTTTTTTCTGTTTTAAATATTTGTATAATATAATTACAAAATATTTAAATAAAATTTATATTTTTACAAACTAAAATAAAAATAAAGAAACTTTATAAAACTTAAATATTTAACAAACTCTTAAAAATATTTATATTTTCATTTTTCTTTTTATATTTTCGAATATTTAAAACGTATTTTTACAAAAGCGTATTTTAATAAAAGTAAACTAAAAATAAAAATCTTTTTTTTATATTAGCGTTGCGCTTCCGGCTTTTAAGCTAGATTTCGAACCCCGACAGCGGCGCCAAAAATACTTGATGTTATGCGAGGCGTATATGAAATAGTGTATATTTTACTAGGAAATACTATTAAATACGATACAATTTTACACAAGATATTTATTTATTTAAAGAATGGATATACTTAAACATTGCTACAACACTTATAGGCAGTGTACCTAATCGTACAGTAGTGTAGTTTTTAGTAAGTCCGGTTCGTTCCACAGGGAATCTTTTAAACAAAGCTTAACGCTATATTAGTTTTAATTTATAAAAATACAAATATATAAATAAGTAATATTATTATTATAAAAGGGGGGTTTTTACCGTTTAGTGACCGGTTTGTCGATTTAAAAAAAACTTTAGTCGCAGTTAAAACCTAATGTAAAATAATAAAAATAAATATAACTTAATTTAAAGCGTAAAGTAAATAACGATAAGGAAATTGCGATAAATAAAAGTACAATAAAATAAAATTGCGATAATTAAAAATACGATAATTAAAAGTGCAATTAAATACAATGACAATAAATAAAAGTGCGATAATTAGAAGTGCAATTAAATGTAAAATAAAGGAAATTAAATATGAAATAAAATAATTATGCTTATTTAAACTTTCGTAATCATGATGTTTGACGTGTTGATTTTAGTTTTATGCCCATGGGTTAATTGTCCTTTGTCCTGGATTATTCAATATGTCCGTCTGGTTTTTGTCCATAACAGTCCATCAGTTATAAATATAAAGTGCGAGAATCCTCGTCAAATTATCCTTATACCCGAAGTCAAATATTCTAACTAATTGGGGACTTAAACTGTAACAAGGTTTTAATACTTGTTTAATAATTACACCAGGTTATCGACTGCGTGTAACCCAAGGTTTTAATACTTTGTTAACAATTACACCAAGTGTCCTTGTATATAATTTCACCCCTGTTTTAATAATTCTAGTGACTATTAATCCATTCCCGTGTCCGGTTAAATGAACGATTATTCGTACATATAAATACCTCGCCCATCGTGTCCGATCGAGTGTATATGGTTATTTATAGGGACGTTCAATTGTAAATCTTTATATTAAAATTAACAAACTATCATTTAGTTAAACAAATATAAAGCCCATTAATAGCCCATAGTCTAATTTCCACAAGTGTCGTTCTTTTGTCCAAACTCCAATTATGGTACAAAGCCCAATTACCCAATTTTAGTAATTAGCCCAACATCATGATTACTTCGGATTAAATAAGCATAATAATAACTTAGCTACGAGACATTAAATTAAAAAGGTTGAACATAACTTACAATGATTAAAAATAGCGTAGCGTTACACGGACAGAATTTCGACTTACACCCTTACAACATTCGCTAACATACCCTTATTATTAGAAATTAAAATTAAAATTATAAATATATATATATATATATATATATATATATATATATATATAATACGTTTGATAGAGAGAAAGAAAGATGATATGATGTTCACCAGAATGAGAATTTTTATAGGCATGTGGGCTGGAAAAGGAGCTCATACGATCGCATGAGCTTTGCCCTTCAGGCTCATGCGATTGCATGGCCAGCTGGGGAGGCTCAAAAGTCTACAAAAACGTGGGCTGCTTATTTATTTATTATATAATATAATATATATAATTAAATTTAATTATATATATTATATTGTATTCTTGTACTCTTGTAATTTTGAGACGTTTCTTATCAATAATTGGAACCTCTTTGCTTGTACTTTGCACTTTTTAGCTTTTTGGTCGTTTGCGTCTTCAATTTGTCGAATCTGTCTTTTGTCTTCACCTTTTATTATTTAAACGAATATCACTTGTAAATAGAACAATTGCAACTAAAAGCTTGTCTTTCTTGAGGGATAATGCTATGAAATATATGTTCGTTTTTCGCATTATCATAGTTCCACAGGGAGACGGCTTATTTTACACTATATTTTAAACAACTATATTTGTACAAAAAATATACATTACAATTATTATTATTATAAAAAGGGGATTTTAACGTTTAATGACTGGTTTGTCGATTTTATATTTTAAGCGAAGTGTAAAGTAAATGACGATATTTAACTAACGATAAAATAAATAACAGTAATTAAAATGATAATAAAAAAAAGTACGAGGAAATATAAAATAAAATATATTATGCTTATTTAAACTTCCGTACTCATGATGTTTGACGTTTTGATTTTAATTTATTACCCTGGGTTAATTGTCCTTTGTCCTGGATTATTTGATAAGTCCATCTGGTTTTGTCCATAATACTCCATCGGTCATAATTATAAAGTGCGAGAGTCTTCGCCTAATTAACCTTATACCCGAAGTCAAATATTCCAACTAATTGGGGATTTAAACCGTAATAAGGTCTTAATACTTTGTTTAATGATTACACCAGGTTATCAACTGCGTGTAATCCAAGGTTTTAATACTTTATTAACAATTACACCAATTACCTTTGAATGTAACTCACCCCTGTTTTAATGAGTCCATTGACTATTAATCCATCCCCGTGTCCGGTCAAATGAACAATTATTAGTATTTATAAATATCCCACCTACCGTACCCGATCAAGCGTATGTGGTTATATATAAATACATTAAGTTGTAAATCTCTATATTAAATTAACAAGATATCATTTAGTTGACCAAATATAAAGCCCATTAATAGCCCATAGTCCAATTTCCACAAGTGTCGGTCTTTTGTCCAAACCCCAATTATGGTCCAAAACCCAATAACCCCGTCTTAATATTTAGACCAACATCACGATTACTTCGGCTCAAATAAGCATAATAATAACTTAAATACGATACATAATGAAAAAGGGAGAATTTAGCTTACAGTGATTATTAATCGCGTAGTGTTACAGGGACAGAGTTCCGACTTTAAAACCCGTAAAATAACCGTTACAATAACCAGACTAACTAATATAAAACTAAACTATATTATATATATATATATATATATATATATATATATATATATATATATATATATATATATATATATATATATATATATATCATTGAGGAGAGAAAGATGGATATGGTGTGTCTTTGATCGTCCGAATGCGTTGGCTTTTATAGGCAATTCTGTCCCAGGCATCTCCGCGATCGTGGTACTCTTGTGTCTTGGAGCTCCGCTATCGCGGAGTTTCGCACTCCAGCTCACCAATTGATTTAAACGTGGGCTGCTGTTAATTTTTTTAATATATAATATATATATAATTATTTACATATTATATTATATTCTTGTGCATAGTTGACTTGTAATTTTAGGTCCGTTGACTCGCGCGTTAATGCTCGATTTACGTCTCGGTTCCTGATTTTCAAACGCCTTTTCGTATGCTTAGATATCTTGTACTTTGCGTTTCACGGCTTGTACTTGATGTGCGTAGAGGTGTATACGAAATAGTTATATTTTTATTCCAAAATACTATTAAATACGATATAATTTTACACAAGTTATTTATTTATTTAAAGAGTGGATATACCTAAACCTTGCTACAACACTTATAGGCAGTGTACCTAATCGTACAGTAGTGTAGTTTTTAGTAAGTCCGGTTCGTTCCACAGGGAGCTAGGCAAGTTTAACGCTATATTTTAAACAACTATATTTGTACAAAATATATATTTTTATATATAATAATAATAATATAAAATGGGGTTTTACCGTTTAATGACCGGTTTGTCGATTTTAAATAAAGCGTAAAGATAAATGACGATAATATAAATGACAGAATTTAAATTTTGATAAAGTAAATTGCAGTAATTAAAATGACAGTAAATAAAGGTATGATGAAATATGAAATAAAATTATTATGCTTATTTAAACTTCCGTAATCATGATGTTCGACGTGTTGATTTTAATTTATTACCCGGGTTAATTGTCCTTTATCCTAAATTATATGATACCTATTTGGTTTTTGTCCATAATAGTCCATCGGTCATAATTATAAAATGCTCGTCAAATTAACCTTATTCCCGAAGTCAAATATTCCAACTAATTAGGGATTCGAAATGTAACAAGGTTTTAATACTTTGTTAATAATTACGCCAAGTTATCGACTGAGTGTAATCCAAGGTTTTAATACTTTGTTAACAATTACACCAAATATCCTTGTATGTAATCTACCCCTGTTTTAATGAGATATGAATATTAATTTACCCACTTGATCAGAATGAATAATCAATTACCCAACCCGAATAATTAATTAAATAATCGTAAAAGATGTCGTATAAACGTCACTAAATAGAACATACATAATCATTTTAATAATTATTAGATTAACTAATTTGAAGATAGGTTCGACAGGTTCCAATGAGTTGTCGCTCAATTAGACAATACCCCCTATCTATTAATAGTCAATAGTCCAATGTCCACAAGTGTCGGTCTTTTGTCCAAACCTTAATTATGGTACAAAATCTAATAACCCAATCTTAATTTTTAGTCTAACATCACGATTACTTCGGCTCAAATAAGCATAATAATAACTTAGTTACGAGACATTAATTTAAAAAGGAAGAACATAGCTTACAGTGGTGATTAATCGCGTAGCGTCGCACGGACAGAATTTTGACTTAAAAACTTACAACATTCGCTAACATAACCTTATTATTATTAAACTGTAATATTAAAATTATAATATAAATATAAATATACATTTTGAGAGTAAGAGATAGAAAAAGATGTGATAAATTCGTCCAAAAAATGCTGAATTTATAGAATGTGGCCTGCTACAGTAACTCATGCGGTCGCATGAGATTTGTACCTTCTGGCCATGCGATCACATGGCCGCGTGGGATAGCTCACATATTTTTGTTTTCTTATTTGCCGACGTTTTATTATATAATATAATATATATATATAATTTTAAGAATTATTTATATATTATATTATATTCATGTGCATAGTTGACTTGTAATTTTAGCTCCGTTGCGTCGTGCGTTGAGAGTTGACTCTGGTCCCGGTTCCAGATTTTCGAACGTCCTTGCGTACTATTTAATATCTTGTACTTTGCGTTTCGCGGCTCGTACTCTTGTAATTTTGAGACGTTTCTTATCAATAAATTGAACCACTTGGATTGTACTTTGTACTTTTGAGCTTTTTGGTCATTTGCGTCTTCAAATTGTCATTTTCTTCTTTTGTCTTCGCACTTATTTATTTAAACGAATATTACATAAAAATAGAACAATTGCAACTAAAAGCTTTACATATTGGAAGGATATTGATACTAAATATATGTTCATTTAGAGCATTATCAAATATCCCCATACTTGAACGTTGCTTGTCCTCAAGCAATACATAATTTGAAATAAAATCACACTTCACTCGAATCACTTTTTTTATTCTCACATTTTATACATCAGTGATTTTGATACAGCGGTATAAACAATGATAGTAATGATGTGGTTTACAGTCCCACATGACTATAAAAATTTAGATCCTTTAGGGAAATTAGATCTTTATGAAAATATTTGATCTTTTGAAAATTCATTCTAGCTTTTACCCTAGGTAAGTTTTCTAGAATAACCCTTCACCGGTGTTTGCAAAATGTTTTTGTGGGTTTGGTGGGTTTCAGATTTGAAAATTTTAGCTCAAAACTTATGGTTTTATGTTACCCATTTGCTAACCTTGTATTAGGAAAGCAACACGTCCAGTATACTTGCTCCGTATATTACCTTTCGGTAAACTACCATTCGGTTGTAAAGGAAAGCGTTGAACAAGCAACTGTTAAGGCAATGTCCCATGACATGCTTTTGATTATGGTCTATATCGTGTCGGACGCAATTACAATCCTTTGTAGGAGAAATAGTAAAGATCACCTTATAGTTTTTCGGTCTGGAACAAGGTCCTGTCTTCGACCATGCTATGCAACCACCGTTCTTACGGTTGACACCCGATTTGGTTCAGGTGACCTAATGAATTCCAGGTGAATTCCTAGGATTTTACATTCAATGGTAATGAACGCATTGAAAATGGGTTTTCAGAAAATAAATCGGTTTTAATTTTGATCAAAATATTTTCTCGTTCAAGCTCGAGTTTAGATATCATTGAATTCCATGAGTTTGTAATTCTCAATCTTTAAAGTCAATCTCAAGGATTGAGTAATATCAGGCTTAAAAGCTGAATTTTAATCTTTAAGGAGATTATCCTTTCTGGGGGTCTGATTCATTAGTCTTATCAAGCTAATTTGCACGACGCCCTCCCTATTTTACGAGATAGATCCTCTCATGGTTAGGATAAGTCTGACCAATTAGCGACCATGTTTGATGCTGAGGTCCGTGGATTTCCTGCTGATTTTCGAGATGACTTTTCTAGATTTTTCGTCAACCTACAGCTGGTCTGGACTACAACTTCTTGACCTAAATCAAGAAGTGCGTGTCTTTTTCGAAAGACTTTACTTCGTTTTAATGATAGAATTGATTCATCGTGTAGATCCATCTATTCTTTCAAAGGTATTACAATAAATTAGGTAAAACTGATTAAAATCGTCTAAAAAAAGTACCTGCAATAATCTGTACTAAATATGTGATATGTGTTTTAAAGAACTTGGTAAATTCTTCCCACACTTGGCTTTTATTTATTTTTTTCTTTGCCTTTTTATTCTCCTCTATTCCATTTTAAATGAATTCTAACGTTTTGGGTTGTTTCTCCATTTATGTTCTCTCCGAGGTAACAATAATTTCGGCATTATCACCTAGTTTTATCGTTCATAAATATGTATAAACATGATTTTGAATTCATTTAGTTGAAAATTTTTCAAATTTTCACAAAATTTGGCAATTAAACTAAGTGTAAAGCCGAGAGAATTTATAACCCTTCCCCACACTTGAGATCATGCAATGCCCTCATTTGCATGAAATCAGACTATAATTATAAATTCATGAGGGTGATTAGTGTAGAAAAGTGATTAAAAATACCGAGTTTGCAAACATATTATTTTATATCACATTTGATATTTTGCGTCTTGTCGTCAAAATTAGTAGCTTTTGCTGAACTTAATGCCAGTCTTTGAAAGTGCGCTGTTTTACCCTGTTTTACATAAGATAAAATACAAACATATATATACATATATTATTATTAATTAATTTTTTTTTAAAACCTTTATTTATTAAAACAATTTAAATGAATAATTTTTTTTTTAAAAATTTTGTTTCCTTTTACTTTAGGTAGTTTCGTTACGTTTACCTAGTCCGTCCTTTGACAAAATTTAAAATTTGTCGTTTTTAAAGCGATTGTTTTAAAAGCAAAGATTTTTGGGTTTTTTTATTTTTTTGTTATACTTTAGATCAATAAAATTAAAAATAATGATAACAAAATTTGTCGCCCCGCCCTCGGGTAAAGCAATTTAGGTTCCATGACCTAGTCTTCAACTTACGATGAATTTTAGAAATCATTTTTTTAAACTTAATGAAATAAAGTAAATTTTGTTTTTTTTTAAATCACACAAAACTTAAATTTAAAAAAAAATGCATATAAATTTCACACAAAACCTTAAAAAACAAAAATTCAGAATGAGGGGAGAAAACTAGTTCTTTAGTGTCTGCTAGCGGAAAAGACCAATCGGATTCCATTCTCGGAACTACACGAGAACAGAACAATTAACTCTAGACAGTGTTTTCTTTTTAGAACATTTGAATCTCCCCACACTTAGGTAGCTGTGGTGTCGAAATTGTGATTAACTTCATCGTCAATTTCTTTTGGACCATAATCAACTTGCATATATGTGACTTTTGCTTTAAGCCATTGGTCTGATTCCTGTGTAACATCCACAAATTCAACTAGTTTCGCCTTTTCTTTAGGCGATAGATTGGATACTAACCGGTTACATAACTTAAAGTTCCCCTTGGTTCTAGCATCGCGAATCCGTTTAATAAGTTTCTTCATTGAACTGTTAATAACGGGATCATTTAATTTCGTACCAACAACGGGGTTCTTTGTTATCAAGTCATCATTAGGTGTCACTTCATCTTCCCCACACTTAGGCGTTTTATTATTGCTAAGCACTACCGTTGGAGTTGGTAAAACAATATGGTTCTTACCAATCCTTCTTGTTGGTTCAACGGTTTTGGTTGGTGGAGATTTAGACTTTCGACTTACAAAGGTGATCGATTTTTCATCATTACTAAGTGTCATTCTACCCTCTCTTACATCAAATAACGCCCCGGTAGACGCTAAGAATGGTCGACCTAAAATTAGAGGAATGTTTGGGTCCTCTTCTATGTCAATGACAATAAATTCGACTAAAAAGGTTAAATTACCCACTTGAATGGGTAGGCCGTCAACAATTCCAACTGGGTGCTTAATGGTTTGATCAAAAATTCGAGAACACTCATCTCTGTTGGACTTAACTCACCTACTCCTAATCTCTTATATAATGAAAGAGGCATAACACTCACACTCGCACCTAAATCTGCTAGTGCATCATACATGACACAATCACTAAGTAGACAAGGAACAATAAATTCACCCGAATCACCCAACATGGGTGGAACTTTTGATGGAACTGTCTTCACCGGGTTTATTTTTACGGTTTTTGTTTCTTGTACTTTCTTATTCTTCTTCTTCTTTCCAGAGGTATCACAAACTTTATTACCTATTACTTGCTCATACTCAACTCCTTTTCTTGGAAATGGGATGGGTGGTCTATATGGTGCCACCACTGGCTTTACATACTCGGATGGTGGTGGTGTTGTAATTTCTTCATAGTTACTCACATCAAAAACCTTCCCATCTTCTGATGATGGTTTTTCAGAATTCGTTGACACCATATTAACATTCTCATTTCGAGGATTTACTTCAGTATTACTCGGTAGCTTTCCTTGTTCCCTCTCACTCATCATGCTAGCAAGAGTACCTACGTGTTTTTCTAGATTCAAAATGGAAGCTTGTTGAGTTCTTAATGACTGATCAAACCTCTCATTTGTTTGGGTTTGAGATGTAATAAATTATGTTTGAGATTCCATTAGATTTGCCATCATTTCTTCTAGATTTGGCTTTTTCTCTTCGATTTGTTGTGGTGGTTTATACAAACCAGGTCTTTGTTGATTGAAAGTGTTGTTTTGAGTTGGTTGGTTATTCGGACCTTGTTGGTTGTACGAGTTGTTGTTTGGCCCATTTGGATTGTAAAGAATGTTTTGATTTCGATTGAAGTTTGGCCTTGGCGGTTGATAATTATTTTGATAATTATTTCCCGGCCTTTGGTTCATATAGGAAACATTCTCACGTTGTTCCATTGTTTGCTCAATGTGACAATCTTTCATTAAGTGTGGTCCACCGCATTGCTCACAACTGATTCGTATTGCGTGAATATCTTTAGTCATCTTTTCCATTCGTCTCTCGAAAGCATCTATTTTTGCGGAAATGAAATCAAAGTCATGGCTAGAATCGGCTCTAGCCGCTTTAGATGAACGAAAGATATCTTTTTCTTGGTGCCACTCATGTGAGTGGGAGGCTGTGTTTAAATGATTTTGTGAGCTTCGGTTGCGGTTTTCTTCATAATGGAACCACCAGCTGCTATGTCGATGTCTTTTCGTGTAGCAATGTCGCATCCTTGGTAGAATATTTGTACTATTTGATAAGTGTCTAAACCATGTTGAGGACATCCTCTTAACAATTTTCCAAATCTTGTCCACGCCTCATATAGAGTTTCATTTGGCTTTTGCATGAACGTAACAATTTCTCCTTGAAGTCTCACGGCTTTAGATGCCGGAAAGAATTGTTTAAGAAATTTTTCAACTAAGACATCCCATGTATCAATCGCCCCTTCAGGTAACGATTCTAACCAATCTTTGGCTTCTCCCTTTAAAGTCCAGGGAAACAACATGCGATAGATTTGTTCATCCTCAACTTCTCGGATTTTAAATAGAGTACAGATCATATTAAAGGTTCGAAGATATTCGTTTGGATCTTCCTTCGACGTACCACTATATTGGCATTGATTAGTTACCATGTGTAGGATTTGTCCTTTGATTTCATAACCTGACGCATTAATGTCTGGTTGAGTAATTGCATGACCTTGGCCCGTGCGTGTAGCTCTCATTCGATCTTCCATACTTAGAGGTTCCTGATTTTCCATGATTGAATCTGTTGAATCTGAATCACTAGAGGATTCTGATTTAACGGTTTGTGGTTCAGGAGGAATGACTAGTGGTTCAGGATCTTGGAATTGTCCTTGAATATCCTCCGGGTTCTCGGTAGTGAAGTCGGGTTCAAAAAATGGATTATCAGGATTTTGAGTTGGAGTACTTGGATTACTAGATGACAATTCTAAAGAAAAATCAATGGCGACAATGTTGGCTAGATGTCTTGACCGAGTTACAGGTGGTGAACTTATGAAAGGTGGTGAACGTTTTGCTCGGTGCATTTACTGAATATCCTATTAGTTATAAAGATAAAAAATTATTAAAGCTATCAAATTAATAGACTTTTCTAATTTTGCCCACGTTTCGAATAGCCAATAGATGCAGCAGGTAGCCAGGACCCTTTAAATCGGAAGCCCACAACTCGCCACTAACAAATCCAACTATTACTATGAACCAGAAAATTTTGGATGTCTATCAATTTAACCGCTTAAAATAATTTTTTCGTCGAAATTTTAGAGAAGAAATAGAAAATTCTATGTCCTAAAAACTAGAGCGTCGAGAAATAAGAAAGAAAAAGAGCGCGTTAGAAAACGTCGAAAAATAAAAGGTCGAAAAATAAGTGTCGAAAAATAATAAAATGTAGCGTCGAAACTTAAAAGTCTAAAAGTTGCGTCTAAAGGTATTAAAGCGTAAAGGAATTCTATATCCAAAATGGCAATAACTTAAAAAGGTTCTAAAATCTTAAAAAGGCGTCACAAAATTCTAAAGCACCTAAATCTTAGTCTAAAGAAAAAGCACTTAAGGGATTTTACGGCCAAATCTTAAAATTCTAGAAATAAAAGTAAACTACGGCAAAAACTATATCTTAAAATTAGTTACGAATGAAAAATACAAATTATGAATTAAACTAATAAAAAGATACGAAAATATAAAAATAAAACTAAAGTTATAAAAATACAATTTTTTATAAAAATATTATTTTATATTATTTATTTTATAAAAGTATCAATTTTAAAACTAATAAAACTAATTTAAACTAAATATTACAAATTAATTAAAACTAAAACTAAATATTAAAAATTAATTAAATAATTAAACCCTAATTAGGGTTAATAAATTAATAATAATTATTATTAAAACCCTACAGCGTAATAATTACAGGGATCAGACTTGTTAGACAGCCTCATGCGATCGCATGAGTTTTATATGGCTGGGTCATGCGATCGCATGGTTTCGGATAACAGGCCAGGTCTTGGGCTCCTACAGTACCAGGCCCGAATACATATATATATTAATTTTTTTTTTCTGTTTTTATATTTATATAAAATATTTATATAAATCAAATAAAACTTATATTTAAAAACTAAAATAGAAATAAAAATACTTTATAATTTTATATATTTTGAACAACTCTTAAAAATATATATATTTTGTTTTTCTTTTTATATTTTTGATTGTATTATATAAAACGTATTTTTATAAAAATGAATTAAAGCTTAATAAAAATCTTTTTTTATAGCGTTTTGCTTTCGGGTCCCCGGCAGCGGCGCCAAAAATACTTGATGTGCGTAGAGGTGTATACGAAATAGTTATATTTTTATTCCAAAATACTATTAAATACGATACAATTTTACACAAGTTATTTATTTATTTAAAGAGTGGATATACCTAAACCTTGCTACAATACTTATAGGCAGTGTACCTAATCGTACAGTAGTGTAGTTTTTAGTAAGTCCGGTTCGTTCCACAGAGATATATTCTAACGCTATATTTTAAACAACTATATTTGTACAAAATATATATTTTTATATATAATAATAATATAAAAGGGGGTTTTACCATTTAATGACCGGTTTGTCCATTTTAAATAAAGCGTAAAGATAAATGACGATAATATAAATGACAGAATTTAAATTTCGATAAAGTAAATTGCAGTAATTAAAATGACAGTAAATAAAGGTATGATGAAATATGAAATAAAAGTATTATGCTTATTTAAACTTCCGTAATCATGATGTTCGACGTGTTGATTTTAATTTATTACCCGGGTTAATTGTCCTTTCTCCTGGATTATATGATACCTATTTGGTTTTTGTCCATAATAGTCCATCGGTCATAATTATAAAATGCTCGTCAAATTAACCTTATTCCTAAAGTCAAATATTCCAACTAATTAGGGATTCGAACTGTAACAAGGTTTTAATACTTTGTTAATAATTACACCAGGTTATCGACTGCGTGTAATCCAATTTTTTAATACTTTGTTAACAATTACAACCAATTATCCTTGTATGTAATCCACCCCTGTTTTAATGAGATATGAATATTAATTTACCCAATTGATCAGAATGAATAATCAATTACCCAATCCGAATAATTAATTAAATGATCGTAAAAGATGTCGTATAAACGTCACTAAATAGAACATACATAATCATTTTAATAATTATTATATTAACTAATTTGAAGATAGGTTCGATAGGTTCCAATGAGTTGTCGCTCAATTAGACAATACCCCCTATCTATTAATAGTCAATAGTCCAATGTCCACAAGTGTCGGTCTTTTGTCCAAACCTTAATTATGGTACAAAATCTAATAACCCAATCTTAATTTTTAGTCTAACATCACGATTACTTCGGCTCAAATAAGCATAATAATAACTTAGTTACGAGACATTAATTTAAAAAGGAAGAACATAGCTTACAGTGGTGATTAATCGCGTAGCGTTGCACGGACAGAATTTCGACTTAAAAACTTACAATATTCGCTAACATAACCTTATTATTATTAAACTTTAATATTAAAATTATAATATAAATATAAATATATATTTTGAGAGTAAGAGATAGAAAAAGATGTGATAAATTCGTCCGAAAAATGCTGAATTTATAGAATGTGGCCTGCTACAGTAACTCATGCGGTCGCATGATATTTGTGCCTTCTGGCCATGTGATCGCATGGCCGCCTGGGACAGCTCACATATTTTTGTTTTCTTATTTGCCGACGTTTTCTTATATAATATAATATATATATATATATATATATATATATATATATATATATATATATATATATATATATATATATATATATATAATTTTAAGAATTATTTATATATTATATTATATTCATGTGCATAGTTGACTTGTAATTTTAGCTCCGTTATGTCGCGTGTTGAGAGTTGACTCTGGTCCCGGTTCCGGATTTTCGAACGTCCTTGCGTACTATTTAATATCTTGTACTTTGCGTTTCGCGGCTCGTACTCTTGTAATTTTGAGACATTTCTTATCAATAAATTGAACCACTTGGATTGTACTTTGTACTTTTGAGCTTTTTAGTCATTTGCGTCTTCAAATCGTCATTTTCTTCTTTTGTCTTCGCACTTATTTATTTAAACGAATATTACATAAAAATAGAACAATTGCAACTAAAAACTTTACATATTGGAAGGATATTGATGCTAAATATATGTTCATTTAGAGCATTATCAGTACTTTTGTCAATTTTAGACGTGTCACATCAATAAATTGAACCATTTCGATTGTATCTTGTACATTTGAGTTTTTTGGTCATTTGCGTCTTCAAATCGTCGTTTTCTTCTTTTGTCTTCGCACTTATTTATTTAAATGAATATTACTTGAAAATAGAACAATTACAACTGAAAACTTTACATATTGGAAGGATATTGTGCCTAAATATATGTTCATTTGGAGTACTATCAAAATTTTCGATAATCCATTTTTTGAACCCGACCTCACAATTGAGAACCCGGAGGATATTCAAGGACAATTCAGAGATCCTGAACCACTAATTATTCCTCCTGAACCACAAGTCATACAACCAGAGATTGTCGAAGAAGAAACCATTAAATCAGAATCCTCTAGTGATTCAGATTCAACAGATTCAATCATGGAAAAATCAGGAACCTCTAAGTATGGAAAATCGAATGAGAGCTACACGCACGGGCCAAGGTAAAGCAATTACTCAACCAGACATTAATACGCCAGATTATGAAATCAAAGGACAAATCTTACACATTGTAACTAATCAATGCCAATTTAGTGGTACGCCAAAAAAAGATCTAAAGGAACATCTTCGAACCTTTAATAGGATCTGTACTCCATTTAAAATCAGAGAAGTTGAGGATGAACAGATCTATCTCATGTTATTTCCCTGGACTTTAAAGGGAGAAGCCAAAGATTGGTTAGAATCGTTACCTGAAGGGGCGATTGACACATGGGATGTTTAGTTGAGAAATTTCTTAAAAGATTCTTTCCGGCATCTAAAGCCGTAAGACTTCAAGGAGAAATTGTTACGTTCACACAAAAGCCAAATGAAACATTATATGAGGCATGGACAAGATTCGAAAAGTTGTTAAGAGGATGTCCTCAACAGGGTTTAGACACTTAACAAATAGTGCAAATATTCTACCAAGGATGCGACGTTGCTACACGAAAAGACATTGACACGGCAGCTGGTGGTTCCATTATGAAGAAAACCGCAACTGAAGCTCACAAAATTATTGATAACACGGCCTCCCACTCACATGAGTGGCACCAGGAAAAAGATATTCTTCGTTCATCTAAATCGGCTAGAGCCGATTCTAGTCATGACTTTGATTCCATTTCTGCAAAGTTAGATGCTTTCGAGAGATGAATGGAAAAGATAACTAAAGATATTCACGCAATACGCATTAGTTGTGAGCAGTGTGGAGGACCACATTTGACAAAATATTGTCTCAGTATTGAACAAACAATGGAACAAAGAGAGAATGTTTCATACATGAACCAAAGGCCTGGAAATAATTATCAGAATAATTATCAACAGCCAAGACCAAACTACAATCAAAATCAGAATTATAACCGAAATGTTCCATACAACAACCAACAAGGTCCTAGCAATCAACAAGTATCTAATAATACTTACAACCAGCAAAGACCTATTTTTCCAAATAAACCACCACAAACCGATGATAAAAAGCCAAATTTAGAAGATATGATGTCAAAGCTAGTTGAATCTCAAACTCAGTTTTTCACATCTCAGAAACAAACTAATGAACAAAATGCTCAAGCATTTAGAAATCAACAAGCTTCAATCCAAAATCTGGAACAAGAAGTGAGTAACCTAGCAAGGTTAATAGGTGAAAGAAAACCAGGGAGTCTACCTAGCGATACAAATGCTAACCCCCGAAATGAAACAGCTAAAGCCATTACCACAAGAAGTGGTATTACACTTAAACCACCTGAAATACCTGTAAATTCTGATGACTCTATTCCTACTACACAGGCACCACAGCCTGAGCAAGAGAAGGAATTAGAACTGGTAGTTGAAAAGGTTACTGAAGATAACATAGTTAAGACAAAGCCTTATGTTAAACCATACCAACCACCGCTTCCTTTCCCGAGTAAAATGAGAAAAGGAAGACTTGAAGCCGAGCAATCCAAATTCTTGGATATGTTTAAACAAATAAATGTCAATCTTCCATTCATTGATGTGATTTCAGGAATGCCAAGATATGCTAATTTCCTGAAAGATCTAATCACAAATAGAAGGAAAATGGAAGAACTCTCGGCTGTTACAATGAATGCTAATTGTTCTGCAGTGCTATTGAATAAACTACCAGAAAAACTCTCTGATCCAGGAAGTTTCACAATTTCATATTTTCTGGGTAGTCTTAATTCAATAAAAGCATTGGTAGACTTAGGTGCTAGTATAAATTTAATGCCCTATTCACTATACACTAAACTAGACCTTGGAGAATTGAAACCAACACGAATAAGCATACAACTAGCAGATCGATCAGTAAAATATCCTAGCGGGATAATGGAGAACATGCTAATTAAAGTTGGTACTTTAGTATTTCCAGTAGACTTTGTTATTCTGGACATGGAAGAAGATTCTCGAGTTCCTCTTATATTAGGAAGACCATTCTTAAACACGGCTAAAGTAATAATAGACGTGTTTGGTAAGAAACTGACCCTAAGTATATAGGACGAGAGTGTTACCTTTTCTGTTGATAGAGCCATTCAACAACCGCAATCTGCAGATGATACATGTTATTATATTCAAACCATAGATTCACATGCAGAATTGTTACAAGAATTTTTAGAATTACAAGGAACGGGAGAATGTTCTTTAGGAGAAGGAACTGAACCAATTGACGAAGCTGAAATGTTAGCCACACTTATGGCTAATGAATACGAACCAACAACAGAAGAACTTCAAATGTTAAAAGAGGAAGACAGATATCGATACAAATCATCGATAGAAGAACCAACGATATTAGAGTTAAAGCCACTTCCAAACCATTTGGAATACGCAATTTACATGGTGAATTTGAATTACCAGTAATAATATCGTCTTCTCTTACGAAAAATGAAAAATCTCAACTCATTTATGTGCTAAAAGCTCATAAACCAGCTATTGCATGGAAGATTCATGACATTAAAGGAATAAGTCCTTCGTATTGCACACATAAAATCCTTATGGAAGAAGGTCATAAAACATATGTGCAACGACAACGAAGACTAAATCCTAATATGCAAGATGTTGTTAAGAAAGAAATTATTAAACTGCTAGATGCAGGTTTAATTTATTCAATATCTGATAGTCCATGGGTAAGCGCAGTTCAATGCGTACCTAAGAAGGGTGGCATGACTGTCATCAAAAATGAAAGAGATGAGCTTATTCCTACTAGGACTGTAATAGGATGGCGTGTTTGTATCGATCATAGAAAAATAAATGACGCCACCAGAAAAGATCACTTTCCCTTACCTTTCATTGATCAAATGTTGAAAAGGTTAGCCGGAAACAGTTACTATTGTTTTCTTGACGGTTTCTCCTGATACTTTCAAATTCCAATCGTACCCGAGGACCAAGAGAAAACCACGTTCACGTGCCCTTATGGTACTTTTGCTTACAAACGCATGCCATTTGGACTTTGCAATGCCCCTGTAACCTTTCAAAGGTGCATGATGGCGATTTTTCACGACATGATAGAAGAATGCATGGAAGTTTCATGGATGACTTTTCAGTCTTCGGTGATACTTTTGAAACATGTCTAGTTAATCTTGAACGAATGCTTATTAGATGCGAGCAATCAAATCTAGTACTTAATTGGGAGAAATACCATTTCATGGTTAAAGAAGGCATCGTTCTTGGTCATAAAATTTCAAAGAAAGGAATTGAAGTGGATAGAGCTAAAGTAGATGTAATCAATAAACTTCCACATCCCACCAATGTTAGAGGAGTTAGGAGTTTTCTAGGGCATGCCGATTTTTCCCGACGTTTCATAAAAGATTTTTCTAAAATTGCCACTCCTATGAATAAACTCCTAGAAAAAGATGCTCCATTCATCTTTTCGGATGAATCCATCAAATCTTTTAATATTCTTAAAGAAAAACTCACTAATGCGCCGATTATGATAACTCCAAATTGGAATCTACCATTTGAACTCATGTGCGATGCAAGTGATTTTGCAATGGGAGCCGTTTTAGGACAAAGGATTGGAAAACGATTTCAACCTATTTATTATGCTAGTAAGACATTACAAGGAGCATAAATGAATTATACAACTACTGAAAAAGAGCTCCTTGCTATTGTCTTTGCTTTTGACAAATTTCGTTCATATCTCGTTCTAGCAAAAACGGTGGTCTATACCGACCATTCTACTCTTAGATACCTTTTTTCAAAACAAAATTCCAAATCACGTTTAATCCGTTGGATCTTACCCTTACAAGAGTTCGATATTGAAATCCGAGACAAAAAGGGAACAGAAAATCTCGCAGCTGATCATCTTTCTCGTCTTAAAAATCCTGAATTAGAAGTTCTAAATGAATGGCTATACAAGATAACTTTCCTGATGAATATCTTTTGAAGATCGATTATAATGAAATTTCATGGTTTGTAGACTTTGCAAACTACTTAGTATTTGGATTCCTTGAAAAAGGGTTGTCGTACCAAAAATGAAAGAAATTCTTTAGTGATATAAAACACTATTTTTGGGAGGATCCGCATTTGTTTAAGAGATGTCCCGATGGAATAATCCGCCGATGTGTATTCGGGGATGAAGCTAGTCAAATCTTAAACCATTGTCACATAGGACCAACAGGAGGGCATTATGGACCTCAACTCATAGCAAAGAAAGTCTACGACGATGGATTCTATTGGCCTTCAATTTTCAAAGACACACACCTTCTTTGTAAATCCTGTGATGCTTGTCAAAGGGCAGGAAAAATAACTCAACGTGATGAAATGCCACAAAATCTCATTCAAGTATGTGAAGTATTTGACGTTTGGGGTATTGACTTTATGGGTCCATTTCCAAAATCTCATAATAATCTCTACATTCTCGTTGCCATTGATTATGTATCTAAATGGGTGGAAGCACAAGCTCTCCTAACTAATGATGCACGAGTTATAGTCAACTTCTTAAAACATCTTTTTGCAAGGTTCGGAACACTGAAAGCTTTAATAAGTGATCGGGGTACTCATTTCTATAATAATCAACTTGAGAAAGTTCTCAAAAGATATGGAGTAACTCATAAAATCTCAACCGCTTATCATCCAAAAACAAGTGGACAAGTTGAAAATACCAACCGAGCATTAAAACATATTCTAGAGAAAACCGTAGGATCAAATCCGAAGGAATGGTCTATGAAATTGGAGGATGCACTCTGGGCTTTTAGAACAGCCTACAAAACTCCAATTGGAACCACACCTTTTAAACTCGTTTATGGACAAGCATGTCACCTTCCAGTAGAAATTGAGCACAAAGCATTTTTGGCTCTGAAGACATGTAATCTTGATTTACATGAAGCCGGACGTCTACGGTTAAGTCAACTAAACGAATTAGAAGAATTAAGACATGATGTATATGAAAATTCGTTAATCTATAAGAAAAGAATGAAGAAATGGCATGATAAAAGAATCAGAAGTTCAAAAGAATTTAAGGAAGGAGACAGAGTTCTTTTCAATTCACGATTCAAGCTATTTCCTGGAAAATTGAAATCAAGATGGTCTGGACCGTTCATAGTCAAAAGAGTTTTCTCATACGGAACAATAGAATTGATAAGTTCAAACGGGATTGAATTTAAAGTTAATGGTCACAGAGTTAAGCACTATATTGATGGTCCGATGAAAGTGAACGATGAAGTTAATCATAATTTCAACACCATAGCCACCTAAGTGTGGGGAGATTCAAATGTTCTAAGATATAATGCTGTTTAGAGTTAGATTTTCTGTTTTTGTGTAGTTCTCGAAAATGGAATCCAAATGGTCTTTCCCTAGCAGACCCGAAAGAACTAGCCTTCTCCCTCCATTCTGAATTTTTATTTTTTTAGATTTTACGAGATGAAGAATTCATTTGATTTGAACCATGGTCTACTACTACACGCTATGATTACTAAACGTAATAATAACACCTTCTCGAGTGAACTGGTATCATTCATAAGAGGCAAAATGGACGAAGTAAGGAAAGAACTCAGGAAGAATCATAATAAGACACATTTTGGTAAAGGATAATCAAAATCCGCAATAAAAAGAAGAGCACGACACCTTGAAAGATGTCATAAATGCAGAAAATGGTCACACGAAGGGAAATGTTCGAACAATCAAACACATTCCAATTCTGAATTTGTTACTCTATGCAGAGAAGGACCATTCATATGTTTAGAAGAAAAGTTATTGAAAATTCGAGGTTACGCTTATGTAGCTATGGAAAACCAAATCGAACGACTCTCCTATGAGCCGACTAAAGCAGGTCTCTAAGAATTCTATTTCACAAGTAAGTATGTACAGTTTTTATTTTTATTTTATTTATTGCTTTTAACCTTTTGATAATAAACGCTGAATCGTTCGCTTTAAAATATTAAATTGATATTCAATAAAATTAGGTATAATAAACTGAAATTATTGATATCATACAAAAATTTAATGCATCACTGCGAAATTTACCGTTTATTCATAAGGTATAAATATCTTTAATCAATCGATTCAAAATATTTCAAAAATTCGTCAGGAGTGAAACTAGGTAATATAGGCTAAATTACTTTACCCAAAAGAGGGACGTATATTTTTGTTAATATTTGATAAAGTGGGATAAAAGACCAAAAATATTTTTATTTTATTTTTACCATGTTTTTAAATTTAATATATAACTATATTATTTTTAAATATAAGTTTGTAAAATTAATGTATATAAATATTAATAATATTTATATGATATTTTATGCATTTTAAATTTAAGTTTGGTGTGAATTTAAAAACAAAAATGTACTTCATTTCATTAAGTTAAAAAAATTGATTTCTAAAATTCATCGTGAGTTGAAAACTAGGTCGTTGAACCAAATTCAACCAAATTTCTTGCTATAATCCGCTTTAAACATGCATTTGTTCAGAAGTTTTTCAAAGAAAGTAACGACTCTTTAAATTCGAATTATAGTGTTCTTGAGCAAATTTTTACCTAATTTGATTTTGATAATTTCTATTGTAATTAGAGTTAAATTATTCATATATTATGCTTGTATAATCTAGATTGATGCTATTTGTCATGATTTGAAGCCTTAAACTTTAAAAAAATTTAGAAATCTAGGGTTTGTGTTCTTGAACAATTTGTGGCTTTTTAATATAAGCAGATTATGGCCGATATTTGTTATGAATTATTGCTAAATTAAGTAGTATAACATGTTTAGGTTACTAAATGATCAAAACTTTGATCCTAAACATGATTTTTGAGCATCAAAGTGGACTTTTTAAGTCTAAAATTCATGAACTTGATTATTTTGATATAAATGCCATTTGAAACTTGTTCAATTGCTAGTAATGGTTATTTTAACATGTTATTTGAGTTGAATGCTTATGAACTGTATACATTTTCATATATGCTTATTTGAATATTTGTAGAATGATAAAAATATGAAAATGTGTATAAGTTTAATATTAATTAAACATGTTATTGTAATTGTTTTAATTTGTCATTTTGCTAACACTAATGCATATTTGGATGCACAAAATTTTGTGTTTAATGTGTTTTGCAGAGAAATACCGATACTGACGGTGCATCATCGTCTAGACAACCTGAACAAGATCCACAGCCAGAGATGCAGCCTGAGCCACAACCTGAACAACAACATAACTATGATCAACACCTACCATATTATGAACCGAATCTACAACTTGTTAATGCCTACGTACAATTTCCGCTTCATCAGTTAAAAATAAACTCAAGAATTCAAGAACAGGAATTACATCCCAATATGAGGTTTGAGCGAAACTGGATAGATTACTCGACCTACCAAAGTAACAAATTTAAGCTTTACACCAAAAATGTAGAGGTACCAAGGGTGATAGATTGGAGACCTTTGGAAGAAGTCAACCTAGCTAACTCAGTTAGGCTGTTACTAATTGAAAGGTATGGGAACTCTTCTTTTCCTGACTGGGAACGTTTGTTTACCACTCATAGACCTGTATATAAGGAGTGGTGTGTTGAATTAATGAGTACTATAGCATTAAATAGGGATGTAGATAACGTAGAATATAGGAGCTTTCTTAGATTTTTACTTGGAGGTAGGATGTACAGGATGTCCATGCTGGACATGGCTAGAGCTTTACAGATTTACACCCCCGCTGAATTATTATCACCTGATTGTACAGCTTTGATTCATGAAGGTGAGAGGGTTGATAGAGATTTTGACGCTAATGCCATATGGAGGCATATGTCAAACTTTAATGAGTTTAGGCGGGGTGGAAGACACTCCTATTTAGATATTAACAAAGCAGAGCTGCACATAATTCATAGGTTTTTAGCAAATTCGATTACACAACGAGGTAACAACAAGGAGAAAATAACCCTAAACGATTTATTCTACCTCAAGTGCATTCGAAACACCGGAAGCTTTGTTAACATCCCCTACTATGTTGGTTATTATCTATCCAAAATGGTGGAAGGCCACTACCATATCAGGGCACCCATCCACAAGTAGATAGGGGTTCGGATGAGGAGATGGAGGAAGCAGATGACATTAGGGATGTCATTAGGGATAGTTATACTGATGTTTATCAGCATATAGATGAGGTGGAAATGAATAACCAGGCTAGGCATCGTCAGTATGAGCAGTGGAGAGCTGCGGATGAGTATGAGCAATCCAGGTGACGCCAGCATGATAGTTGGGTAGTTCATCAGCACCAAATCATGAGCCAGCTATCATATCAGGTACCACAAAACTACATCCTGACTCGGCCTGCTTTTTATCCACCACATCAGCCTGACATCTGACCACCCTTTAACTTGTACGACCCCAACCAAGCCTATCAGGACACCTATCACCAGCCATGGAACTCAAGCGATGTCATGAACTGGAATCCATATCCAGATTGATACAGTTCCATTGGTGATTTCTTATCTTTTTATCATTTTTATCTATTATTGTTTAAACATATAATATTTTGATATTTTTATGTAATTTTTAACATTTTTTATTGTGTTACTAATATTTCATATTTATAATTTGAAAGTGGGATATTAAGTCTCATTTCAAATTACCATGTATGTGTATATTTGTATTGTATATATATTGTCAACTGTACACAATAGGGAAAAACAGCGAACTTTCAAAGACTGGCATTAAGTTCAGCAAAAGCAAATAATTTTGATTACAAGACGAAAAATATATGTGAAATAACAACTGCAGGAATGAACAAATGATGTGCACCATTTATCATTTAAACAAACAACAATATGTTTGGAAACTTTGGTAAAATTTAATCATTTTTCAACGCTAATCACCCTCCATAATTTAAATTGTTACTGATTTCTTGCAAATGAGGGCATTGCAAGATCTTAAGTGTGGGAAGGGATTAAACTCTTTCGGTTTGTAACATTTGACTTATACACTTGGTTTAATAGCCACCGTTAAACTTAACTAGTAACGCAGTAGTTGTATTAGAATCTAGTGCTCTCTGATAATAAAGAACAACCCTAGTCTTATATACTGACTACCCACTTCTAGTAAAATTTTTAAAAAATTTTAACTAAATGAACTCAAAATCATGTTAATACATATTTATGAACGATAAAACTAGGTATTAACACCGAAATTATTGTTACCTCGGAAAAGACATAAATTGAGAAACAACCCAAAAACGCTTGAATTCATTTAAAACGGAATAGAAGAGAATAAAAAGGCAAAGAAAAAAATATAAAAGCCAAGTGTGGAAAAAATTTACCAAGTTAGTTAGAACATATATCACATATTTTTGTACAAATAATTGAAGATACTTTTGGTTTGGACGATATTAATCAGTTTTACCCAGCTTATTTTAATATAAATGGAATTTAAAAGGAAGTAAAGTCTTCCGAGAAAAAGACACGCGCATCTTGATTTAGGTCAGGAAGTTGTCGTCCAGACCAGTTGTAGAGTCTACGAAAAATCGTGAAAAGTTTTCTCGAAAATCAGCTGGAAATCCACGGAACTCAGCATCAAACAGGGTCGCCATGTGGTCAGACTTATCCTAACCATGAGAGGATCTATCTCGTATAATGGGGGGCACAATGCAAATTAGCTTATAAGACTAATGAATCAAATCCCCAGAAAAGATAATCTCCTTAAAGATTAAAAATCAGCTTTTAAGCCTGATATTACTCAATCCTTGAGATTGACCTTAAAGATTGAGAATTACGAACTCATGGAATTCGATGATATCTAAACTCGAGCTTGAACGAGAAAATATTTTGATCAAAATTACAAACCGATTTGTTTTCTGAAAAACCTATTTTTAATGCGTTCATTACCATTCAACGTAAAATCCTAAGAATTCATCAGAATTCATTAGGTCACCTGAATCAAATCGGTTGTCAACCGTAAGAACGGTGGTTGCATAGCATGGTCGAAGACTGGACCTTGTGTCAGACCAAAAAACTATAGGGTGATCTTTACTATTGCTCCTACAAAGGATAGTAATTGCATCCGACACGTTATGGACCATGAACATCTGCATGTCATTAGACATTGCCTTAACAGTTGCTTATTCAACACTTTCCTTTACAACTGGACGGTAGTTTACCAAAAGGTAATATACGGAGCAAGTATACTGGACGTGTTGCTTTCTTAATATAAGGTTAGCAAGTGGGTGACATAAAACCATAAGTTTTGAGCTAAAATTTTCAAATCTGAAACCCACAAAACACACAAAACTCACAAAAATATTTTGCACACACCGGTGAAGGGTTCTTCCAGAAAACTTATCTAGGGTAAAAGCTAGATTGAATTTTCAAAAGATCAAATATTTTCATAAAGATCCAATTTCCTTAAAGGATCTAAATTTTCATAGTCATGTGGGACTGTAAACCACAACGCTACTATCATTGTTCATACCGTCGTATCAAAATCACTGATGTACAAAGTGTGAAGAATAAAGAAGTGATTCAAGTATGTTTTTATTCAAGTTCTATATTGCTTGAGGACAAGCAACGCTCAAGTGTGGGAATATTTGATAATGCTAAAAACGAACATATATTTCATAGCATTATCCTTCAAGAAAGACAAGCTTTTAGTTAAAATTGTTCTATTTACAAGTGATATTCGTTTAAATAATAAAAGGTGAAGACAAAAGACAGATTCGATGATTTGAAGACGCAAACGACCGAAACGCTAAAAAGTACAAAGTACAATCCAAGTGGTTCAAATTATTGCTAAGAAACGTCTAAAAGTTACAAGAGTACGAGTCTCAAAACGCAAAGTACAAGATATTAAATCGTACGAAAGGACGTTCGAAAATCCGGAACCGGGACATGAACCGAGTAACAACACGCGACGCAACGGACCTAAAATTACAAGTTAACATTGTACAAGAATATAATATAATATATATAATTATATAAAATTATATATATTATATTATATATTAAATAAGTCAAGCAGCCGCCCACGTTTTGGAAGCAATTGGAGCTGGATAGCCTGTCCATGTGATCGCATGGCCTGGTAGCCTTAATCCCATGCGATCGCATGGCTTCAACAGTTGGGGCAGGTCCTATAAATTGCTACGTTTGGTCGACGAATTATACACACCTTATTCAATGATCTCTCTCACTCTCTCAATATATATTTATATTTATATTTTAATTATAATTTTAATATTAAGTTAATAATAATAAGGTTATAGTAGCGAATGTTTTAAGCTTGTAAGTCGAAACTCTGTCCGTGTAACACTACTCGATTAATACTCATTGTAAGTTATGTTCAACCTTTTTAAATTAATGTCTCGTAGCTAAGTTATTATTATGCTTATTTAAGCCGAAGTAATCGTGATGTGGGACTAAATATTAAAGACGGGGTTATTGGGTTTTGGACCATAATTGGGGTTTGAACAAAAGACCGACACTTGTGGAAATTGGACTATGGGCTATTAATGGGCTTTATATTTGTTTAACTGAATGATAGTTGGTTAATTTAATATAGAGAATTACAATTTGACGTATCTATAAATAACCACATACACTCGATCGGACACGATGGGCGGGATATTTATAAATACTAATAATCGTTCATTTAACCGGACAAGGGAATGGATTAATAGTCAATGGACTCATTAAAACAGGGTTGGATTACATACAAGGACACTTGGTGTAATTGTTAACAACGTATTAAAACCTTGGGTTACACGCAGTCGATAACCTGGTGTAATCATTAACAAAGTATTAAGACCTTATTACATTTTAAGTCCCCAATTAGTTGGAATATTTGACTTCGGGTATAAGGGTAATTTGACGAGGACACTCGCACTTATATTTATGACCGATGGACAATTATGGACAAAAACCAGATGGACATATCGAATAATCCAGGACAAAGGACAATTAACCCATGGTAATAAATTAAAATCAACACGTCAAACATCATGATTATGGAAGTTTAAATAAGCATAATTCCTATATTTTATATCTCATCGTACTTTTATTAACCGTCATTTTATTTATCGTACTTTTATTTTATCGCATTTTTATTTATCGTCATTTACTTTTCGCTTTAAATTAAGTTATTTTTTTTTTAATATTTTGCATTAGAACTTATAATCGACAAACCGGTCACTAAACGGTAAAACCCCCTTTTATAATATATATATATATATATATATATATATATATATATATATATATATATATATATATATATATATATATATATATATATATATATACACACAAATATAGTGTTTAAAAATATAACGTTAAACTCAGCAGATCCCTATGGAATGAACCGGACTTACTAAAAACTACACTACTCTACGATTAGGTACACTGCCTATAAGTGTTGTAGCAAGGTTTAGGTATATCCATTCAATAAATAAATAAATAACTTGTGTAAATTGTATCGTATTTAATAGTATTTCGTAATAAAAATATAATCTATTTCGTACTAACCCTCGCACACATCAAAGCACACTATCGTTTGTAAAACATTTGACGTCGGTAAAGACGTTACCCCTTTTTATAGATGCAAACTTCTTTTAAAACAGCATATAGTGTTTGACCCTGAAATGATCCTGTTGTTGATGATCCGTACACGTTAATTTTGTATGGCGCATCACATTTGGTATCAGAGCATTGGTTGTAGGGAATTTGGTTGCATTAGTGAGTCTTGCTGCATGCTACTGCTTACTTTTACCGCTATGTGAACTTACTGTATGCTACTATTCATTCTCACTACTACATGCTACTATCTGCCCTTGATTGCATGTTACTTTTGTTTAATACTGTAAATATTGCCATGCTATGTACTGCTAGGATGCTATAGTGCCTAATTACGTGCTTGCTATATGTCTTACTAACATGAAAAAAGTTATTTTTCCTTGTTCAGATGTCAGACATACCACCCATTATCGTTGATTTGGAGAGTGACTCAGATTCGTCTGCTGCATCGCCTACCATTGTTGCTGACTCAAAGATCCCATCACCATTACCCTCCGACGACTCTGGCGATTTCCGAGGAGATTCCAGCACCACCCAGCCCTAGACTCCTAGAGCCACAGCACCATTCCGGTGGTACTGTGATTCCTGGGGGAAATTGAGATGGTCCTTTCTGTAATGAGCATGGACATTGGGTTAGACGCCTTGCTGATGGATGTGTCGTGCCGATCCCGCCCGGCAGATATCGACTCATGACCACTGACCGGGCAGATCCACCTTCAGATGATTCAGACGGTTCATCATCTGATGACACCAGCGAGGAGGATTCCGAGGAGGATTCCGAGGAGGACCCTGAGGAGGAGCCCGTGCAGCCACCCTCTACCCCGCCGAAGAAGCGGTATCGTTTCGATGGTACTATTATTCCAGGGGTTAATGGAGGTAGACCGTTCGTGGATGCACGTGGACAGTTGGTTAGGGTTACCGCCCGTAAGCGGGTTGTGCCATATCCTGTTGATCTGTTCATGTGTAAGACCGCTCGTTATGCACCTTCTACTTCTGGCACTGCACCGTCTGGACCACCGGCACCATCTGCACCATCAGTACCACCTGCCCCACCAGTATCTCCCACCGTCGAGGAGCTGACGAGGGAAGTACATACCCTCCGTGCTCGGGTGACTGAGCTCGAGGACCAGATGACCCACCTGATGGACATCATTTACCCACCATCACCATAGGGCTATTGTATTAGATTTCATTATGTAATCCCGTTGGTAGTTTCTTGTTTTATTCGTGTATTGTATGAAACTGTATCGCATATTTAATACGCATTTTCCTTAGCGATACTGGGCACATTTTGGTCCTTTTTGGATACGATTTGGTGTTATTTAGATAAGTGTTCGAGTTCTAAGACCAAGAAGATGAAATTTGAAGTTATTTGATGGTTTTAGTGATTTTCTATGGAAACGAGTGAAAGAGATTGGTTCGATGCGAGTTTGGATAAATTTAGTGAGTTTTTAGCTCGAAATCAGCAAAAAGGGGCCTGGAGCGCCGCTCCAGTAGGCAGGAAATTCAGTTCGAGGGGTTTTGGAAGTTGACAGATCAATTTTTAGTTATATGGAGCGCCGCTCCACCTTTAGCCGGCTTCAGATTTTTACTATTTAAAGCCCGAATTTTTACACTAATTATTCATTCTTGCATCCAGACGAATTCCAACAGCTTTTTGACAAAAAAGGGTGATTTTTGGGGAATCCCAAGATCATTCTAACACCTCAATCATTCCGGAAATGCGTCTCGATCCGTTCATCATTCAAGAACACAATTTTCATTAGGTTTTATTCTTATCATCATAATGAATACTTTTAATTGTTTATTTGTGATTTTGGTTTTAGCCATGATTGTTGGCTAAGCACTTTAATGTTTGTCTAGATTGAATATTCGTATGTGTTTGGATGATACTTTAATGTTTTTCTGATTAATGCATGATAATTATGAGGTTTGATTAAGAACCATTCTTGTGGGTGTTGATTATTGTTACTAGGCTTGATTAGTGATCTTGTTTGAACAAAGGGAACCCTGTTTCAATCTAGTGAACTAATTTCCAATTGATTTGTCTTAACCAATTGGGTGCTTACTGGACCAAGGGGGTAAACCGGGTAACATAGATTGAACAAAATAGGGGTGAATTATGTGGAGCGAACGCGTAACCAATTGAATCTTAATCTTATAATTAGCTAATTACTAAGTTACAAACGAAAGAGGTCTTTGGTGAAAGGGAACCCTAAGCCAATAAATCCTAGTTTGACGTGTTTGCTAAAAGAGAACTCTGGGTAAACCGACTCTGTAGTTGCATGTATTGATAAATTGAACTAGTGCTTAATAACAAATCATCCGACACTGTGAATAGGAGATCTAGGCGAACATTCTTTTATCTATTGAATTCAAATATCTTTACTTTTCGTTGAGTCTGCATTTATTTTCTATAAACTTAAAAACACAAAAATATTGTCTTTACTTTTAATCTATCCTTGATTTGGCTAATCGTTAAATAGCCACAAAGCAAATTATCTCGTACTTTCAATTTTCATAGATTAACTTAGTTTATTTTCATTAGTTGCAATCTTAATTCTCACGTTTAAACTGTCCTTGGAACGATTTCGGAATTACCAACTTTATACTATTGCATGATCGGGTACACTGCCCATTAGTGTGTAGTAATCTTTAAACCGGCATTTTCCAGAGATAAATTATATACTTGATTTCACACATCAAGTTTTTGGCGCCGCTGCCTGGGACAGTTGTGTCGAAAATTAAGATTGTTATCTAATTGTTCTTAGGTTAGTTTAATTATAGTTTATTATTACACTTAAGATCTTGCAATGCCCTCATTTGTAAGAAATCAGTAGCAATTTAAATTATTGAGGGTGATTAGCGTAGAAAAATGATTAAATTTTACCAAAGTTTCCAAACATATTGTTGTTTGCTTTGAATGATAAATGGTGCACTTCATTTGTTCATTCCGTCTGTTGTTACATCATACTTGTTTTTACGTTTGTCGTCAAAATTAATAGCTTTTACTGAACTTAATGCCAGTCTTTGAAAATGCGCTGTTTTGCCCTGTTGTGTACATGAGATAAAATACATACAATACAAATATAAACATGCATGGTAAATTGAAATGGGACTTAATATCCCACTTTCAAATTACAAAAATGAAATATTAGTACAAAATAATAAAAATATTAAACATTACATTAAAGTATCAAAATGTTAAATGTTTAGCATAAATAGATAAAAATAATAAAAGAGAAGACATCACCAATGGAACACTACTGATTTGGATAAGGGTTCCAGTTCATATCATCGTTCGGGTTCCATGGTTGGTGATAGGTGTTCTGGTAGGCTTGATTGGGGTCGTACAGGTCATAGGGTGGTCACATGTCGGGCTGATGTGGTGGATAGTAAGCAGGCCGAGTCGGAATGTAGTTATTTGGTACCTGATATGATAGCTGGCTCATGATTTGGTGCTGATGAACTTGCCAGCTAATTGTGTTGGTGTCGCCTGGAAGTCTCATACCCATTCGCGGCTTGCCACTGCTCATACCGACGATGCCTATCCTCATTAGTCATTTCTACCTCATCTATACGCTGGAAAATGTCAGTAGCACTATCCCTAATGTCATCCGCTTCCTCCATCTCCTCATCCAAACCGCTCTCTACCTGTGGATGGCGGCCCTGATATTGTATTGCCTGACTGCGTCTCCTAATCAATACCTTTACACCTTGATAGACTTGCAAACCTAAAGTCTCGTCCTGTTCCCTACATACCATCATCGAACCTCCTTGATCCCTATCTACACCTAAATACTCTCCAATGAGAGTAACAAAAAGACCTCCTCCTATTATTCCCCCTTCATGTATACCTTCCACCATTTTGGACAGATAAAAACCAACACGGTAGGGGATATTAACAAAGCTTCTTGTGTCTCGAATGCACTTAAGGTAAAATAAATCGTGTAGGGTCATTTTCTCCTTGTTGTTACCTCTTTGTGTAATTAAGTTTGCTAAGAATCTATGTATTATACGAAGCTCGGCTTTATTAATATCTAAATAGGAGTGTCTTCCTCCCCGCGTAAAAACATTATAATTTGACCTACGCCTCCAGATGGCGTTAGCGTCAAAATTTCTATCTACCCTCTCACCATGATAAATCAAATTTGTACAATCAGGTTATAGTAATTCATCGGGAGTGTAAATCTGTAAAGCCCTGGCCATGTCCAGCATGGACATCCTGTACATCCTACGGCCAAGTAAAAATCTAAGAAAACTCTTATCGTCTAACCTATCTACATCCTTATTAAAACCTATAGTACTCATTAGCTCAACACACCACTCTTTATATACAGGCCTACTGGTGGTAAATAAACGTTCCCAATCGGAAAAAGAAGAGCTGCCATACCTTTGGATTAGATGCTTCCTAACTGGGTTAGCTAGGTGGACCCTTGCCAAAAGCTCCCAATCTATTACCCTTGGTACTTCTACATTTTTGGTCCAAAGCTTAAATTTGTTACTTTGGTACGTCGGGTAATCTCTCCAACTTCTATCAAATCTTAAATTGGGATGCAACTGTTCCTCATGAATTGTTGGGTGTTCTATTATATGGTGAACGGGAAATACTATGTAGGTAATAAAAAATTATGGCTCCGGCTCATAGTATGGCTCTTGTTGATCATAATGTTGTTGTTGTTCAGGTTGTTGTTCCGGTTCGTGATATTGCATCTCTGGCTGTGGTTCCGGATCAGGTTGCCTAGACGATGATGCACCGTCCGTATCTGCATTTCTCTGCAAAATACATTAAACACAAAATTTTTGCATCCAAATATGCATTAGTGTTAGCAAAATAACAAATTAAAACAATTACAATAACATGTTTAATCCATATTAAACTTATACTCATTTTCATATTTTTATCAATTCTACACATTTTCAAATAATCATATATGAAAATGTTTACAAAGTTCATAAGCTTTTATCTCAAATAACATGTCAAAATAATCATTACTAGCAATTAAACAAGTTTCAAATGGCATTTATATCAAATTAATCAAGTTCATGAATTTTAGACTTAAAAAGTCCACTTTAATTCTCAAAAATCATGTTTAGGATCAATGTTTGGATCATTAGCTACCTAAACATGTTACATTACTTAATTTAGTAATAATTCATGACAAAAATCGGCCATAACCTGTTTATATCAAAAAGCCCCAAATTGCTCAAGAACACAATCCCTAGATTTCTAAAAATTTTGAAGTTTAAGGCTTCAAATCATGACAAATAGCATCAATCTAGGTTATACATGCATAATATACTAACAATTTAACTCTAATTACACTAGAAATTAATAAAATCAAATTAGGTAAAAATTAGCTCAAGAACACTAAAATTCGAATTTAAAGACTTTCAGGGGTGAAATCCTTACCTTCGTGTCTCCCCATCTAAATATAGGTATGATTGTAGCGGATTATTGTGAGAAATTTGGTGAATTTTGGTTGAAAAATGATGATTTTAGGGGTGATTGTGTGTATTTCCTAGTGTATATGTGTGTGTGTGTTGTGAGAATACAGAACCAGCGACTGGAAATTTGTAATCTGCCCAGTTTTTTGGGGTCATGCGACCGCATGACTTTAAAGAGGAAACCCCATGCGATCGCATGGGGTCTGATCCCTTTTTTTTAATAAAACCTTTAACTTCTAAAAACAAATAAGTGATTTATTTAAAATTTTGTTTTCCTTTTTAATTAGGAAGAGATCGTTTCGGTACGTTTACCTAGTCCGTTCCTCGACAAAATTTAAAATTTTTCATTTTAAAACGACTGTTTTAAAAGCAAAGATTTTTGGGTTTTTTTTAAATGTTTTTGGCATACTTTAATTCAATAAGATTAAAAATAATGATAATAAAATTTCTCGTCCCGCCCTCGGGTAAAGCAATTTCGGTTCCATAACCTACTCTTCAACTTACGATGAATTTTAGGTATCAAATTTTTAACTTAATGAAATAAAGTACATTTTTGTTTTTAAATTCACACCAAACTTAAATTTAAAATGCATAAAATTAAAAATTAATATAAATATCATTAATATTTTTATACATTAATTTTACAAACTTATATTGAAAATATTAATTTTTAAAATATTTAAAAACTTAAATATATTGGTTTTTAAAAATTTACAATAATAATTTAATATTAATTTAAAAATAAGGTAAAAATTAAAATTAAAAATATTTTTGGTCTTTTATCCCACTTTAATCAATCAAATATTATCAAAAATATACGCCCCTCTTTTGGGTAAAGTAATTTCGGCTATTTTACCTAGTTTTACTCCTGACGAATTTTCGAAATATTTTGGGTTGATTGATTAAAGATATTTATACCATATGAATAAACGGTAAATTTTGCAGTGATGTAATAAATTTTTATATGATATCAATAATTTCGGTTTCGCATACCTAATTTTATTGAATATCAATTTAATACTTTATAGCGAACGATTCAACGTTTATTATCAAAAGGTTAAAAGCAATAAATAAAATAAAAACTGTACATACTTACCTATGAGGTAGAATTCTCAGTGACCTACTTTAGCCGACTCATAGGAGAGTCGTGTGATTTGGTTTTCCATAGCTACATAAGAGTAACCTCGATTTTACAATAACTTTTCTTCTAAACATATGAACGGTCCTTCTCTGCATAGAGTAACAAATTCGGTATTTGAATATGTTTGATTGTTCGAACATTTATCTTTGTGTGACCATTTTCCGCATTTATGACATCTTTCAAGGTGTCGTGGTCTTCTTTTTGTTGCGGATTTTGATTTTCCTTTACCAAAATGTATCTTATGATGATTTTTCCTGAGTTCTTTCCTCACTTCGTCCATTTTGCCTCTTATGAATGATACCAGTTCACTTGGGAAGATGTTATTATTACATTTAGTAATCATAGCATGTAGTAGTTGTGATGACCCGAAAATTTCCGACCAAATTCAAACTTAATCCTATTATGATATTGGCACGATAAGCAAAGTTTGATAAACTGAGTCTCAAAACTTTTGAACTGTTTTAATATAATCATTTACCCTTAGATTAGTTCCAACGATTCACGAATAACTATTTGTATATGGATACATATATATTTAAAAATGTATATATGTATATTTTAATATAATTTGAAATATTATATTATGTAGTTATTAGAATTAATATTTGTAAAAAATAAAATAATATAAGATATAATAAAATTTATTATTTAAAATAAATCTATATATGTATATATATATATATATGTATATAAAGTGTATTGAATATATATATTAATTTTGAACTCATTTAGTAAACGATAGTAGCACTCGTTCATCATTAGATGGTTGTATAAGCAAGTTAAATTTAAACTTATATGATTTTAAAATAAACGGTGATCCGAAAATGAGTTTATAAATTTTAGGCTTATTAATAATATATTTAGAAGTTGTTTGTCAAATTTTAAAACTTTTTATATTTTACTTGGGGTTGAGAGTGAATAATTAATGTAATTTTTATTTAACAGTTAATGATTGAATTTTATACCATAATGACCGAAATAAATAAATATAGTTAATTTAAAAATATGGGATTTTTCTAAAGACTTTTTATCCCCCACTAATTATTAACGGGGCACGATATTATATCCAATTAAAAGTGTCGGCAGTGTAATAGTCATATGTACCGTGATAATTGAAGTTATCATTTGAGATTACTATATGTTGAGTGTTTTGTTTTCCATTTTTCTTCCACTTGAGAATTTAATATATAGTTACTGTGATTGTCTTGTTTTCTATCTCCATCACACTTTATTTATGATATATACATATGGATGGAAAGAACCAAACTACTTCACCAATTGCAAGCGTGATTTGTTACTATGCCTGCATTATTCCATTGAGATTACCTAACTTATATTTATATTTATTATGATATTATATACTTAAAGCTATATTTATATAAAGATTCAAATACCGTTATATATATGCATATGCATACCAACGACACCTTAGGCAATCACCACCACCATAAATCCATGAAGACAAACATTACAACTCTCATCCTCTCTATTTTGTCCGAGAAATTCACCATCAAAACCCATTTATAAAACCATTACCAACTATGGTTTAATCACCACACACTTCATCACTCCCAACTGTCAAAACAAAACCACCACCATCGTTTAATCTTCTTCAACTCTAATCACCACCGGCACCTCCTCCTGCAGTCGGACCACCACCCTCATCCATCTCTATCTACCACCTTCCTTTTATTGATAAACATCACAAACAACCACCACTATTTTCATTTCTATTTCGAGTTGAGAACAAACAACAACCGTCGCCAACCAACGCCACTATAACTTGTTTATTTGCTGCTGCCGCTATATTTTTTTCTGCTTCAGTTTTCCTGTTTCCAGCTGTCCCACGAGCTGCTACTGCTCGACGAAGGAGATGATAAAAAGTGAAGGTTGGTGATGAAGAGTGATGGTGAGCAAGATGATGTTATTGTAACGAAATTTTGTGATGATGTTTATGTTAAATGCAACGATGATGATAAATTGTAGCGTGTAAAAAAATGATTACAGGGTGGATTATAAAGATGATGATTATGAGGAGGAATTTACGATCATGATTTTTGATATTGATTTTGATTATGTGATAATAATTAAGAGATCATGATAATGAAAACGATGATGATGAATAGTTCTGGGTATTGTTTTGGAGAAGAAGGTGAAACAGTCAGATAATATGGTTATATTCTTTTAATCCAAGATTTAAAACAGAAATGTTTAAATGGAGGAATGGTTAGTCAGTGTGTTAAGAGAACGAAAGGTCTTGGGTTAGAACCCATGCCACTACGTTTTTTTTTAATTAATTATCAAGAAAATCTAATGTTGGGCAGTGATCTGTTATGTGTTGGGCTGAAATTATAGGATTGGGCCATGGTTATTTGTGAAGTTGGGCCGAGATTTGGTTATGTTTTAAGTTGGGTTGTAGGGAAATCGATAAATAAACAGATTAAATATAAATGAATTGGTGAAATAATTAAGGAATCGTGATCAGCTAGATGGTTAGAGGTGTTTGCTGGTGAGCGATATGTCATGGGTTCGAGTCCTGTCTGGAGCATTCTTTTTAGACAAAGCTTTAAGGGTATACACAATTACTTTTATTATTATTATTATTATTATTATTATTATTATTATTATTATTATTATTATTATTATTATTATTATTATTATTAGAATTATGTGTATTATTAATTATTGTTATGATTATGATTGTTAGAATTATAATTATTATTACTAATATCATATTTATATTTATAAGTATTAAAGACGTTATCATTAAAATAAGTATTATGGGTATTATTAAAAACTATTATCTTTATTATCATTTTTTTACAAAGATTATCATTTTAATTATCATTATTAAAATTATTATTATTATTATTATTATTATTATTATTATTATTATTATTATTATTATTATTATTATTATTATTATTATTATCATAGTTATTATTATAATTATTATTATTATTATTATTATTATTATTATTATTATTATTATTATTATTATTATTATTATTAGTAAATCAATATTTAAAAACTGTCATTCTAACAAATAAATATTTTGTACACTAAATATATTTATTATATAAGTATACTAATATTACATGAAATTATGTTTTAAATAATACAACATTATAAGTTAATTGAATTATATATCAAGTAAGTATAATAACATATTATAAAATTATACATAGGAATATTAATCGTAATACATAACAAAATAAATATAAAGTGGTTTGATTACGATTATATGTTTTAATATATATAAATGATATAGGTTCGTGAATCTGAGGCCAACCCTACATTGTTCAATGTCGTTATATGTATTTTTACTACAAAATACAATATTGTGAGTTTCATTTGCTCCCCTTTTAAATGCTTTTTCAATATATATTTTTGGGACTGAGAATACATGCGCTGCTTTTATAAATATTTTACGAAATAGACACAAGTAATCGAAACTTCATTATATGGTTGAATGATCGAAGCCGAATATGCCCCTTTTTGCTTGGTAACCTAAGAATTAGTAAAACGATCTACTAATTGACGCGAATCCTAAAGATAGATCTATTGGGCCTAACGAACCCCATCCAAAGTACTGGATGCTTTAGTAATTCGAAATCGTTTTTATCATGTCCGAAGGATTTCCCGGAATGATAGGGGATATTCTTATATGCATCTTGTTAATGTCGGTTACCAGGTGTTCACCATATGAATGATATTTTTGTCTCTATGCATGGGACGTATATTTATGAGAACTGGAATTGAAATTCTTGTGGTCTATTAAAATGATAGAAATGATTATTTATCTTAAACTAATGAACTCACCAACCTTTTAGTTGACACTTTAAAGCATGTTTATTCTCAGGTATGAAAAAAATCTTCCGCTGTGCATTTGCTCATTTTAAAGAAATTACTTGGAGTCATTCATGGCATATTTCAAAAGACGTTGCATTTGAGACATTGAGATCACCAAGATTATTATTAAGTCAATTATAGTTAGATATATTAAGAAATGGTATGCATGCCGTCAACTTTCGATGTAATGAAAGATTGTCTTTTCAAAAACGAATGCAATGTTTGTAAAATGTATCATATAGAGGTCAAGTACCTCGAGATGTAATCAACTGTTGTGAATCATTTATAATCGATATGGACTTCGTCCGGATGGATTAGGACGGGTCGCTACAGTAGTAGACCATGGTTCAGATCAAAGGAATTCTTCATCTCGTAAAACCTAAAAAAATAAAAATTCAGAATGGAGGGAGAAGACTAGTTCTTTAGGGTCTGCTAGGGAAAGACCATTCGGATTCCATTCTCGAGAACTACATGAAAACAGAATATCTAACTCTAATAGAAATACATATTACCCTTAAAAGATTCGAATCTTCTCACACTTAGTTAGCTGTGGTGTCGAAATTGTGATTAACTTCATCTTCAATTTCCATTGAATTATCTATGTAATGTTTAACTCTGTGACCATTAACCTTAAATTCAATCCCATTTGAATTTATTAACTCTATTATTCCGTATGGGAAAACTCTTTTAACTATGAATGGTCCAGACCATCTAGATTTCAATTTTTCAGGAAATAGCTTGAATCGTGAATTGAAAAGAAGGACTCTGTCTCCTTTCTTAAATTCTTTTGAACTTCTGATTCTTTTATCATGCCATTTCTTCGTTCTTTCCTTATAGATTAACGAATTTCCGTATGCTTCATGTCTTAATTCTTCTAATTCATTTAATTGACTTAACCGTAGACGACCGACTTCATGCAAATCAAGATTACTTGTCTTCAAAGCCCAAAATGCTTTGTGCTCAATTTCTACTGGAAGGTGAAATGCTTTTCCGTAAACAAGTTTAAAAGGTGTGGTTCCAATTGGAGTTTTGTAGGCTATTCGAAAAGCCCAGAGTGCATCCTCCAATTTCATGGACCATTCCTTCGGATTTGATCCTACGGTTTTCTCGAGAATACGTTTTAATGCTCGGTTGGTATTTTCAACTTGTCCACTTGTTTGTGGATGATAAGCGGTTGAGATTTTATGAGTTACTCCATATCTTTGGAGAACTTTCTCAAGTTGATTGTTACAGAATTGAGTACCCCGATCACTTATTAAAGCTTTCAGTGTTCCGAACCTTGCAAAAAGACGTTTTAGGAAGTTGACTACAACTCGTGCATCGTTAGTTGGGAGAGCTTGTGCTTCCGCCCATTTAGATACATAATCAATAGCAACGAGAATATAGAGATTATTATGAGATTTTGGAAATGGACCCATAAAGTCAATACCCCAAACGTCAAATACTTCACATACTTGAATGAAATTTTGTGGCATTTCATCACGTTGACTTATTTTTCTGGCCCTTTGACAAGCATCACAGGATTTACAAAGAAGGTGCGCGCCTTTGAAAATTGTAGGCCAATAGAATCCAGCATCGTAAACTTTTCTTGCTGTAAGTTGAGGTCCATAATGCCCTCCTGTTGGTCCTGTGTGACAATGGTTTAAGATTTGACTAGCTTCATCCCCGAATACACATCTGCGGATTATTCCATCGGGACAACTTTTAAACAAATGTGGATCTTCCCAGAAATAGTGTTTTATATCACCAAATAATTTCTTTCATTTTTGGTACGACAACCCTTTTTCAAGGAATCCACATACTAAGTAGTTTGCATAGTCTGCAAACCATGGAATTTCATTATAATCGATTCTCAATAGATATTCATCAGGAAAGTTATCTTGTATAGCTGATTCATTTAGAACTTCTAATTCGGGATTTTCAAGACGAGAAAGATGATCAGCTGCGAGATTTTCTGCTCCCTTTTTGTCTCGGATTTCAATATCGAACTCTTATAAAAGTAAGATCCAACGGATTAATCGTAGTTTGGCATCTTGTTTTGAAAATAGGTATCTAAGAGCAGAATGGTCAGTATAGACCACCGTTTTAGCTAGAACGAGATATGAACTAAATTTGTGAAAAGCAAAGACAATAGCAAGGAGTTCTTTTTCAGTAGTTGTGTAATTTGTTTGTGCTCCTTGTAATGTTTTACTAGCATAATAAATAGATTGAAATCATTTTTCAATCATTTGTCCTAAAACGGATCCCATTGCAAAATCACTTGCATCGCACATGAGTTGAAATGGTAGATTCCAATTTGGAGTTATCATGATCGGCGCATTAGTGAGTTTTTCTTTAAGAATATTAAAAGATTTGATGCATTCATCTGAAAAGATGAATGGAGCCTCTTTTTCTAGGAGTTTATTCATAGGAGTGGCAATTTTAGAAAAATCTTTTATGAAATGTCGGTAAAAACCAGCATGCCCTAGAAAACTCCTAACTCCTCTAACATTGGTGGGATGTGGAAGTTTAGCAATTACATCTACTTTAGCTCTATCCACTTCAATTCCTTCCTTTGAAATTTTATGACCAAGAACGATGCCTTCTTTAACCATGAAATGGCATTTCTCCCAATTAAGAACTAGATTTGATTGCTCGCATCTAATAAGCATTCGTTCAAGATTAACTAGACATGTTTCAAAAGTATCACCGAAGATTGAAAAGTCATCCATGAAAACTTCCATGCATTCTTCTATCATGTCATGAAAATTGCCATCATGCACCTTTGAATGGTTGCAGGGGCGTTGCAAAGTCCAAATGGCATGTGTTTGTAAGCAAAAGTACCATAAGGGCACGTGAACATGGTTTTCTCTTGGTCCTCGGGTGCGATTGGAATTTGAAAATATCTGGAAAAAAAGTCAAGAAAACAATAGTAACTATTCCCGGCTAATCTTTCCAACATTTGATCAATGAAAGGTAAGGGAAAGTGATCTTTTCTGGTGGCGTCATTTAATTTTCTATAATCAATACAAACACGCCATCCTATTACAGTCCTAGTAGGAATAAGCTCATTTTTTTCATTTGTGATGACAGTCTTGCCACCCTTCTTAGGTACGCATTAAACTGGGCTTACCCATGGACTATCATAGATTGGATAAATTAAACCTGTAGTGACCCGAACTTTTCCATGTTTATATATATTAAATGAAATTGATATTTATATGATTAAGTGTTTCCAACATGTTAAGCAATCAAACTTGTTAAGACTTGATTAATTGAAATAGGTTTTATATAGACAATTGACCACCCAAGTTGACCAGTGATTCACGAACATTAAAACTTGTAAAAACTATATGATGTTATATATATGGATATATATATATATATATATATATATATATATATATATATATATATATATATATATATATATATATATATATATATATATATATATATATATATATATATATAGTTAACATGGTATTATGATAAGTAAAAATATCATTAAGTATATTAACAATGAACTACATATGTAAAAACAAGACTACTAACTTAAGGATTTCGAACGAGGCATATATGTAACGATTATCGTTGTAACGACATTTAAATGTATATATATCATATTAAGATATATTAATATATCATAATATCATGATAATATAATAATTTAACATCTCATTAAATATAATAAACAATGGGTTAACAACATTAAATGAGATCGTTAATTTAAAAGTTTCAAAACAACACTTACATGTAATGACTAACGATGACTTAACGACTCAGTTAAAATGTATATACATGTAGTTTATTTAGATGTATTAATATACTTTTGGAAGACTTCAAGACATATATCAAAACACTCATACTTAACGAAAATGGTTACAGTTACATTCCCATTCTTTTTTCATCAAGAATTCTAGTCGTATTCATACCCGTATTATACACAGCTACTAGACGTACTTACTATGGGTATATACCAATAGGAACTAGCATGGGATTCCACTCTTGATTATGGCATACATGACTAATCAATTTTAACTTCTACCATGAACTAGTCAACTAACTACAAATCCTTTTAACCCCACTCACCACTCACCACTTACCACTCATCATTCACTCCATTTCACTTCCAATTCTCTTTCTAATTCTCTCTCAACACACACACACACACTTATGAATGAATTTTTCCAGTAGCTAATCATCATCTTCATCAAAAATTACTTCAAGAATCAAGCTATAATCATCTTAGGAAGAACACTTCAAGAACACTTCGAAAATCCTTTCAAGTTTACTAGTTTACTTCCAAGATTTCTAATCCATTCCAAGTAATCATCTAAGATCAAGAAACCTTTGTTATTTACAGTAGGTTATCTTTCTTATTCAAGGTAATATTAATATTCAAACTTTGATTCAATTTCTATAACTATAAACTATCTTAATTCGAGTAAAAATCTTACTTGAACTTGTTTTGTGTCATGATCCTACTTCAAGAACTTTCAAGCCATCCAAGATCCTTTGAAGCTAGATCATTTCTTGTCACTTCCAGTAGGTTTACCTACTAAACTTGAGGTAGTAATGATGTTCATAACATCATTCGATTCATATATATAAAACTATCTTATTCGAAGGTTTAAACTCATAATCACTAGAACATAGTTTAGTTAACTCTAAACTTGTTCACAAACAAAAGTTAATCCTTCTAACTTGACTTTTAAAATCAACTAAACACATGTTCTATATCTATATGATATGCTAACTTAATGATTTAAAACCGGAAAACACAAAAAACACCGTAAAACCGGATTTACGCCGTCGTAGTAACACCGCGGGCTATTTTGGGTTAGTTAATTAAAAACTATGATAAACTTTGATTTAAAAGTTGTTCTTCTGGGAAAATGATTTTTCTTATGAACATGAAACTATATCCAAAAATCATGGTTAAACTCAAAGTGAAAGTATGTTTTCCAAAATGGTCATCTAGACGTTGTTCTTTCGACTGAAATGACTACCTTTACAAAAACGATTTGTAACCTATATTTCTGACTATAAACTTATACTTTTTCTGTTTAGATTCATAAACTTAAGTTCAATATAAAACCATAGCAACTTGAAACACTCAAAACGGATTTAAAACGAAGAAGTTATGGGTAAAACAAGATTGGATATTTTTGCTTGTTGTAGCTACGTGAAAATTGGTAACAAATCTATATTAATCATATCCTGTCTAACTCATATTGTATTATACATGTATTCTAATATATTATGTAATCTTGGGATATCATAGACACGTATGCAAATGTTTTGACATATCATATCGACCCATGTATATATATTATTTGGAACAACCATAGACACTCTATATGCAGTAATGTTGGAGTTAGCTATACAAGGTTGAGGTTGATTCCAAAAATATATATACTTTGAGTTGTGATCTAGCCTGATACATGTATACACTGGGTCGTGGATTGATTCAAGATAATATATATCGATTTATTTCTGTACATCTAACTTTGGACAACTAAATGTAGGTTACTAAAGAGGACAGCTGACTTAATAAACTTAAAACAGTAAAACGTATTAAAAAATTGTAAATATATTTTGAACATACTTTGATATATATGCACATATTTGTTATAGGTTCGTGAATCGACCAGTGGCCAAGTCTTACTTCCCGACGAAGTAAAAATATGTGAAAGTGAGTTATAGTCCCACTTTTAAAAAATCTAATATTTTAGGATGAGAATACATGCAATTTTATAAATGTTTTATGAAATAGACACAAGTAAATGAAACTACATTATATGGGTGAATGATCGAAGTCGAATATGCCCCTTTTTAGCTTGGTAGCCTAAGAATTTGGGAACAGACCCCTAAATTGACGCGAATCCTAAAGATAGATCTATCGGGCCCAACAAGCCCCATTCTGGAATTTGGAATGCTTTAGTACTTCGATTTTATCATGTCCGATGGGTGTCCCGGAATGATGGGGATATTCTATATGCATCTTGTTAATGTCGGTTACCAGGTGTTCACCATATGAATGATTTTTATCTCTATGTATGGGATGTATATTGAAATATGAAATCTTGTGGTCTATTACTATGATTTGATAATATACAGGTTAAACCTATAACTCACCAACATTTTTGTTGACGTTTTAAGCATGTTTATTCTCAGGTGATTATTAAGAGCTTCCGCTATTGCATACTAAAATAAGGACAAGATTTGGAGTCCATGCTTGTATAATATTATGTAAAAACTGCATTCAAGAAACTTATTTTTGATGTAATATATTCTTATTGTAAACCATTATGTAATGGTCGTGTGTAAACGGTATATTTTAGATTATCATTATTTGATAATCTACGTAATGCTTTTTAAACCTTTATCGATAAAATAAATGTTATGGTTGTTTTAAAAATGAATGCAGTCTTTGAAAAACGTCTCATATAGAGGTCAAAACCTCGCGACGAAATCAATTAATATGGAACGTTTATAATCAATATGAACGGGACATTTCAGTTGGTATCCGAGCGTTGGTCTTAGAGAACCAGAATTTTTGCATTAGTGTGTCTTACCGAGTTTGTTAGGATGCATTAGTGAGTCTGGACTTCGACCGTGTTTTTCTTCAAAAAAAAAACGATTGCTTAACTTTTTTGTTGGAAACTATATATTATTAACATGTAATTATTATGTGATATATTAACCTCTTAATGTGTTTGATATTGTGTGATAGATGTCTACCACTAGTACAAATCCCATCGACTCACCTAATAATAATGAAGAGTCGAATATACTTTGGGAAGATTCACAAATTCCCGAAGAGGAACCGAAAGTGTAGGAACCAGAAGAAGAGGAACCGGAAGAAGAGGAATCAGAAGAGGAGGAATCGGAAGAGGAGGAATCGGAATAAGAAGAGGTTCTGGATGAAGAAATATTGATACCTACAATAAATCGTTTAAATAAAAGAAAATCCTCAACTAACGGACCAAAGTTAAAAATGGTCAATAGTGTTTCCGCAGGGGAAGCAAAATATTGGGAAGATTACCAATTTTCTGTTGAATCGAATCCCGATGAGGATTCCGATGATGTTATAGAAATTACCTCGACCCAATTTAATATAGCAAAAGAAAATAATAAGGTAAAAGGTATAAAAATAGAGAAACATGATTCCAACCCCGATGAGCTTTATATGTATCAGCAACATCCATATTTCCTAAAGTGTAACAATAACCCGGGAACCTCTAAACCACCAGGTTTTTCTAAACCATTGTGGAAAATGACGGCTCGTATTAGAGGAACACCATATATCCCTAGAAAATTAGGAAAGCGAACCAAGTCTGAAGAAGAAGAAACCAGTGATTCAGATTAGGGAGTTATAATCATGTTGCGTATTATATTATTGTAGTGTACTTGTACTTTTATGTTCTATGTAAAAATTGCTTGTATTGTTTGTTATTTATCTTTTACGAATCTAATCCTTGTCTATTTTACAGTATAAAAACAAAATGGACGTTAAGTGTAGACAACCGAATATTTTAGAAGACCTACCAGAGGATATGATTGAGGAAATCTTGTCTAGAGTCGGTCGGAATTCATCAGCACATTTAGTTATGGCGAAATTAACTTGTCAAACATTTGAAAGACTTTCCAGAAATGCCTTAGTTTATAAAAGGCTTTCATTTGATAGGCGGGGTATATCACATTGGGGAGACCGTAAGTTACATCGTGTTTTCTTTAAAGCGTTAAATGCGGGGAACCCAAATGCAATTTTACGCTACGGGTTAAGAACCTATTTTGACTCAACATATCCCAACATAGGATTTCACGAGTTAGAAAGAGCTTCTAACATGCAACATAAAGAAGCATGTTATGCTTACGGGTTAGTGATTTTCGCTTCTTACCAAAGTGAGAAAAAGAACATCGGATTACAACTTTTAAATAAAACCTTTCCACAAGTGACGGATTCAGTAGTTGAGGTGAGAAACAAGGTTTTTAGATTGTTATGAGGCTGTTGGGCATTATGAAACCCTCGTCCTTTTGACGACATTACAACATGCTGCCTAGCCAATGGTCATAACGGTTACTTTCCATAAGACCAAGGATGGGAAGTCGTTTTAGTAAAACCATAATGCATGACCTGTTTCTGGACTTATGAATTACGTGTCTTTATTGCCTTTGCTGAACAACTTGCGTATTAACTAGAATTGCCGTTATAGCTGCTGAATAGCAAAGATACTATGTGCTATATTTCATCCTATATGTATAATGGTGGTATTGTAAGTTTGTAAAATATTGTATAAAGGTTTGAACGCGAAATATTATTGTAATAAGTTTTTCATATAGAAGCGTAGTAGTTGAGTTGTATAGTAGCTAGTAAGTATGAACTTAACGGGTAGGTACTACCCGAATTAAAACTATAAAATGCCAATATGAAGAAAAAGCTTTTATAAATAAGTTCATATAATGCTACGAGATACTATTGACTACTCTTAAATTCTATATGATAACTCAATTCTTTTTGCTATTTTTGAAGGAAATGGCACCGGTGACTCGTCAGAATTTGAACATGAGCGAGGAAGACTTCCGTGTTTTCCTTGCAGCAAACATAGCCGTAGTACAGGCTGCGATGAAAATAACAATAACTCTGGATCTAGCAGTGGAACTAATTCCACAAGAAATCGTGTAGGATGCTCCTACAAAGAATTCACTGCCTGCAAACTTTTGGAATCTGATGGAACTGAAGGACCAATTGGATTGAAACGGTGGACTGAGAAAGTCAAATCGATGTTTGCCATAAGTAAGTGTACTGAAGAGGACAAAGTTAAGTACGCTATGCATACCTTCACAGGTACTGCGTTAACGTGGTGGAACACCTATCTTGAACAGGTAGGGCAAAATGCTATTTACGCACTACCGTGGTAGGCATTCAAGCAAATGATGAACGAGCAGTACTGTGACGACCCGAAAAACTTCCGACCAAATTTAAACTTAATCTCTATATGAATTTGACAAGATAAGTAAAGTTTGTAATGTTGAAGTCTCATAAACTTTGAAGTGTGTTCATGGATACATTTGACCTTTGAACTATTTATATGGATTCAGTTAACCTTTGACTATTCCCGACGATTCACGAACAATTATTTGTAATTGAACGTATATAAATGTATAGATTTATATATGTACAATAAGTTGGAATATTAATTGTTAATATAAATAGGTTGCATTTAAATATAACCATTATATAATATAATAAATTTCTGTTACTTTTATAATAAATTTCTATTATATATTTCCAAATAAAAATGTATGTATATCTTACAATGTTATAAAATATAATATTAACATAGATATTAAACGTCTTGATATAAAAATACTATTAATTACATTTTTGTAAATAACGAGAAGATGATCTAAAGAAGTAAATGGCCAAAACACTCAAACGTACAAGTTACACTCTGAATGATATAGTTTATCAATGATTTACGCCCACTCAAATCAACAGGGACCCTTACAAAATTTATGAACTCAATAACTACACCTTTTACTTTTCATCAACTATATGTCTAGCTTCTGAAATAAAACACATATTTACAACAATATCCTATTGAACCTTAGAAAACACCTAATGAACCTTAATCCATTTTGTAGTTGTTATTATAGTGTGTAAAATAATATTACCTACGACTAAACTATATTTATTTAGCGTGTTATTTAATTAAATGAGTTATGGAGGTTACCACTACAATTCGATACCATATCTAATTTGAATTCAGCTTCCATATACATAATACTATATATTTTATTTCCTAATTATATATATATATATATATATATATATATATATATATATATATATAGGTAAACTAATCTTATGTGACCCACTTGTGACACCTTCATCACCCTTCTCTATATCAATATATATACATACATACAATTACCCGATTACCTTTATATGCAAATTGAGAACCCATTCAAAAACATCATCTTTATATTTTATATATATACATATACTAAACATATAAATAAACACCTTAACCCCACAATTGAATTCATCACCATATATCTCCTTTCCCCTTTTCTTTCTACAACGACCACCAACAACTCACATGCACAAATTTCTTTATTGACTAACCCCACTTGATGTATTATTTCGGTACAGTAAAAGGTGAATGAAACCATCATTCTTTATTGTATAAGTGGACAGCTAGCTACTCCCATAATCTCTTCTTTTTGCTATTTATTTTCTGTCGACAAGTGGGAAATGAACCAAGAACGTGCCACTTTTCTTTCTTTTTGCTTTGAAACGTGGGCACCAACACAAAACAAGTTACATCAAAAACTCATTTAAATTGTTTCTATTGCATATTAGTTGAGCACACAATCATCTTATGACCTTATCTCCTTTCTCTATTTTTTCTGTGAAACAACCATCACTCCCTCCTAATTTCTCTCTGAAACTGATCACCAATTCATCTTCTTCCCAAAGTGCAGCTATCATTCGATTATCATCATCAAACTGTCACTAAGCAGCTACCTCCTGTTTGTTCGTCCAATCACAACAAACCCTCCAACCCCACGAACACTTTGATCACTTCTTACGATTACCAGATATCATCACCACTCCACTTTCATAAACCACCATTAAACACCACCTGCTACTTCTTTATGTTTACAGCTCGAGCACTACAAGAAACATCACCAACTACTGCAGCTGCTACTCTCGGTTTCTGTTTGGGAATTAAAACGCAAAAGATGATGATGGTGTGAAGATCATGATGATGATACAGTAAACGATGATGATGATCCATTGATAAACGGTGATGACATACTAATGATAATGATACGAGCATACTGATATACAACTAAGATGATATCACGATGGTAGTGATATCTAATGGTGCCCTAATCGATTACCTGTTTCTTTATCTCATCAAGAAAACCCAAAACCCTACTATCCATCGTTATGTTTCTGTCGGTCTTGATTACTACCACTAAACCGATCACCTTTCTTATACGGTTCGTAACCACCACAATTACCAAGACAACTACCACCGAACCACTATCAATTCATCACTTTCGATGAAACACCACCGAAGCCATAACTACCGTCGGCATCATCGCCACCCTACCACCTCTCTCTCCCTATTTCTCTTCCTCTCTCTGTCTTGTGAAAACCACCATTGCTACCCACTTTACATCACCACATCAAACCCATTTTATGTTGTCTCTTAATGCTCCTGCTACTGCTATTCGTGGTTGATATGTTAACCAAAAACCCAAAACCATCGAATCTGTACAACTACGTCCCTTTCCTACTTTTGATTTTCGGTTTTATATTGATGATAAAGATAAGCATGACAGACAGGCTGTACCACTAACCTGTGTTTGTTTCTATGTTATTATTTTTATTTTATTTTTTTCATACGAACCCCACCTGTTTGGGTCAAGAACACACAATCTCAATTATGGTTGATTTATTTCTGTTTTTGGGCTGACACCCATTCAATATTTGATTTTACTTTTGGGCTGATTCAAATGATACACGATGCATAAATAAATTAATGACAAGTTGATATCATGAAACATGTCGATGGGATTTTGGGTTGAGAAGGCGACGAATAAATTGGGTTAAAAAGAATTAGGGACGGAATTAAATCAGAATGAGGTGATAGATGAATGGTTAAGGAGTGTTAGGTGTAACCGAGAGGTAGCGGGTTCGAGTCTTGTTGGGAGCATTTCTTTTTACTCAAAGTTTTTAAGGGTATACACAAGTTTCCTTTATTTTTTTATTATTATTATTATTATGATTATCATAACCCTAACTACAATTATAAATTATGATTATTATTAATGTTAATACTAGAATTAGTATCAATAAAAGTATTATTACTAAGTAATATGACTACAAATATTATCATTATTAATAATATATCTATTATTATTATTATTATTATTATTATTATTATTATTATTATTATTATTATTATTATTATTATAAGAATCAGTATTAACATAAATATCATTCCTAACAATATCATTATTATTATTAAACTTATTATCATTATTATCAATCTTATAAATTTATTATTTCGTTATCACTAAAACTATCAATATTATCATAAAAAGATATTTTTATATAAAATACAATACGTTATACTTTTATTACTAAAAAGATATTAGCTAAGCTATACCAATTAATATATAAATATATACTAAACCTTTATATATAGTGTTTATTATTAATGATGTAATAGTTATATAAAACATATAAACTAAATATATTAAATTTATCTAAATAATATATAGTATAACAAGTATATTATTAATAACAAAAATATATATATCATTGATCGATTACGATTACGTGTATTAATATATCCACAAATGATATAGGTTCGTGAATCTGAGGCCAACCCTGCATTGTTCAGTTGTTCAATGTTGTCATATGTATTTTTACTACAAAATACATTAGGTGAGTTTTCATTTGCTCCCTTTTTAAATGCTTTTGCAATATATATTTTTGGGACTGAGAATACATGCGCTGCTTTTATAAATGCTTTACGAAATAGACACAAGTAATCGAAACTACATTCTATGGTTGGATTATCTAATCGAATATGCCCTTTTTATTAAGTCTGGTAATCCAAGAATTAGGGAACAGACACCCTAATTGACGCGAACTCTAAAGATAGATCTATCGGGCCCAACAAGCCCTATCTAAAGTACTGGATGCTTTAGTACTTCGAAATTTATATCATGTCCAAAGGAGGATCCCAGAATGATGGGGATATTCTTATATGCATAATTGTGAATGTCGGTTACCAGGTGTTCAATCCATACGAATGATATTTTTGTCTCTATGCATGGGACTTATGTTTATGAGAATTGGAAATATGAAATGTTGTGGTCTATTAAAATTATGAAATGATTTTTTTATGTTAAACTAATGAACTCACCAACCTTTTGGTTGACACTTTAAAGCATGTTTATTCTCAGATACGAAAGAAATCTTCCGCTGTGAAATTGCTCATCTTAGAGATATTACTTGGAGTCATTCATGTCATATTTCAAAAGATGTTGCATTCGAGTCATTGATGTCATAACCCGACCTTAACCATAAGGACGAATACAATAACATATGATTTCATCGCGAGGTATTGACCTCTATATGCGACATTTTTCAAAAACTGCATTCATTTTTACAATACAAACCATAGCTTTTATTACAAATACAAGGTTTAAACAACTTAATAATGATTATCGTTTAGCGATAATCTTAGACTTACAAACTTTACATGTGATAATAACAATACGACCTCCAACATATTTTACATTACAAATCCTCCGATATGCAGTTTTATTTTTGACACAAATATGCATACTCAAGATCTTACTTAAATTCAACATGTTGCAGCGGAAGCATTTAGTTATCACCTGAGAATAAACATGCTTAAAACGTCAACATAAAGTTGGTGAGATATAGGTTTAATGCCGGCAGCGTTATAAATATAGACCACAAGATTTCATATATAAACGTTTTAATAAAAATATTCTAAGTTGTTGAGCACTTGATAACCATACTTAACATTTAATCAACGTCGCATATTCCCTTTATTATGAAATCTTACTACACCGTACCAAGTGTAGTCACCGAAACGAAGTACTGTGCAACCGTTGAATACTGGTCGTCCAGTCCGGTTGGGGTTGTCAGGCCCGATAGATCTATCAACAGGATTCACGTTTACAATACCTCATGTAAATAATAGTTACCAAGTTACAGGGAAGTATGCCAGTGGTACAACTCAACGTAGAATATATATTTTTAATCACTTGTGTTCATAACGTAAATCATAAAATGCATGTATTCTCATCCCGAAATATTTAGAGTTTAAAAGTGGGACTATATACTCACTTTTGCCTTGAAGGTAATAAACACGACTTGGTCTCCGATTGATATCACAAACCTAACCATATATATAATATATATATACTTTTAATACTTTTAATATTTTCTTAGTCCGTAGTTAGCAGTCCAATGTTAGTGGTCCACAATTAGTTGCTTAAATAAAATAAATAAAGACCCCATCGTATTCGTATTGATCAGAATTAATCTCGACCCATGGTACCATGTTGTCAAGTGACGTGTTGCGTACATAAAGTACCGTGTTTTCAAATGACATGTTGCGTACAATCATGAGGTCTTATGATTAATCTTCTCGTGTTGTTTACGGGTGGTCCTGAAATATATAAAATCAAATCATAAGTAAATATATATTAAATATTATGTTAATTAGCCAAGATATGATTAATCCGATTTTCTCATAATATGATATATTACAGGTCTTGAAGTGTTTTTAAAAATTAAATTAGAAGGATCTATTTAGTTTGCGAACAAGTTTGAAATCACTCAAACAATGTTCTTGTTGTTAAAATTTTACAACACAAAATAAGATAGCTATATAAATATGAATCGAATAAGGTTATGAATAAGGTTACTACCTCAAGTTACTTGGACAAAGCTACTGGAAAAGGTAAGAAAAATCTTGGAATCAAAAGAGTGGTGGAGTGGGATTGAAAGATTGGAAGTAATCTCCTTGAAATCGGATGACTATATTGATACGTTCTTGAGTAGGTAAATGAAGAGAGATTAGGGAGTGAATTAACTTAAAAGAAAATTGGAAATGAAATTGTATGTGTGTGTGTGTGCAAAATAGCATGATTATGGAATGGATATATAGGAGATTTAGTTTGTTTTCTTGCACAAAAGTCACATATGAGGTTAAATGGCTGGTTCCCACATGTAACATCATGTCTAGTGGCTGATCATTGAAATTTATTGTTGGTATATACCAATAGTAAATACGTATAGAAGCTGGGTATGATACGGTTACATATACCGTAGATATACTTATAGAAATTTTGAGGAATCGGAACGAGAATTCAAATATGGACGGGTTTATAACTGTAAAAGAGGCTCAAAACTGGGCTTTTATTTTTGGGTCAAACCGGGCCAAAATAAAATTTTAAGACATTTTTAATAAAGCAATGTTAGCCCAAAAAAAATTTCCAAGCTGACCTGGCAGCTCGACCCCAGCCAGGGGCTCTGCCCCTTGGATCCCGCCAGGGGTTGCCACCCCTTGGACTCCGTTTATCGGGGGCGCTGCCCCCGAACCCCCGTCATAATCAAGATAAGTTCAAACAAGTGTGCACTCCACACTTCCCCAAACTTGATCGATATTTATCAAGATTATTTTGGTTACAAATTAATCCCATTACACTTAAATCATATTGGTGACATAGATCACCAACACATTATAGATTGTAAGTATATATGTCAAAGAACGTTACATATAGTTATCGTTTTGAAAACTTAAGTTAGTGGTCTCAAAGTATACTTATAACTTATTGTTGTTAGTTCACAATGAAATGTTAAACCATCCTTAAATCATGTTAAATATGTATAGATATGTACATATACATAATCGTATAATTATCGTGTGTTATATAGTTCGTGATATCATCGGTCAAATTGGACGGTCAAACGTTGTGTGAAACTCTTTTCAAAAACATAAGTCTCAACAGTTTGGATTGCTTATCATGTTGGTAAGGTTTATTTTATGTAAATATTAATCTCATAAGTATAAAATGATCGGAAAAATCCGGGTCGTTACAGTACCTACCCGTTAAATAAATTTCGTCCCGAAATTTTAAAGTTGTACCTATTTTGCGTTGTCGGGAAACAAATGTGGATACTTTTGTTTCATCTGATCCTCTCGTTCCCAAGTAAACTCGGGACCCCTTCGAGCATTCCAACGAACATTGACGATTGGTATGTTGCTCTGCTTGAGTTGTTTAACTTCACGGTCCATGATTTCGACTGGTTCTTCTATGAATTGTAGTTTCTCGTCGACTTGGATTTCTTCAAGAGGAATGGTGAGATCTTCCTTTGCAAGACATTTCTTGAGGTTTGAGACGTGAAATGAATTATGTACCCCGGCGAGTTGTTGTGGTAACTCGAGTCGATAAGCTACCGGTTCGATGCGTTCGATGATCTTGAACGGGCCTACATACCTTGGGTTCAGTTTACCCCTTTTTCCAAAACGTATTACCACTTTCCAAGGTGACACCTTTAGCATAACCATGTCACCGATCTGAAACTCTAATGGTTTCCTTCAGACATCGGCGTAGCTCTTTTGGCGACTACGGGCTGTTTTCAATCTCTCCTTGATTTGCACTATCTTCTCAGTAGTTTCATGGATGATCTCGGGACCAGTTAATTGTCGATCTCCTACTTCATTCCAACAGATAGGGGATCTACACTTCCTTCCATACAGTGCTTCGAATGGTGCAGCTTTAATGCTCGCATGATAACTATTATTATACGAGAATTCTGCTAATGGTAGATATTTATCCCATCCGTTTCCAAAATCGATCACACATGCCCTGAGCATGTCTTCAAGAGTCTGAATTGTTCTTTCACTCTGCCCGTCAGTTTGCGGATGATATGTGGTGCTCATATCCAAACGGGTTCCCAGGGCCTCCTGTAGTGATTGCCAAAACTTTGATGTAAATCTGCTATCACGATCGGATATAATGGAAATAGGTATTCCATGCATTGAAACAATTTCCTTTATGTATAATCATAATAGTTTCTCCATTCTATCCGTTTCCTTTATAGGCAAGAAATGTGCAGATTTGGTGAGACGATCAACTATTACCCAAATGGTGTCATAACCCCAGGCAGTCTTAGGTAACTTTGTGATGAAATCCATGGTAATACCATCCCATTTCCATTCTGGGATTTCTGGTTGTTGAAGTAACCCTGACGGCTTCTGGTGTTCTGCTTTGACTTTGGAACAAGTTAAACATTCTCCAACATATGTTGCAACATCTGTCTTTAAATTAGGCCACCAATAATGCGTCTTAAGATCTTGATACATCTTTCCAACTCTAGGATGTATCGAGTATCTTGTCTTATGTGCCTCGTTCAATATCAACTTCCTTAATCCACCCAACTTCGGTACCCAAATACGGTTTGCGAAATATCGAATTCCGTCTTCCCGTATAACGAGTTGCTTCTCATACTTCTTCATTATTTCATTTCCTATGTTTTCTTTAGTAAGAGCTTCTCGTTGAGCCTCTATGATTTGTGAGTTGAGATTCATGCGAATTTTTATGTTCATTGCTCGTACTCGAATTGGTTCCCATTCCTTTCTGCTTAGAGCGTTGGCCACTACATTCGCTTTCCCGGGATGATAGCGAATCTCACAATCATAGTCATTTATCAGCTCGACCCACCTACGTTGCCTCATGTTCAGCTGTTTCTGATCAAAAATATGTTGAAGGCTTTTATGATCAGTAAACACAGTGCATTTAACCCCATATAAATAGTGTCTCCATATCTTCAATGCAAACACTACTGCTCCCAATTCTAAATCATGCGTCGTATAATTCCGCTCATGAATCTTCAATTATCGGGATGCGTATGCTATAACTTTCTTCCGTTGCATAAGGACGCAACCAAAACCTTGTCGCGAAGCGTCACAATATATCTCAAAATCATCGTCCCCTTCAGGTAACGATAAAATAGGTGCTGTAGTCAACTTCTTCTTCAGTAATTGAAATGCACTTTCTTGCTCAGAAGTCCATTCGTACTTCTTCCCTTTTTGCGTTAACGCTGTTAATGGTTTAGCTATTCGGGAAAAATCTTGAATAGACCTTCTATAATAACCAGCTAAACCCAAAAATTGGCGTATCTGCGTTGGTGTCTTAGGAGTCTCCCATTTTTCAATGGCCTCAATTTTAGCTGGATCAACCTGAATTCCTTTGCTACTAACAACGTGGCCAAGAAATTGCACTTCTTTCAACCAAAATGCACACTTAGAAAATTTGGCGTATAACTGTTCTTTTCTTAACAATTCTAACACCAACCTTAAATGCTGCTCATGCTCTTGCTCACTCTTGGAATAGATAAGAATATCGTCAATGAAAACGATAACAAACTTATCTAAATACGGACTACAAACTCGATTCATGAGGTCCATGAATACAGCTGGCGCATTAGTCAACCCAAACGGCATGACCAAAAATTCATAATGACCGTAGCGTGTCCGAAAAGCAGTTTTCGGAATATCTTCTTCTTTGACGCGTAGTTGATGATAGCCCGACCTTAGGTCGATTTTCGAGTAAACACATGATCCTTGCAATTGATCAAATAAGTCATCAATTCTCGGTAGTGGATACCGATTCTTAATAGTTAACTTATTTAATTCACTATAATCTATACACATTCGGAAAGATCCATCTTTCTTCTTGACGAATAAAATCGGAGCTCCCCACGGTGAAGTGCTCGGTTGAATGAAACCACGGTCCAGTAATTCTTGTAACTGGCTTTGTAACTCTTTCATCTCAGATGGTACAAGTCTATATAGAGCACGAGCCACTGGTGCAGCTCCTGGTACTAGATCTATTTGAAATTCTACAGATCTAAATGGAGGTAATCCCGGCAACTCTTCAGGAAATACTTCAGGAAAATCTCTTGCCACAGGCACGTCGTTGATGCTCTTCACTTTTTCCTTCATTTCGACTTTATTAACATGTGCTAGTATAGCATAGCACCCTTTCTTCAAGCACTTTTGAGCTTTCAAACAACTAATGAGTTTTAGCTTTGAGTTACCCTTCTCTCCATAAATCATTAATGGCGTTCTATCCTTACGAGGAATGCGAATTGCCTTCTTGGCGCACACAACTTCAGCTCCTATTTTAGACATCCAGTCCATGCCGACTATTACATCAAAACTTCCTAATTCTACGGGTATCAAATCAATCTTAAATGTTTCTCCGGCTAAATTTATTTTACAATCACGGCAAATTTTATCGGCTTTAATTAGTTTACCATTAGCTAACTCAATCATGTACTTAGCATCTAGAGGTAATGATGAACAATTCAATTTAGCGTAAAAGTCTCTACACACATAACTTCTATCGGCACCAGTATCAAATATAATAGATGCGGATAATTTATTAATGGTAAACGTACCCGTAACAAGCTCCGGGTCTTCATACGCCTCTCTAGCATTAATAACAAATGCTCTTCCACATGCAGATCCGTTATTCTTCTCTAGATTCAGGCACTGACTCTTATAATGACCCTGTTTCCCACACCCATAACATGTAACAGTGGCCAAGGCAGTTCTATTTGCATTGGTGGCAGGAGTCTTGGTACCGTTTGTATTTGTAGCGGGAACCCTACAATCTTCAGCAAGATGACCTTTTCGATTACAATTGTTGCACACCACATTACAATAACCAGAGTGATGTTTGTGGCATCTGTTACATAAAGGATTTCGTCCTTTGTAACCTGAGTTTGAACCGCTACCCGCACCTTGCGTGGTTTCTTGTTTCTTTTTGGATTGTTGATGATTACCTTCCCACTTTCTTTTATTTCCCGATGTCTTGACATCGGTGTTCTTATCCAGAATAATCTGGTCCATCAACTCGTTCCCCATGGTGATAGCTTCATGAATAGTCTTGGGTTTGGATGCTGTAACATTTGCCTTGACCTTTTTAGGCAAACCGTCTTTGTACAGTTCAATCTTCCGTTCTTCGGTTGGTACCAATTCGGGACATAGCAAAGCTAATTCCATGAATCGCTTATTGTAATTGGTGAGTTCAGTACCAACAACTTTCAGGCTTCGTAATTCAGCTTCCAACTTCCTAACCTCGTTCCTTGAATAATATTCGTTGATTAGCATTGTTTTGAATTTTTCCCAAGGAGTATCATAAGCTACATCTCCTCCTACGGCCTTCACATAGTTTTTCCACCACGTGAGTGCACTATCTTGTAGGGTGCACGATGCATACTTGGTCATGTCCTTCTCAATACAACCACTGATTTTAAACACAGACTCAATCTTTTCGATCCAGCGGGTTAAACCAATCGGTCTTTCTGTTCCACTGAATGATGAGGGCTTACAACCTTGAAAAGTTTTGTAAGTGCACCCCACACGAGGATTTGGGTTAACTGCAGCACCTCTTGCAGCCTCGACCCATAACATTCTGTCGTTCACTCGCTGATTGATGAGTTCCTGGATTTCTTGTTCCGTCATTCGGTTCAATCGCGCCATAATCTTCAACAAGAATGAAAAAAATAATTATTCACATGGAATATTATAGATGTAGTATGTATTTACAGTACATCGTAGCTTATTAATAATATGAACCAGTTATTATTATAAAAGCCTTTTCTTCTTATTAGCATTTTATAATTATATCTAGGGTAGTACCTACCCGTTAAAGTTCATACTTAATAGCTTAGTACGAAAATCAATTACTACCACCCAAATAATACTTAACCATGGAAAATTATTGCATTTCACACTTCACTATTTTACATATGCTTATCTTACATCAAACATTAAGCAAACCACACTAGTAATATTATACAAAACATTATATGATCCCATGGTTTAAAACAACAGCGCATCATTTAACCCAAAGCGTTTGTGTTCAAAGAAATTGCTTAAAGGTTATCCTAGTGGTCTCCCTGCGTTTTGGCTGAGGAACTGAAGAACTGGATGTCGGGATAGAACTAATAGGAATAGCGGGAATAGGTGTAGAAGTATCTGGTGGAGTTGGTGCGACAACATTCTCTCTACACTCGGGATTTGGATTTTCCATTTCAGTAGCCTTTCGTTTCTTTCCTCGTTCGAACTTGTCTTTCGTAATTTCCTGTATTTCTTCCTCCCCAGGATCACGTTCTGGTTCCTCTTCAATTGATTCATCCGGAACTTGTGAGTCTTCCCCAAAGGTGTCGTTTTCATCATCGGATAGGTTAATGACTGGAACACCATCTGAAGATTCTGGTTCGGAGTCGCTGAATGTGATAATAAGTTCTAAGCCAGACATCTATCACATAACAACTAGCACGTTAATACCACATAATATTTACATATTAATTTTTAACCAACAAGGATAAGCAATAGTTTTCGAAATCAAACACGGTCAAAGTCCAGACTCACTAATGCATCCTAACAAACTCGATAAGACACACTAATGCAAATTTTCTGGTTCTCTAAGACCAACGCTCTGATACCACATGTCATAACCCGACCTTAACCATAAGGACAAATACAATAACATATGATTTCATCGCGAGGTATTGACCTCTATATGCGACATTTTTCAAAAACTGCATTCGTTTTTACAATACAAACCATAGCTTTTATTACAAATACAAGGTTTAAACAACTTAATAATGATTATCGTTTAGCGATAATCTTAGACTTACAAACTTTACATGTGATAATAACAATATGACCTCCAACATATTTTACATTACAAATCCTCCGATATGCAGTTTTATTTTTGACACAAATATGCATACTCAAGATCTTGCTTAAATTCAACATGTTGTAGCGGAAGCTTTTAGTTATCACCTGAGAATAAACATGCTTAAAACGTCAACATAAAATTGGTGAGATATAGGTTTAATGCCGGTAGCGTTATAAATATAGACCACAATATTTCATATATAAACGTTTTAATAAAAATATTCTAAGTTGTTGAGCACTTGATAACCATACTTAACATTTAATCAACGTCGCATATTCCCTTTATTATGAAATCTTACTACACCGTACCAAGTGTAGTCACCGAAACGAAGTACTGTGCAACCGTTGAATACTGGTCGTCCAGTCCGGTTGGGGTTGTCAGGCCCGATAGATCTATCAACAGGATTTGCGTTTACAATACCTCATGTAAATAATAGTTACCAAGTTACAGGGAAGTATGCCAGTGGTACAACTCAACGTAGAATATATATTTTTAATCACTTGTGTCCATAACGTAAATCATAAAATGCATGTATTCTCATCCCGAAATATTTAGAGTTTAAAAGTGGGACTATATACTCACTTTTGCCTTGAAGGTAATAAACACGACTTGGTCTCCGATTGATATCACAAACCTAACCATATATATAATATATCAACATATTTTCTTTTCAAGTAATCGTTACATATATATATATATATATATATATATATATATATATATATATATATATATATATATATATATATATATACTTTTAATATTTTTAATACTTTTAATATTTTCTTAGTCCGTAGTTAGCAGTCCGATGTTAGTGGTCCACAATTAGTTGCTTAAATAAAATAAATAAAGACCCCATCGTATTCATATTGATCAGAATTAATCTCGACCCATGGTACCATGTTGTCAAGTGACGTGTTGCGTACATAAATACCGTGTTGTCAAATGACGTGTTGCGTACAATCATGAGGTTTTATGATTAATCTTCTCGTGTTGTTTACGGGTGGTCCTGAAATATATAAAATCAAATCATAAGTAAATATATATTAAATATTATGTTAATTAGCCAAGATATGATTAATCCGATTTTGTCATAATATGATATATTACAGGTCTTGAAGTGTTTTTAAAAATCAAATTAGAAGGATCTATTTAGTTTGCGAACAAGTTTGAAATCACTCAAACTATGTTCTTGTTGTTAAAATTTTACAACATAAAATAAGATAGCTATATAAATATGAATCGAATAAGGTTATGAATAAGGTTACTACCTCAAGTTACTTGGACAAAGCTACTGGAAAAGGTAAGAAAAATCTTGGAATCAAAAGAGTGGTGGAGTGGGATTGAAAGATTGGAAGTAATCTCCTTGAAATCGGATGACTATATTGATACGTTCTTGAGTAGGTAAATGAAGAGAGATTAGGGAGTGAATTAACTTGAAAGAAAATTGGAAATGAAATTGTATGTCTGTGTGTGCAAAATAGCATGATTATGGAATGGATATATAGGAGATTTAGTTTGTTTTCTTGCACAAAAGTCACATATGAGGTTAAATGGCTGGTTCCCACATGTAACATCATGTCTAGTGGCTGATGATTGAAGTTTATTGTTGGTATATACCAATAGTAAATACGTATAGAAGCTGGGTATGATACGGTTACATATACCCTAGATATACTTGTAGAAATTTTGAGGAATCGGAACGAGAATTCAAATATGGACGGGTTTATAACTGTAAAAGAGGCTCAAAACTGGGCTTTTATTTTTGGGTCAAACCGGGCCAAAATAAAATTTTAAGACATTTTTAATAAAGCAATGTTAGCCCAAAAAAAAAATTCCAAGCTGACCTGGCAGCTCGACCCCAGCCAGGGGCTCTGCCCCTTGGATCCCGCCAGGGGTTACCACCCCTTGGACCCCGCTTATCGGGGGCGCTGCCCCCGAACCCCCGTCATAATCAAGATAAGTTCAAACAAGTGTGCACTCCACACTTCCCCAAACTTGATTGATATTTATCAAGATTATTTTGGTTACAAATTAATCCCATTACACTTAAACCATATTGGTGACATAGATCACCAACACATTATAGATTGTAAGTATATATGTCAAAGAACGTTACATATAGTTATCGTTTTGAAAACTTAAGTTAGTGGTCTCAAAGTATACTTATAACTTATTGTTGTTAATTCACAATGAAATGTTAAACCATCCTTAAATCATGTAAAATATGTATAGATATGTACATATACATAATCGTATAATTATCGTGTGTTATATAGTTCGTGATATCATCGGTCAAATTGGACGGTCAAACGTTGTGTGAAACTCTTTTCAAAAACATAAGTCTTAACAGTTTGGATTGCTTATCATGTTGGTAAGGTTTATTTTATGTAAATATTAATCTCATAAGTGTAAAACGATCAGAAAAATCCGGGTCGTTACAATTGAGTTCATCAAGATTATTATTAAGTCAATTATAGTTAGATATATTGTGAAATGGTATGCCTGCCGTCAATTTTCGATGTAATGAAAGATTGTCTTTTCAAAAACGAATGCAATGTTTGTAAAATGTATTATATAGAGGTCAAGTACCTCGCGATGTAATCAACTGTTGTGAATCATTTATAATCGATATGGACTTCGTCCGGATGGATTAGGACGGGTTTCTACAGTTGGTATCAGAGCGGTGGTCTTAGCGAATCAGGTCTTGCATTAGTGAGTCTAACTGATAGTCATTAGGATGCATTAGTGAGTCTGGACTTCGACCGTGGCTGCATGTCAAAAGTTTTGCTTATCGTTTTTGTCGGAAATCATCTACTTATCATCCTTAGGAAATTACCTGCTTATCATTCTTAGTCTAGACATGTCTTACTGCCTCTATTGCATAGACAGTGTATAGATAAATTCATATCTTAGCGTATCTGTTATTGTTACCTTTGCCTGAACAGCTTCCGTAGATTCCTCCGTAACTTATGGGATTTTAGTATTTTATATGCATATGTAAATTATGTATTGCAGGGTACTAATCTACATTCTATAATCTATTTCTAATCAAAAATCCTTCATCTAATCGTACGAGATGAATCCCTCAACCAGTTCGAGTCCCTTAGACTTCGGTAGCTATTCCGATAGTTATTCCGACAACTATCTCGACATGAATATTCACCTAAGCTTCGAAAGCGGTGTCACCAGAATGAATCAATCAATCATCCATCCTGGATTCATCTGATGGGTTCGTAGTCGGCTTAATCAATGGAGACAAGAAGAAGGTGAACCTTTCCATCAACCGAATTCACCTCTCAGCAATGAACCTGAAGCGCTTACCAGCGAACCTGTCCGGAATACCATTTTCTCTCTTATTTCCAGGATAACTCGTCACGATTATATTCTATCCAAAATTATAAACTTTATTCATCCACTCGTTCCGACTGGCAATCATCCCGGAGTAATACAAGATGTCAGCGAACTTCGTGCTCGAGTAATAGCTTTGGAGAACATGGTGCAAAACTTACCAGCTTCAGCAACGTCACCGACACCAACAGTATCACTAACATCAATACCAGTACCACCAACAACCCAAGTTTCATCATCATATGCCTCAATATCACATTCTCTACCATGAGCCTAATCATCGTTCTACGTATAGTTCTATCTATTCTATCCCCGTTCGACATGGCGATTAAGTAATCTCTAAAGTTTTAGAGATTATCTATTCTAGTTCTAACGGTAAATCAAATAAGTTTAATATCATATTAACTCATTAAATCCATGATTATATCTGAAGGAAATATATATGTATATATGTTTTCATAAAGACGGTAATTAAAAAAATTCTTTCATACAAAACTAATAATGATGAAAATATTTTTAACGGGTAGGTAAACCCAAGGAATATTTAAATTTCACATTAGTAAGTTACATTGTACATTCTTCGAATCTGATTCAACAGACATTTACTATCCTACTTACGTCCACCAATGTACAAATCCGTTCACCATAGAATAACCATATTCATCCAATTTCATATTGGGATTTTGATTTATCAGAATCCAACAAGTGGCATAATGAAGAAAACATTTGACAAAATAAAATTTGTTAGAAACAAACAAATTAACTATGAGAAATTTTGTTAAGAATCCACGCTAACTGTTCCTAGCTAATTGTTCCTAGCTAACTGATTACATTTTATTTATCGCAATTTAATTATCGCAATTTACATTCTCGCAATTTTATTTATCGTCATTTAATTTCTGTTATTTAATTTACGCACTTTATTTATCGTTATTTAATTTCTGTTATTTATTATACGCACTTTAAATATCGGGACACGTCTACAAGGTTTTGACATATCATATCGACGCATTTATATATATTATTTGGAATAACCATAGACACTCTATATGCAGTAATGAACGAGTTTTCTATACAGGGTTGAGGTTGATTCTACAATAATATATATAATTTGAGTTGTGATCGAGTCTGAGACATGTACACGGGTCACGATACATATTAATTAATTCGAATATTATATATTAAACTATATATGAATTATTGGACTGTCAACTGTGGACTATCGACTGTGGACTAATAACATTGGACAATTAAAATGAATTAAAACATTGATTATAACATATGAAACTAAATAATTCTTCAAGTTGCCACTTGATTTCGTCTTAAACATCATTTGTATCTTCACGATTACATTCTGCGTTCAAACCTTTCATGATTTTTGAAAACACCTCAATCGAGAGGATAAATCAACCGTACTTCAGTTACGGAAGAAAAGATTAGTGCATATAGTTATGCACCTGAAAACACTCAGAACCTGAGTAAACGTTTAACACGTATCTGTGCTAGCTCCTTTGACATTGTTATTACCAAAAATAACATTGCAATTCTTTTTTAAATTAGTCAATTTTGTCACAGCTCCAGCAAGTCAACTTCGACTCTTCATTCGAAGTAGCCTTACTATAATCCTGATATATACGATTACCCTTTTGATACCGGAGAATTCTTTTATATTCCACCATATTACCAGCAGACGTACCAGCAGCCTCGTTGCTTCTTGGCTTAAATCTCTCTGACAAATCATTATATTTATTCATTAAAACCCTATTATATACTCATCCACATTTTGTAACGAGAACTGTCATACCAATTACCGGGAATCAGCAATCAGTACTTTGAATACTCACAGCATATCTACATCAACAGTTATATGTATGACATTTATCTCTTAGAATTATGATCTCTCATTCTGAAATTCTGAAAAGCACTCAGCCACAAATCAATACTCTGAATGTTGAAAAAGCTGAATGAAGCAGCAGAAACCATAGACAACAGTAAACGACCTTAATCAACGGAAGTTTGATGATAAAGAATAGTATGTTGGAAAAGCTCAGAAAAGTTGGAACTGGAAAACGGATTGAACCAACCACGAAGGAGACCAAGGACAAATACAAGGACCATACCATATATTCAAAGAATCCAGGTAATTCTGGATCCGATGAAACCTTCAACGAATATCTTGCTCCGAAGTCATGTTAAAATCTTGCGGAAAATTTTTCTCCATCAACCATCAAACTTAGAAATTCCAAAATATCATCATCAATATCTTCGATATTTCTGAGGATATTTTCTTAAATATCCTCGTCCGAGATTATATACCTCTTCGTGCATCCTGTGTTTCATTATATTGGAAACTTCTGTAAAATCTAAGTTTAATTTAGGAATGAATTCTGGAAAAATGTAAAGAAATTGATGCATGAATTAGTATAATATAATGACACTTGATCAACGTGATTATATTACAGTAAGTCATGCCGAGTTTCTAAATGGAATGTGATGATTCACAGATCATAACGTCATCATGTGTCATGTTACATAACTCTTTCATTCTAATTAGCTTATAAACATATCAAGAAAATATATTCTTGATAGTTCTATTCTCAGTAATTCTGGTATTTTGACAAATCAAATCGTGCTATTACGTTCTTTCTTGAATAGAACATTAAGTTCATTCGAAACTCTATATCTACGAATTCTGGACCATTATTCTCTTGATTTAGAATCGGAAAGAGAAAACAAGAGCATGGAGCTCCTAAACATAACAAGAAATATACAGCCGATCACAAACACAGAAATTACAAACCGTGTACATCAGTGCGTATAGCAATATAAAGACACGGGAGGGTTAGAAATACTATAATCCCTATAGCATAGTAAAAGTTAACAGATTCCTCCAGTGGTAGATGAAAAGGAGGAAGACAGAAGCGATTGTCAGAAGAAGGACAATGATTAGTACTGGATTAAGCATCTTTACAATCTTTAGAAGTATAGATTAAGGAAGAAAGTATAAGAATGGAGAAAATAATAAAAGAGAAGAAGTTCATTTATAGTGGAGATACCAGACAAAGCAATCGAGACAGATGATCGCATTAAATCAAAGAGATTTTAATTTCCTTAATCCCGAGAAAATCGGATCTTATTCAGATTTCAAAGATTTTCTTTAAATCCCTTGAATTCCGGAATTCAACAGTGACTACATCAAAAGTCAAGATGAATCTTTACTTCTCATTTCACTCTTTTGTGATAGCTTCACCTGTACCTATCGAGTAAGCGAATTATCTTATCCATATTACTCAACTGTAATAAAACTCTGGTTATTAGCTCATATTAGTCAGAAAAACATTTTTATTGTTAGCCACGACCACCTCACTCAAATTTCGGGAAGAAATTTCTTTAACGGGTAGGTACTGTGACGACCCGGAAACTTCCGATCAAATTTAAACTTAATCTCTATATGAATTTGACAAGATAAGTAAAGTTTGTAATGTTGAAGTCTCATAAACTTTGAACTGTGTTCATGCATACATTTGACCTTTGAACTATTTATATGGATTCAGTTAACCTTTGACTATTCCCGACGATTCACGAACAATTATTTGTAATTGAACGTATATAAATGTATAGATTTATATATGTACAATAAGTTGGAATATTAATTGTTAATATAAATAGGTTGCATTTAAATATAACCATTATATAATATAATAAATTTCTATTACTTTTATAATAAATTTCTATTATATATTTCCAAATAAAAATGTATGTATATCTTACAATGTTATAAAATATAATATTAACATAGATATTAAATGTCTTGATATAAAAATACTATTAATTACATTTTTGTAAATAACGAGAAGATGATCTAAAGAAGTAAATGGCCAAAACACTCAAACGTACAAGTTACACTCTGAATGATATAGTTTATCAATGATTTACGCCCACTCAAATCAACAGGGACCCTTACAAAATTTATGAACTCAATAACTACACCTTTTACTTCTCATCAACTATATGTCTAGCTTCTGAAATAAAACACATATTTACAACAATATCCTATTGAACCTTAGAAAACACCTAATGAACCTTAATCCATTTTGTAGTTGTTATTATAGTGTGTAAAATAATATTACCTACGACTAAACTATATTTATTTAGCGTGTTATTTAATTAAATGAGTTGTGGAGGTTACCACTACAATTCGATACCATATCTAATTTGAATTCAGCTTCCATATACATAATACTATATATTTTATTTCCTAATTATATATATATATATATATATATATATATATATATATATATATATATATATATATATATATATATATATATATAGGTAAACTAATCTTATGTGACCCACTTGTGACACCTTCATCACCCTTCTCTATATCAATATATATACATACATACAATTACCCGATTACCTTTATATGCAAATTGAGAACCCATTCAAAAACATCATCTTTATATTTTATATATATACATATACTAAACATATAAATAAACACCTTAACCCCACAATTGAATTCATCACCATATATCTCCTTTCCCCTTTTCTTTCTACAACGACCACCAACAACTCACATGCACAAATTTCTTTATTGACTAACCCCACTTGATGTATTATTTCGGTACAGTAAAAGGTGAATGAAACCATCATTCTTTATTGTATAAGTGGACAGCTAGCTACTCCCATAATCTCTTCTTTTCGCTATTTATTTTCTGTCGACAAGTGGGAAATGAACCAAGAACGTGCCACTTTTCTTTCTTTTTGCTTTGAAACGTGGGCACCAACACAAAACAAGTTACATCACAAACTCATTTAAATTGCTTCTATTGCATATTAGTTGAGCACACAATCATCTTATGACCTTCTCTCCTTTCTCTATTATTTTATGTGAAACAACCATCACTCCCTCCTAATTTCTCTCTGAAACCGATCACCAATTCATCTTCTTCCCAAAGTGCAGCTGTCATTCGATTATCATCATCAAACTGTCACTAAGCAGCTACCTCCTGTTTGTTCGTCCGATCACAACAAACCCTCCAACCCCACGAACACTTTGATCACTTCTTACGATTACCAGATATCATCACCACTCCACTTTCATAAACCACCATTAAACACCACCTGCTACTTCTTTATGTTTACAGCTCAAGCACTACAACAAACATCACCAACTACTGCAGCTGCTACTCACGGTTTCTGTTTGGGAATTAAAACGCAAAAGATGATGATGGTGTGAAGATCATGATGATGATACAGTAAACGATGATGATGATCCATTGATAAACGGTGATGACATACGAATGATAATGATACGAGCATACTGATATACGACTAAGATGATATCATGATGGTAGTGATATCTAATGGTGCCCTAATCGATTACCTGTTACTTTATCTCATCAAGAAAACCCAAATCCCTACTATCCATCGTTATGTTTCTGTCGGTCTTGATTACTACCACTAAACCGATCACCTTTCTTATACGGTTCGTAACCACCACAATCACCAAGACAACTACCACCGAACCACTATCACTTCATCACTTTCGATTAAACACCACCAAAGCCATAACTACCGTCGGCATCATCGCCACCCTACCACCTCTCTCTCCCTATTTCTCTTCCTCTCTCTGTCTTGTGAAAACCACCGCTGCTACCCACTTTACATCACCACGTCAAACCCATTTTATGTTGTCTCTTAATGCTCCTGCTACTGCTATTCGTGGTTGATATGTTAACCAAAAACCCAAAACCATCGAATCTGTACAACTATGTCCCTTTCCTACTTTTGATTTTTGGTTTTATATTGATGATAAAGATAAGCATGACAGACAGGCTGTACCACTAACCTGTGTTTGTTTCTATGTTATTATTTTTATTTTATTTTTTTCATACGAACCCCACCTGTTTGGGTCAAGAACACACAATCTCAATTATGGTTGATTTATTTCTGTTTTTGGGCCGACACTCATTCGATATTTGATTTTACTTTTGGGCTGATTCAAATGATACACGATGCATAAATAAATTAATGACAAGTTGATATCATGAAACATGTCGATGGGATTTTGGGTTGAGAAGGCGACGAATAAATTGGGTTAAAAAGAATTAGGGACGGAATTAAATCAGAATGAGGTGATAGATGAATGGTTAAGGAGTGTTGGGTGTAACCGAGAGGTAGCGAGTTCGAGTCTTGTTGGGAGCATTTCTTTTTACTCAAAGTTTTTAAGGGTATACACAAGTTTCCTTTATTTTTTTATTATTATTATTATTATGATTATCATAACCCTAACTACAATTATAAATTATGATTATTATTAATGTTAATACTAGAATTAGTATCAATAAAAGTATTATTACTAAGTAATATGACTACAAATATTATCATTATTAATAATATCTCTATTATTATTATTATTATTATTATTATTATTATTATTATTATTATAAGAATCAGTATTAACATAAATATCATTCCTAACAATATCATTATTATTATTAAACTTATTATCATTATTATCAATCTTATAAATTTATTATTTCGTTATCACTAAAACTATCAATATTATCATAAAAAGATATTTTTATATAAAATACAATACGTTATACTTTTATTACTAAAAAGATATTAGCTAAGCTATACCAATTAATATATAAATATATACTAAACCTTTATATATAGTGTTTATTATTAATGATGTAATAGTTATATAAAACATATAAACTAAATATATTAAATTTATCTAAATAATATATAGTATAACAAGTATATTATTAATAACAAAAATATATATATCATTGATCGATTACGATTACATGTATTAATATATCCACAATTGATATAGGTTCGTGAATCCGAGGCCAACCCCGCATTATTCAGTTGTTCAATATTGTCATATGTATTTTTACTACAAAATACATTAGGTGAGTTTTCATTTGCTCCCTTTTTAAATGCTTTTGCAATATATATTTTTGGGACTGAGAATACATGCGCTGCTTTTATAAATGCTTTACGAAATAGACACAAGTAATCGAAACTACATTCTATGGTTGGATTATCTAATCGAATATGCCCTTTTTATTAAGTCTGGTAATCCAAGAATTAGGGAACAGACACCCTAATTGACGCGAACTCTAAAGATAGATCTATCGGGCCCAACAAGCCCCATCCAAAGTACCGGATGCTTTAGTACTTCGAAATTTATATCATGTCCGAAGGAGGATCCCGGAATGATGGGGATATTCTTATATGCATAATTGTGAATGTCGGTTACCAGGTGTTCAATCCATACGAATGATATTTTTGTCTCTATGCATGGGACGTATGTTTATGAGAATTGGAAATATGAAATCTTGTGGTCTATTAAAATTATGAAATGATTTTTTATGTTAAACTAACGAACTCACCAACCTTTTGGTTGACACTTTAAAGCATGTTTATTCTCAGGTACGAAAGAAATCTTCCGCTGTGAAATTGCTCATCTTAGAGATATTACTTGGAGTCATTCATGTCATATTTCAAAAGACGTTGCATTCGAGTCATTGAGTTCATCAAGATTATTATTAAGTCAATTATAGTTAGATATATTGTGAAATGGTATGCCTGCCATCAATTTTTGATGTAATGAAAGATTGTCTTTTCAAAAACGAATGCAATGTTTGTAAAATGTATTATATAGAGGTCAAGTACCTCGCGATGTAATCAACTGTTGTGAATCGTTT